>NC_090445.1:599425516-599740092 GCF_031143425.1 Pleurodeles waltl
AGGAACCAGGACGCCATGGAGCCTGAACTCCAAATACTCCCTGTGATAGTATTCCTGCTCCTCTACCAGGAGCACGGAAAGACGGTGGCGACGACCACAGTGAGTACTGCACCTACAACACAAGGGAGGGGGGAGGGAAAAGAGAGTGACACACACACGCAACACGCAAGACCCCCACCCTCATCCACAACAACATACACACCAATACATGCTGCAACATTACATTTACACCCCCTTACTCCCCCGGAAAAACGCAAGGACAAAAGGAAATGAGTTGAGTGATTGTAATCATTAAAAATCCATTAGTCAAAACTTTATATACAGTATAAACAATTGTGTACACAAACCAATTAAGTCCGGGTAGTGGACCATTCATAGTCCGTGGACCACTGGGCCAAGAATGCATGGTCGAGGCCCACACTAGATACCAGACTCGAAATGGAGAGAACACTGCTGGGGCATCAGATCGAAATGAAACAGGCACCTCAGGAGGAAGGGAAGGGGGCACCTCAGCCGGATGAGTGCACGACGCATGCTCCACCAGGGGGCTCCATGCCCATTGAAGTATCCTGGGGAGTGCAAATCCACAGTCTCTCAAGTCTCTCCAGTGGGTGATTTGCCCACTGCTTTATCCTGGGGAGTGCAAAGCCGCAGTCTCTCAAGTCTCTCCAGTGGGTGGGTTGCCCACTGCTTCATCCTGGGTAGTGCAAAGCCGCAGTCTCTCAAAAAGCCGCAGTCTCTCAAGTCTCTCCAGTGGGTGGGTTGCCCACTGCTTTATCCTAGGGAGTGCAAAGCCGCAGTCTCTCAAGTTTCTCCAGTGGGTGGGTTTCCCACTGCTTTATCCTGGGGAGTGCAAAGCCACAGTCTCTCAAGTCTCTCCAGTGGGTGGGTTGCCCACTGCTTTATCCTGGGGAGTGCAAATCCACAGTCTCTCAAGTCTCTCCAGTGGGTGGGTTGCCCACTGCTTTATCCTGGAGAGTGCAAAGCCACAGTCTCTCAAGTCTTTACAGTGGGTGCTTTGACCACTACTTTATCCTGGGGAGTGCAAAGCCACAGTATCACAAGTGGATGCCTTTCTCCACTGGTTCTGGAGGTGGCTTTGTGCCCAGAGTGGTTCATCCTGCCAAGGACTGAGGTAGTGGATGTGATTCGCCACTGGTTCTGGAGGGGGCTTTGTGGCCAAAGTGCTTCATCCTGCCAAGGACTGAGGTAGTGGATGCCTTTCTCTACTGGTTCTGGAGGGGGCTTTGTGCCAGAGTGCTTAATCCAGCCAAGGGCTCAGGTAGTGGATGTGACACTCCACTGACGGTGGTGCAACATGCAAGCTGCCCATGCTCCTGGCACTGACCACCAGCCTCGTACGACTGACCACTGGGGATGGCAGCCATGTTTGCGGTGGTGCCACTGGCTCAGGATGTTGCGGGGCCGCTGGCGGTGCTGGCTGCGGTGTCAGTAGCGGCAGTGCTGGTGGCGGGCTCACTGACTGTGGTGCTGGCGGCGGTGTCAGTAGCGGCGGTGCTGGTGGTGGGCTCACTGACGGCGTGCTGGTTAAGGGCTCAGTGTCTGGGGTGCTGGCGGCAGTGTCAGTAGCGGCAGTGCTGGTGGCGGGCTCACTGATTGTGGTGCTGGCGGCGGTGTCAGTAGTGGCGGTGCTGGTGGCGGGGTCACTGACGGCGTGCTGGTTAAGGGCTCAGTGTCTGGGGTGCTGGCGGCGGTGTCAGTAGCGGCGGTGCTGGTGGCGGTGCCGGTGGCGTCTTGTCCGCCGTGCAGGTTGGCGTCGACGTGGACCTGCCTTTGATTTTCAGGCCCTTCCCCACCTTGGATGGTGGCGATACTATGTTGCCACTTTCAATTTTTCTCTTGACTGAGCTCTTGGTAGCAGGTGTTTTGGCCTTCTCCCTCCGGGATGTCGGCAACTTTTTCTGTTTTGGAGGTGGCAGAATGTCCTTGCCCTCGCTCCCTGGGACACTGGCAGCCCTGTTGCTTGGCGCACTCCAAATTCCCGTTATTGCTGGCTCTACTGTGCCCGGTGATGTGGTGGCTGAGGTGCTGGGTTGGGACCTGGAAAGTCGGGCCCTAGGGGACGGACGGGAGGGGGGGACGGAATTGTGTAGGGAAGTGGTCAACATTTGATAGGAAAAGTTTTTTAAGACACACTGGGTCAGGTAGATGGAGGGGGTATGGGAGTGGAGGAAGAGGTAGTGGTTGTTGGAGGTGTTTGTTTGGTGACTTTGGGTGAAGGTGCATGGGCTGTAGGCTGTTGTGAGGTGGATGGCTGTTGGGAGGGTGTGACTGCATTTGTGTACTTTGGGAGGAGGGCTCACAGACACACTGGGAGAGGACACAGGGGATGTGTGAATGGTAGTGGGGGTGGTGAGTGCACATGAGCGGTGTGTGGTGATGGTCGTGCTGGTGATGGAGGTAGTGGCTGAGGATGTAGTGCATGCAGGTGTGAGTGGAGACTAGACTGGGAGGGAGGAGGGGGACACAGTGGAGGCAGTGGCTGTTGGTATGTCTGCAAGGGTATGATGCTTGTGTGAGTGCCTGTGGGATGTGTGGTGCTTATTTTTGCCAGAGCTACCCTTGTGTGTTGAGGTGTGTGCTTGCTGGTCTGATGGTGTGCTTGGGATAGGCTGAGGTACAGGGGATTGGGTCTGGGTGGAGGAAGTTGGAGGGGGGAGGATGGACACAGGGATAATTGCTGCCATCAGTGCTGAGGCCAGAGCCTGAAATGCTCTCTGTTGGGCTGCTTGGCCAGAATGAATGCCCTCCAGGCATGCATTTGTTTGCTGCAACTGCCTCTCTACACCCTGGAGGGCATTCAGAATGGTAGACTGCCCAACAGTGAGGGATCTCAGGAGGTCAATGGCCTCCTCATTGAGGGCAGCAGGGCCTGAGGTGCCTGGGGCGAAGGAGATGCCCACCCTCCTGGGTGAGCGGCCATGGGACACACGCTGAGGGGCTGCTGGGAAGGGGGTGCTGGTAGAGGGGGTGGCGGCTGTACCTGTTGATGCAGTGGGCACAGAGGGGCCTGCCACCGCAAGGGAGCTCCCATCAGAGGAGGAGTCGGTGTCGCTGGTCTCTGCTCCTGTCCCTGCCATGGAGCTCCCCTCGCCCTCCGTCCCAATGGTGACTTCAGACTCCGTTGTCTCGCCCTCCGGGGCCATGTGGGATGCAGCTCCCTCCTGCTCCGGTGGCACTGCTCCTCCGCCTGATGATGCTAATGCACACAAGAACAGGGAGACCACAAAAAGGGGGGGGAAGAAAGACATGTTCAGTGCATGCAATCCTGCTACCGTTGGAGGACACTACAGACACAGAAGCCCTCTGCACTACGCCATGCACTTAGAGTTCCCTAATTAATCACAGGGACATGGGGTACAGGGCCTATGCCGATTGCTGCACACATGGAGGTCACAGGAGCCTGACTAGGTGTAGATGGCTCTTACCACTGGTGGGGTTGAGGTGCCACATAGCATGCCTCACAAAGGGTCCTTGCCTACAAAGCTCACCCTGCCCTAGGGGAACCCACTGCCCACCTCCCCCAACCAGACACCTCCTAATGAGCGCAGAGTCAGCTGAATGAGAGTGTACTCACCCCCTTGTGGCTGCTGTGATGCCCTCAAGTGCCCATCCAACTCCGGATACGCCACAGCCAGGATCCGGAACATCAGGGGGGTCATGGTGCGACGGGCACCCCTCCCACGTTGGGAGGCCATCCCCAACTGGGCCTCTGCTGTCTTCTTGCTCCAGCGGCGAATGCCCTCCCATCTTCTCCGGCAGTGGGTGCTCCATCTGTGGTGGACCCCCAGGGTCCGGACGTCCTTGGCGATGGCACGCCAAATATCCTTCTTCTGGTCCGGACCGTCACAGTCATTGGCCCACGTTCCCACCCTTGCCCTAACGCACATACACTCACCGTCCTCTCATGCAGGCCTCAGTCCCCCCGTATCTTCCATCCACACCACTCCAAACAGGCATTGCCCATACAGCATGCTCACAGTGTACTCACCTGTTTGTCTGGAGGATGTAGAGTAGTGTATACTGGGGAGGACCCCATCCACTAACTTGTACAACTCCTCCGAAGTGAAGGCAGGGGCCCTTTCCCGAGACACATGAGTTATGGTCGCTTCCAGACTGAGGTCACAGCAGCACTTGCAGTGTAGGTCCTCTCCTGTCGAAGGTCAGATATCAAGTGAGTGAACAGAGTGAAAATGGCAGTCACGTCCGCAGCGCTGCGTAACGTCACCGCCGGCGCACATTGTCATTGGCTCCTGGGACCCACAGGGCCCAATGTTAACCAATGCAGGATTGCGCCACGGTCTTCGACCGCCTACCGCGACGGTGTACAACGCCAGCGCAGTTACCTCATATCCCCTTGTCCCACATTACAGGTCAGGCAGCCGCCATTTCAGGGGGCCACATGGCATTATTTTTTAATGCGTCACACATATCTAGGCCTTGCATACACACAGAGACAGGCACATAGTGGATTGACAAATCTGTGCAATAAATTCTTTTTTTACTACCTCAGTGTTGTCTGACTCTGTGCTCGCTGTTCTCGTCCATAGGGCACGTCCGCTGGGGCAGGTGAGGAGATGGCGGCATCCTCCGGTGTACAGACCGCTGGTGGACCTGTCGACAATGAAAGAGAGACATGTAATAGTCACCTACAGACTTTATCGTGCAACAATCCATGAACTGTGTGCCCAGTTGGAGCCAGACCTGATTTCAGCTATCCGCCATCCCACAGGAAACCCCCCTCTACTGCAGGTCCTGTCAGTACTCCATTTCCTGGCAAGCGGGTCTTTTCAGACTACAGTGGCCATAGCATCAGGGATGTCCCAGCCTATGTTCTCAAACGTGTTGTTCAGAGTGTTGTCTGCCCTGCTTAAACACATGCACAGCTACACCGTTTTCCCTCAGGTGGAGGATTTGCCTACAGTGAAAGGTGACTTCTATTCCCTGGGACATATCCCCAACATCATAGGTGCCATTGATGGGACACATGTGGCCTTGGTACCCCCCCGCAGGAGTGAACAGGTGTACAGAAACCGGAAGAGCTATCATTCAATGAATGTGCAGATGGTGTGTTTGGCCGATCAGTACATCTCCCATGTGAATGCCAAGTTTCCTGGCTCAGTGCATGACGCTTACATTTTGAGGAATAGCAGCATCCCTTATGTGATGGGGCAACTCCAGAAGCACTGTGTGTGGCTAATAGGTGAGGACAAGGTCCCTATACCCTGTGAATAGTTGTCTGGGGTTGTCCCTAAGGGTTAGTGTGTGTCTAACAGTAGTCCCTCAACATTTGAAGGTGACTCTGGGTACCCCAACCTGTCATGGCTACTGACCCCAGAGAGAAATCCCAGGACAAGGGCAGAGGAACGCTACAATGAGGCACATGGGCGAACAAGGAGGATTATAGAAAGAACCTTCGGCCTCCTTAAGGCCAGGTTCCGGTGCCTCCATATGACAGGTCGTTCCCTGTACTACTCACCAAAGAAGGTGTGCCAGATCATTGTGGCCTGCTGTATGCTGCACAATTTGGCTTTGCAATGACAGGTGCCTTTTCTGCAGGAGGATGGTCCAGAAGGAGGTCTTATGGTAGCTGTGGAGCCTGTGGACAGTGAAGAATAGGAGGCAGAAGAAGAGGATATCGACAACAGAAACAACGTGATCCAGCAATACTTCCAGTGAGACACAGGTAAGAAGACATCACTTCCTCCTACATCTCATACTATTGTTAGACCTATCATATGTCTGTCACTTTCACCCAGTGTATGGACCCTGACCTGTCACTTTCCCTTTCCATTTCACAGATGTGGGTCCCACTGTGTGACCTCTGCTATGTTACCTCATGGACTAGAGCTGTGTGACATAGGTATGTTGACAATACAATGGACATTGCTATTTTCCTCAGTTATAGCAAATACACATTTGTGAAAGCACAGACTGACTCCAGATTGTTTTGTGATTCAAGGGTGTTTATTTGAGTGCAAAATATTGGAGGGGGTTGTAAAATGGTCAGGGGTGATGGTGGAGGAATGTCCATGGCAGAGTCCAGTTATTTGTCTCACAGGTGCATTGTCCAAAGGGACATAGGAAGTGGAGCTAGGGCAGTTTAAGGATGGACAAGGTGATGAAGTGGGACAGAAGGATGACATTCAGGGTGGTCTCATTTCTTGGCGGGGTCTTGGCATTGTTCTCTGTCTTTGTCCTGGATCTCAGGGACCGTTTGTGGGGTGGTTCTCCATCTGCAGGGGGTGGGGTGCTGGTGTTGTGGTCCTGTGGCATTGCCTCCTGTCCACTAGCGCCAGCAGAGGTGGTGGGCAGTTCATCGTCCATGCTAGTGTCAGGGGCCCCTTGTTGTGCCACAGTGCCCCTCCTGGTGTTCACAAGGTCCTTCAGCACCCCTACAATGGTGACCAGGGTGGTGTTGATGGACTCGAGTTCCTCCCTGATCCCAAAATACTGTTCCTCCTGCAGCCGTAGGGTCTCCTGAAACATGGCTAGTACTGTTGCCATTGTCTCCTGGGAATGATGGTACGCTCCCATGATGTTGGAGAGGGCCTTGTGGAGAGTGGATTCCCTGGGCCTGTCCTCCCCCTGTCGCACTGCAGTCCTCCCAGTTCCCCTGTTTTCCTGTTCCTCTTTCCCCTGAACCGTGTGCCCACTGCCACTGCCCTCAGGTCCCTGCTGTTCTTGGGTTTGTGGATTTGCCTGGGTTCCCTGTATTGGTGGACACGCTGCTGCTTGACGTGTCCTGGGGACAGAGGGATGGGCCCGCTGGGTGGGTGCTGTGCTGGTGTTTCCTGAGGGGGGAGGCTCTGTGGCGGCATGTGCCAGTGTGTGGGGAACCCACTGTCCCGAAGTCCCAGATGGGCCAGGCTGGTTGAAGTAGCTCCTTTAAAGGTGAAGAAAGGATTCTTCACAAAACAGATGTAACTTCTTATAATATCTTTATTCTTCAAGTTGCAGTTACAGGAAAGTCCAGCCACACCTCCAAGCTGCTCCTCTAGTCCTCAACTGCTGCTTTCTCACATTCTAGATCATCCAATACTCGGAGCAGCATGGGGGGAGCAGAGCATACCAAGTAACATATTACCCATAAATACAACTTAAAATAAAACAGGAGATACCAAGTAAAACAACTATAAGTACAAATAATGTAACTAAAGAGAGAAATATACTACACTACCTCCATTTTTATAACAACTGAAAAGAAAAGAAAGGGAGGAAGAGAAAAAAAACAGTTCATCTTAGTTTAACAACTCTATTTAAATTCCAAATGCGCCCATCATCGACCTTAATCGCACCTTGAAACACTTTAACCACTTTGAAAATTCTGCTAAAATGAGACTGTCCGCCTCCTGTTTTTCCTGGCAGTTTAATCTTAACGAAATCCCCCACATTGACATGTATCTCTTTCACAGACTTGCGTAAATCATAAATGCATTTTCTCTCCTTTTGACAATTCAAATCTTTCTCTATAGCAATATTCTTTTGCAACGCATAATCAAGTTGTTTTTTAGCATATTTTTTTACCTATGGAGGATCTATTCTAGTATGAGGAATACGTTTCTTGAACATAACAAAAGGAGATTGTCCAGTTCTTGAATGGGGTGTAAATCAGTAATCCTCAACCTTACATCTAACCATACTCACCCAATCACCACCCAACTGCCTAGCTAATTGAACAGTTTATTTTAAAGTCCTGTTGAAGCGTTCTATCATTCCATTCGTTTCAGGATGGTAGAGTGCACACCTCTTGTGAACAATTCCTCTTGAGTTCAAAAAATCACACATTAATCTCAACGTAAATTGAACACCATTGTCAGACAAGATACATTTCGGGTTACCTTCCCTTCCAAACACCTCTGATAAAAAACAGATTACAGTTGATGAGGTAACTTCAGGTGTGATCAATATTTCTGGCCACAGAGACAATACGTCCATAACAACTATGACATATCTTGAAGCAGTACCAGTACCTATGGGACCCATGATATCAATGGAGATTTCCTCCCACACTTCTTTAGGTATTTCTTTCAAAAACATAGGTTGAGTTCTAAGTTTTAGATTCTTATTTGCAACTCTACACTCTACGCAATCACAAACTCTTCTCTCTATCTCTAAGTCCATTCCAGGCCACCAATATACACTCCTCATTCTTTCTTTAGTTTTGCAAATCCCCTGATGACCCTCGTGCGCAAGGTCAATCAAACGCGCACACAACTTAATGGGAGGTATCAATCTACTACTGCTTACAACTAATTCATTGCAAACTGAAAGCTCATGCCAAATTTTTTTAAACTGCTCACCAAACCCAACATTATTACTCAGAGACTTGCCTGCAGACAGTAAGCTTTTGATATTTCTTAATTCCTCATCATTGTCTAGCTCTTATTTCTACTCTTCTGAAACACACCCGTCAGTAATATTGCAAACCTTCACCTCTTCATCCACCCACCAAGACTCCTCATAGTCATTCTCAATTAAATCCCTCACCCTCATCCTAGATAAACAATCCGCAGTCCTGTTATCACACCCGGGTACATACTTAACTGTAAAATGAAAATCTTGGAGGCCCACAATCCAGTTACATATTCGAGAAGAAATATTATCCAAACCTTTCTTCTCAAACACTTCACGCAATGGTTTATGGTCAGTCTGTACTTCAAACCGAGTTCCCCAAAGAAACTACTTAAACTTTTTGATGGCCCAGAACATCGCCAAAGCTTCCTTTTCTATAGTAGAGTACTTGCTCTCCGCCCCACGCAGACTATGTGAAGCAAAAGCTATGTTGTTGACCTTACCATTGTTTACTTGCTTCAGAACACACCCTAAACCTTTCTCCGAAGCATCTGTTGTAAGGTAACAAGGAGAACCAAGTTGGAAACTGCTGAGAGATTGGGACGCAGACAAAACTTGTTTTAAATCCTCGAACTCTGTTTGACAATCAGCATCCCAGACAAAATCAACACCCTTCTTGAGCAGATTTCTTATGGAAGAGCTTCTTTCAGCAAAGTTAGGAATGAACTTCGCATAAAATTCTGACATTCCCAAAAAAACTTGAACATAATTTTTACTTTCTGGGGCAGCCAAATTCACAATAGTCATCACTAATTCCTGTTTAGGTTTAACCCCATCCTTTGATATGATATGACCCAAATATGAAATCTCGGTTTTGAAAAATCTTCACCAAGGGCCAGATGTAGCAAAGGGTTTTTCCCATTCTGTGTCAATGGGAAAATGTGTTCGTACATATGGCCCTTAGTACCTTTCAACGTAATGCCTCGCGGCTTGAATATTTTGAGCACCTTTCTGACTAATTCCTTATGCAGTTCAAAAGTTTCAGAAAAAATCAGAACATCATCTTGGAAAAATTTTACGCCCTCAATGCCTCCCAAAATATCATCCATCAACCTTTTAAAAACAGAAGCTGCAGAACACAATCCAAAAGGCATCCTGTTGAACATGAAAACACCAAACGGTGTAATGAAGGAGGTAAGGGGCTTGGAATCTTCACACAACTGCACCAGGTGGTAAGCAGAACTAAGATCTAGAGTGGTGAAGAATTTAGCATTTCCCAGAGAACCAACCATCTCGGATATATTTGGCAGGGGAAATCTATCTTCAACAACAACTTTGTTAAGGTTCCTCAGGTCCACACACAATCTGATTTCCCCTGAACTTTTCGTAGCAACCACAATAGGCACAATCCATTCTGCTGCCTCCACCTTCTCAATTATGCCTTGAGATAGCAGCCTCTGAAGTTCCGCTTTAACCTTATCCCGAACACTAAAAGGAATGTTTCTAACCTTACATGTTTTGGGAATGGAATTATCCTTCAGAACAGTACGGTGTTTATACCCATTGATGCATCCCACCTCATTATTGAATACACTGGGGAATTCACTCACCAAATCATCACCTACATTTGTTATTTCTTGCACTTGTACCTGAGGAACAGAGTAAGGATTCAATATGATTCCCAATAACGTCTGATGGGGCCAGCTTAGTATTGTGTCCCCTACAACAGGGGCATAAACTTTGCCTACAATTTTATTTCATTTGAAATCAATGTTCACATTGAAGTAATCCTTTAACTCAATGAGTTTACCCCCATAACCATAAGGTGTAACATCGGGTTCATGCAGAGTAACTTTACCCATAAAATACTTAACATAATCGGATTCTGAGACGAGAGTCAACTTCGCCCCAGAATCCATCATCATTGATATGTTGACACCACCCACCTCCACTATATCTGAAAGGTACACACAATGATGATTGGAAATGCAATTGACGTCATTAACAATTTGAAGAACAAAACTGCGTTCATCCTCCTCCCGCTCAGTACATAAAATTTCATTAACTTTAACATTCTTCTTTCCCAAAGCGTTACAACATTTAGCAAAGTGTCCCCTTTTCCCGCATTTGTTGCAAACAGCATTAAGAGCCGGACAAACTTTGTTATTAGCCAAGTGCGATGGCGAATTGCACATGAAACATAGTAATTTTCCCTTTACATTGGTGTTTTGCATAGATTTAGTTTTAGCATCAAAAACATGCATAGTGGTATCCACCTTCTTAGACTTCCTCAGATCTTCGATATAAGACTCAGAATGTTCAATCTGTTTTGCTACCATTAGGACTTCTTCCAACGTTGGATCACCTTTAGACCACAAAGCTTCTCTTACTTTGTCACTCTTGCATTCCAGCATGAACTGATCACGAATACGTTCATCCAAATTGTCTCTGAATTTACACTGTGCAGCTAATTTCCGTAGATTGGTAACAAAGTCTTCAATAGTCTCGGAGTCACCTTGTTTACACTTCCCAAAATAATACCGTTGAAGTATAATAGAAATCTTAGGTAAGTAATGCCTGTCCAACTTAAGCAACGTTAGTTCAAACTCATTTAAGGAGGCGTCTCCATCCGCTCCCTCAGAGGAGCTGATAGGTGGTAGAGTCTCTAAACTTTCATGTCCTTCGGCACCCAAACAATGCGTAGTAGCGATGTCTTTCTTTCGGCTGATAAATTAATTCCACAAACTCGTATATATGTAAGAAAAACTTTCTTCCATTTGTACCAAGGAATGGGTGGCTCACCTGGTATTGAAAGAAAAAATGGTAGCGGAGAAATGTTCTGCATTATTGACCAGGAAAGATGACAACAGAGAGGAAAAAAAATGAGTACTCAGGTACTTTTACGTGACCAAGATCAAAAAACTAAATGCATAAAATGTCTTGTAGAGATCAGTAAGTATTGAGCTTCCAATAAAGTTCAGAAATTCTTAAAAGTTTATGTTACAGGGATGCAAACCAGACATCCGAATATGCCACGAAATATATTATTTCACCTTCTCCCAAGAGAACTGAGGCTGGAGGGATAAGCTGCTTTCCTCAGTAGTCTGTTTAAAATTTAAAATACTGTCCACTTAATTCTCTTGGATTTATTCGATATTAGAAGAAGGGTAACGCAGCAATTTCATTTTTAGAGCCATAAATTGTTTAACACCAAAATGTACTCATAGCGAGTACAAAATTACCAGTCCTCCACTCCAAATGGGCTGGTACAGTGTATAAATCAGATTTGGCACTCCGCTGCAGAAATAACAGCGAGTGCGTGCAGAGAGAGAAATCTTCCGTTGCTAGGAGGCGAGGCGCGAGGATCAGCAGCGGAGCCAGCAAAGAAGAATGCGTTGCTACGGCAACGAAGACTCAGGAAACAACGAAACCGTGCCGGAGCAGGCACAGGTTTCTAAAAATAACAATAAAGGAAGCAGCGCTTCGGTCTCAAAGTTGTAGCTGAGTAAAACATTTAAACATAGAAGATGAAATGTCACACAGGTCAAAGAAAAAATACCTTTAAGTGTGACAGGTACTGAGATGAGTTGGAGTTACTTGAGGAACAGGGGTTCAGCTCATCGCCAAAATGAAGTAGCTCCTTTAAAGGTGGAGAAAGGATTCTTCATGAAACAGATGTAGCTTCTTATAATATCTTTATTCTTCAAGTTGCAGTTACAGGAAACTCCAGCCACACCTCCAAGCTGCTCCTCTAGTCCTCAACTGCTGCTTTCTCACATTCTAGATCGTCCAATGCTCGGAGCAGCATGGGGGGAGCAGAGCATACAAAGTAACATATTAACCATAAATACAACTTAAAATAAAACAGGAGATACCAAGTAAAACAACTATAAGTACAAATAATGTAACTAAAGAGAGAAATATACTACACTGGTCATCTAGATCCAGTTGGACAGAGCTGCTGTCATCACTGTGGGCCTCTTCTGTGGGGGGGGTGTACATGTCTGGAACCTCCTGTCCGGTGACGTTGGGTAGGGGTCCTGCAGGGGTGTAAAGGCATGATTATTGCATCTGTGTGTGCCATCATGTGCAATGGGTGGGTGACCCTGTACCCCAGTGCTTACATTTTTGTGTAGGACCTTGTGTGATAATTGTTTTGAGGTCTGTGTGGGTATCTGTAGTGGACATGATTTGGTGATGGGTGTCCATGCTTTGTTGTTGCATGCAGGGCTTGGTGTTGGGATGGGTGGTTTGTGATAGTAGGGCCTATGTGAGGTGTTGGAGTGATGGGGGTGAAGGTGGGGGTATGTGATAGCATGCAGGTAGGGTGGGGGATATGGTAGTAAAGAGTTGACTTACCAGAGTCCATTCCTTCTGCTACTCCAGCGAGGCCCTCAGGATGCACTATAGCCAAGACCTGCTCCTCCCATGTTGTTAGTTGTGGGGTGGGAGGTGGGGGTCCGCCGCCAGTCCTCTGAACTGCAATCTGGTGTCTTGAGACCACGTAACGCACCTTCCCCCGTAGGTCGTTCCACCTCTTCCTGATGTCATCCCGTGTTCTTGGATGCTGTCCCACTGCGTTGACCCTGTCTACAATTATGCGCCATAGCTCCATCTTCCTAGTTATGGAGGTGTGCTGCACCTGTGATCCAAATAGCTGTGGCTCTCCCAGGATGATTTCCTCCACCATGACCCTGAGCTCCTCCTCAGAGAACCTGGGGTGTCTTTGCGGTGCCATGGGGTGGTGTGGGTAATGTGGGAGGTGGTGTGTGTTGTGATATGTGAGGGGATGTATTTGTGTGTGCTGTGTGAGGTGCATGGATGTTGTGTGAGTGATGGTGTTGTGTGCCTGTGGATGCTAGTTTGTTGATGGTGGTGTCTCTCTCTGGCCTTCTTTCTCAATTCTGGTCGCAAGGGTTTGTGGGTGATGTGGGTGTGTGTTTTGCATTGTATTGGGTGTGTGGGAGTGGTGTGTGTATGTGTATCAGGTGTGTGTATTTGGAATTGTCCAATGTGGTTGTGTTTTGTAAATGTGTGTGTATTTTGAGCGCAGTGGTGTGTACTGCCAATGGAATACCGTGGATAAAAGACTGCTGCGTGGATTCAAGGGTTGTGATAGTGTGGGCATATTCCTGTTGGCATGACGGTAGAGGTTTTGTTATCGCCAGTTTATCACTGACCTTTGGTGTGGCGGACTTGTGTGGGTGTCTAGATTTTGGCGGATTCCGAGCTATGGGTCGTAATAGCTGTAGCGGAATTCCGCCACCACAGCGGTGTGTTGGCGGTTTTCTGCACGGTGGTAAGCGGGATTTACCAACAATGTTGTAATGAGGGCCTATGTCATTAAACATAAAAACTCAAGCTATCTCACAAATTTGGCATCAGGACATCATTACCCCCTATACCATAGGTTTTGTCCTATATATATATCTTGTTCAACATATGAAAAAATGTGTAACATTGCGACCACCAATTGTCCCCTGTAATTAGCCATGGTATTCATAGTGATACTTAACCCTAGTCAGCATCACACATATGGTCTTTACTACTTGACACACATCTACCAGCCAATATATTTTGGACAGTCAATGACGTGCAATTAAATTCCTGCATTCTTAGCAATATGGAAGTCCCACTGAAAAACACATATTTGCACCTTTTTGTTCAATTATGGACTGACAAGCTTTTGTTTTCAGGTTTACAATTTTCCCCCCAGAATCATCTAGAGTCAGCAAATACAGTACTAACGTACTTCTACCACCAGACTCCATTTCCCAGAAGCCCAGAAGTCACCAAGTGGAATGCGTAATCAAATGCGCATCCTCTCAGCCGCCACCACTCTCCCTATAGACTGCCCGTGACAAACATGAGTCATTCAGTGGCAGTGTGAGTGGTGGCTGTAGGGTTCCAGGACAGTAGCTAATCCTTGGCGAAGTAAGTCTCCCCCTCACAAAGTCAATACCGCTTCAGGTCACCAGCCAATATTATGGTAAGAAATTAAGATCTGGGTCAACCTGATGTGTCCTCAATAAATGTTTTCTTCAGACATGCTGCACTCTAAACTCAATCCCTGGCAGAAGCTTCTAAAAAAATATACCTCTACTCACTATACCGACTGCTCACCTTGCTCCCATTCAGTTTGATTGCACAAGTATCACAACGCTCACAATTTTAAACTTACAAGGGGGCAGTGGGCATACAACAATATTTAATTTTTCAACCCTAAAAGGGTGCTCTTAATCAATCACAACACCTGTTGTCTGCAAAAGCGAGTATCACAAGTGGTTGGAGCAACTTGAAAAGGAACGCAGAATTTATTAAAATATTCTGTGTGGCTTTGATCTGGGTCAATAAAAAACACTAGTATATTGATATTAACCACACAATATGCCTCTTGTACGTTTTTTACTACAGGGTGGGACCTTCTGCCCGACAAGCACGATCCCTGAATGACCCAACAATCGGGAAAGATGTATGAGTGTTGGTCACTTGAATGATAAGTGAATTTTTGCATGCGCATGCCCTATGGCGGCTTTACAGCACGTTTGCTGTGTTGCACTTTATGGCATTTGAGCATACCTTATAGCTTCTCTTACCTACAAGATCAGTGTCACCACCTTTACAGCTGGAGCCACTCTTCACTTTAATTAATTTTATTTTTCACCCCTTGTGTAAATAATTGTCTTGTGGCAAGGGATGAGGTGGACTATGATGGGCACAATATGCCTTTTTAGATAATGCTTTGTCACCGGTATGTTATCATGTGGACAACAAGCGTCCCCTGTGAAATAAATGGTTATGACCTAAAAACCACTTTGATTAATGTTTTATTTCATTCCCATTTCCTTTTTTATATTTCTGTAGGCACTATTGAATAAGAAGTCTCATTCTCAAGGGAGAGCTTTAGGCCTAATATATGTGCATGGAATGCATGAATAGGTAGGCTGGGATAAACACACAGCCCTAACAAAGGTCCTAGATCTGAATGGGCTCTGGGCCAGGCCCAAAACATGTAGACCAAAATCAGGGGTAATAAAGACTAACGCTCAATTAAACCACATACTTGTTTTTATATACGTCCACTGTACCCTACTAATAAAAGGATTTCCTCCTGGGTATACGGTAAGGCATTTTTAGCAATTTTTTAACCTTCCTGGATCCCTGCTTTATCCGGATGAATACTTTATGTAAGAACTTCCAACTCTGGTTGAGTCCACCCTGGTGGTACCATTCTATTAGTGTAGGGATAGGTGCTGATGATGAAGTACGCCACTGTTAGACCTGGCAGCTTTTTAGCGTGTCTCCCCTGTCTTTTTGCCTTCTGACCTCCTGGTTTTGGACTCTGTTTTTGCTGGTTTATTGTCTCTGCGCACTTTACCACTGCTAATCAGTACTTAAGTGCAAGTGCTCGCCATATACATTGTACTGTGGATTGGTTTATCCATAATTGGCATATTTGATTTACTAATAAGGCCCTAGTAAAGTGCCCTAGAGGTGCCCAGGGCCTGTGAATCAAACGCTACTAGTGGGCCTGCAGCACTGGTTGTGCCACCAACATTAGTAGCCCTGTAAACATGACTTAGACCTGCCATTGCAGTGTCTGTGTGTACAGTTTTAAACTGCCAATTCGACTTGGCAAGTGTACCCACTTGCCAAGCCTAAACCTTCCCTTTTACTATATGTAAGGCACCCCTAAGTTAGGCCCTAGGTAGCCCCATGGGCAGGGTGCAGTGTATGTTTAAGGTAGGACATATACTAGTGTGCTTTATATGTCCTAACAGTGAAATGCTGCCAAATTCGGTTTTCACTGTGCAAGGCCTATCTCTCTCATAAGTTAACATGGGGGCTGCCTTTAAACATCCTTAAAGCACAGATTCTCTTTGAGAGCAGATAAAAATGTGGAGTTTAGGGTCCCTGAGCTCACAATTTAACAAATACATCTTTTAGTGAAGGTGGTTTTTAGATTGTCTGTTTGAAAATGCCACTTTTAGAAAGTAGGCACTTTCTTGCTTAACCCATTCTGTGACTCTGCCTGTTTGTGGATTCCCCATCTGGGTCAGTTTGACAGTTGGACTGTTCACACCTCTCCTCTAGACAGTGACGAAGGGGGCTGGGTTGTAGCCTGCATTACTTGATTAGCCATCTGTGCTGGAGGGGAGGGGAGGAGTAGTCATTCACACCTGAAAGGACTGTGCCTGCCCTCACACAATGCCGTCTCCGTCTCCCTGGTGAGTGTCTGGGGCCTGGCCTGGACAAGGAAGGATCTTGCAAACACTTGAGACTTTGCTTTGAAGTTTGCCAACTTCAAAGGCAGAACTGGGTTCAAGAAGAAGACCCAAAACCCCAGACTTTTAGAATCTTTCTGGAATCGAGAGGAACCTCTGTCCAGGAGAAGAGGGAAGGAGCTGAAGGAGGAGTACTGTCCCTTTGCTGTGTTGCTTTGTTGGACTGGCCTGCAGTTGCTGCTTCTGCCTGAAAAGAGTGCAAAGGGTGAACTTTGCTGTGTGTCCTGCTTGAGAAACTTCTCCAAGGGCTTGGAGTAGAGCTTCCCTCCTGTTGGAAGTCTCAGGGACCCCAAAGACTTCAGTTTCCTTGACCTGCAGCACTGGGAACGGTGTTTTGTGCTGCTCAAGAGGAAAAACTACTGTGACGCCGCCAATGATGCCGCTGGCCTGCACCGTGACCTGCTGTCGCCTCACGGAGTCGCATTGCCCCGCTTCACAACACGACCCAGGTCTCACTGACGCCGTCATCGGATGACTTCACTGAGCTGCTGCTCGCACCGCGACCTGTGGGCCCAGCACTCCGGCATCGCCTGCTCACACCGCAGCCTGGGCATCCCCAACAATGCCGCTCCTGCTGACACCGGCGCCGCTGCCTGCACCATGGCCTTTGGACACAGCTTGTGAGGTACACAAAGCACCGTCCCTTCCCACAGCGCAGCCCCGGTCCACCAGTGCCAGCATCATCGGCTCCTGTGTCGTCACCAGGCATCATTCCTGCACCGTGGCCTGTGGACACCACTCGTGAGGGTCACAAAGCACAGTCCCCTCCCGCACCGCTGGCCTGGGCCTACCAACGACAGCGTTTCAGCAACGACGACTCCATTGCCTGCACAGTGACCTGTGGACACCGCACGTCGCATCGTCCCGCTTCGCACCGCAGCCCCGATGCCATCCATGCCAGAGCACCTGACTTCATCAGCCTGGAGTTCGATCCGCAACGCGTGTGACCTCAAGGGCCCGACGACTCCTGCATTGACTCCGGAACCTACACTGCGACATCAGCGTCGCCGCTCTCCGGAGCTCACCGCGAGGATCATGACGCCCTGAAAATCCAAGGTACTTTTTGAGGGTCTTCCCGACACCGTAGCTGGCCCTCAACGCCGCAGCCGGCCTGAACTGTTGGCTTTGCTGATCACAATGCTGTGATAGCCCTAGGTGGAGCTATCGACTTCAAGAAACTGTATTTTTGAGTAAATCTTGCAGAATTCATATTTTTATTACTGTATGTTGGATTTTTATCGTATTTGGTCTTGTTTTGTATAGATAAATATTGGCTATTTTTCTAAAACTGGTGTGGTGTCCGTTTGTAGTGTTTCCACTTATTACTGTGTGTTATGTGCAAATGCTTTACAAATTGCTTCTTAGATATGCCAGACTGCTTGTGCCAAGCTACCAAGGGGGTGAGCAGGGGTTATCTGAGAGGGTATCTCCCTTATCCTGACTAGAGTGAGGGTCCCTACTTGGACAGGGTGCAAACCGACTGCCAACTAGAGACCCCATTTCTAACAGCCACTGTTTAGTGGGTGGGGCTTCTCCTTCAAAACCTGTGGACGTTTTAGTCTGCCCTTAAAGTGTTTTCTTTCTATTTTTATTTTCTTTTGCTAGTTGCCGTGTTGCTTATGGAATATTTTCTGGGAAAATGCAACTAGGACTTTCTCTTGTTCTCCTTTTGTGAAATTAACCCTGATATTCACCATAATAAAGCAAGGAAGGTTCTTATAAATTTTATTAAAGATCATGCACTACAGGAACCTTGTAGGTCATCAAATCCTAATAGAGAGACAATACTTTCACCTCATGCCCACACTCTATACATACGATAATCAACTATTATCTAGACTCCCCTTTTTCCCTTGCAACTAGTAACAAATGAAGACATCATTCCCAGTAGTGCACCTGACCATGATCTCATATCTCAAATAAATCTAGGACTAACTCAATCCTCGGAACCTCAATAGAGGTTGAACTTGACATCATATAAGAGCCACATGAAAAACACCAACTATGTCTACGTGGATCAATTCTTGAAAGATAACAAACACTCCGTAATTAATACTCACACATTATTGGGAGCCGGAAAAGCAGTACTAAGAAGCTTGATTATGAGGGACACAGCTATTGCTAAGAAAACAAGCTAACAACTCTAAAACTAGTTTAGAAAAGGAAATCTTGAATCTCACATCCATTTATTCTCAAACGCAAGACATATTGAGGAAATTACAATCTGCAAAATTTGCTCTAAATAACATTTATAGTTCTCATACAAAGAAATGTCTACTTCACATTTGTCAATCTCATAATGAGTGAGCGGGGAAAGGTTGGGAGATCATAAGCTTACCAACTCCGTCAGCACGAGCCTTCAAGAGTGATCCCGCTATTTGAAATTATAACGGCAACCTACTCACCCACATCAGGGATTCTATCCAAGTTTCAGAAATACTATGAAACACTTTACATGTCCATAAATTGCTTAGATCAGACAGATGATGATGCCTTTGTCTCTAAACTCCCTAAACTTACATCAAAGCAGAAAGGCGACCTAGAGGGAGAAATAACGATCTACAAAATAGTAAAGGCAGTTAACTGCATGGCCACCGGTAAGGCACCCCAGGAGGATGGGTTCCCCAATTTTACAACATTACTAAAAGTGACACAGATTTTTTTAAGACCTTGCATTACTGTCAACCCCCATACCAAGCAAAGATCCCTTGAAATGCAATTTCACTAATAAATCTGGATGTTAAAATTCTGGCCAACATTTTGGCCACTCGTCCCAGTTGGGTCATTATCTCTCTAATACACCCCTCTCAAGTCAAATTTGTTCTGGGATTTTCTTCCACAAACCATATCTGCACTATTTCACACTTTATGGCAACTGAGACGTGATACAGAGGAGAAGGTCCTCCTTTCTCATGGTGAGGAAAAAGCCTTTGACTGTGTAGAATGGGGTTACTTGTCCGCACCATGGAAAGGATGTGCTTTGGTAAAAACGTTCTCACTTTAACCCCTAGGGTGCCTTGGACGAGGTGATCTCGTCCAAGGCACCAGTTCCCGGTGCCTTGGACGAGATCACCTCGTCCTGCACCAGGGAACCGGGGGGAGTACTAGCGCTCCCCCTATGGGCCCCCCACCCACACACCCCCGGTCGTGGATGGAAGTGGAATCCCTTCCCCTTCCACCGCGACCCCTCCACCCCTCCCTGTGACGACAATCACAAAGCCTCCTCCCATGCGAACGGAAGAGAAATGCAAAGCATTTCCCTTCCGATCACGTGGAGGAGGCCGGAGAGGCTTCAAATGGAAGGAAATTAATTTCCTTCCCTTTGAAGTCTCTCTGAGCATTTCAAAATCCGGATTGTAAAGCAATCAGCTTTTGAACTGCCCTCTAGACACCAGGGATTTATTTTCTAATTGGAAATTGACATAAGGGAGCGAGCCCTTGGGCAAGGGTCGCTCCCAAGGGGGGCATTTTTTTAAGGCCTTTTCTGCCCCCAGGGGCGGCAGAAACCTCTAGGCACCAGGGATCTTTTTTTTGTTTTTTTTGTTTTTGTTTTTAGAGGTGGGGAGCGACCCCTTAGGCAAGGGTCACGCCCCTAGGGGGCAAATTATATTTAGGCCATTTTTGCCCCCCAGGGGGACAGAAACCACTAGACACCAGGGAGTTTTTTTTTTCTCCGTGAATTTCACGCAAGGGGAGCGACTCCTTAGTCAAGGGTCGTTCCCCTGGGGGGCAAATTTATTTTAGCCCATTTCTGCCCCCCTGGGGGGCAGATCAGCCTATTTTAATTAGGCCGATCTGCCCCCAAGGGAGGCAGAAACCACTAGGCACCGGGGATTTTTTCCTTGTTGTTTTATAGATGGTGAGCGACCCCTTAGGCAAGGGTCGCTCCCCTGGTGGGGCAAATTGTATTTAGGCCATTTCTGCCGCCTTTGGGGGCAGATCGGCCGATTTTAGGTCAATCTGCCCCCAAAGGGGTCAGAAACCACTAGGCACCGGGGATCTTTTTTTTTTGCACCAATGTCACGCAAGGGGAGTGACCCCGTAGGCAAGGGTTGCTCCCGGGGGGAGGTTGGGGGGGCAAATTTATTTTAGGCCGTTTCGGCCTATTGTTATTAGGCACCAGGGCAAAAAAAGAAATTGTGTTTTTTTTTTTGTTTGTTTTTTTTTTTAGAGATGGGGAGCGACCCATTAGGCAAGGGTCGCTCCCCTGGGGGGCAAATTGTATTTAGACCATTTCTGCCCCCCTTGGGGGCAGATCAGCCAATTTTTGTTAGGCCAATCTGCCCCAGGGATTGGTGTGTGTGTGTATGCGTGTGTTTTCTTTAGGGAGGCAGCCCCTTGGGTAAGGGTCGCTCCCCATGGAAGCACATTACTGTTGGCCATATCTGCCCTCCACTGGAGGCAGATGGGCCTATTTTTGGAAGGCCCATCTGCCCCAAGGGGGGGCAGAAAGCCCACCAGAGGCCAGGGAAGTTTTTTTTTTTTCAAAAATAAGAGGGCGGAGGTATGGCCATACCCCCACCCCAAATAAATGGGGCCAAAGTTGTTCTGCCCACTAGTGGGCAGATGGGGCAATTACCCCTGATCCACACCCCGGGGGGAGAAAGTCTACTAGATGCCAGGGAATTTAAAAAATATATATATATATTGGGATGGTGGCTGCCAACCAGTATGGGCCTGGTTACGCCCCCACCTCAACTGAAGGGTGTAACAGTCTTTCAGCTGTCCCTCGCTCTCAAAACATCTTATCCCACTGCAAGCAAGAAGGCATTTGATTACTTTGGGTTTTAGTTTTACATTTGGGCCATGAGAACTTGGCTTACTCTCAAAATCCTCCCACTTGGAATAGTGAGGGCTGCACTTTATGGACTTTGGGACGCTGCCATGTAGAAAAATCCACAAGACCTAGACACATCTGAAAACTAAACATCTGGGTGATTCCAGACTGGTGTGTTTCACATGCACCCCGCACCATTTTTGTACCCACAATCCCCTGCAAACCTCCAACTTTGCTGGAAATCACACATTTTTCCCACGTTTTTGTGATGGAACCTTCCGGAATCTGCAGAAATCCACAAAATTCCTACCACCCAGCATTGTCTCATCTATACTGATAACAATTCTGCTGCACTTGTCAGCTTAAAAATGTTTTTTTGCAAACTTCCCTTTTAGACCCCCTTTGTTCCCCCTCAATATCAACATGTTTTTGGCTCTTCCCTTTCACAAGCACTTGGCCCACCTACACAAATGAGGTATCATTTTTACCGTGAGACTGAGGGGAACATTGGGTGGTATGAAATGTGTCCCAGTGTGGTGATCCCACACAGAAATGTGGGATAAATGTGCTTTTTCTGCTAAATTTGAGGTTTCTGGTAAGAAAACATTGGGGGATCCACGCAAGTCACACCTCACTGGACTCCCTCGGGTGTCTAGTTTTCAGAAATGTCTGGGTTTGGTAGGTTTCCCTAGAAGGCTGCTGAGCCCAGGACCAAAAACGCAGGTGCCCCCCTGCAAAAACAGGTAGTTTTGTATTTGTTAATTTTGATGTGTCCACGTTGTGTTTTGAGCCAATTCCTTTCGTGGGTGCTAGGGCTACCCACACAAGTGAGGTACAATTTTTATCGGGAGACTTGGGGGAACACAGAATAGCAAAACAAGTGTTATTGCCCGTGTCTTTCTCTACATTTTTTCTTTCCAAATGTAAGGCAGTGTGTAAAAACGTCTATTTGAGAAATGCCCTGGAATTCACATGCTAGTATGGGCACCCCGGAATTCAGAGATGTGCAAATAACCACTGCTTCTCAACACCTTATCTTGTGGCCATTTTGGAAATACAAAGGTTTTCTTGATACCTATTTTTCACTTTTTATATTTCAGCAAATGAATTGCTGTATACCCGGTATAGAATAAAAACCCATTGCAAGGTGCAGCTCATTTATTGGCTCTGGGTACCTTGAGTTCTTGATGAACCTACAAACCCTATATATCCCTACAACCAGAGGAGTCCAACTGACGTAACGGTATATTGCTTTCAAAAATCCGAAATCGCAGGAATAAGTTACAGAGTAAAACGTGGAGAATAATTGCTGTTTTTTTCACCTCAATTTCAATATTTTTTTATTTCAGCTCTTATTTTCTGTAGGAAACACTTGTAGGATCTACACAAATGACCCCTTGCTGAATTCATAATTTTGTCTAATTTTAAGAAAGGTTTAGCTTTCTGGGATCCAGCATTGATTTCTCACCCATTTTGGTCACTAACTGGAAGGAGGCTGAAAGCACAAAAAATAATAAAAATGGGGTATGTCCCAGTAAAATGTCAAAATTGTATTGAAAAATTGGGTTTTCCAATTTAAGTCTGCCTGTTCCTGAAAGCTGGGAAGGTGGTGATCTTTCCACCGCCAAACCTTTGTTGATGCTATTGTCAGGGAAAACACCACAAGATGCCTTCTGCAGCCCTTTTTTCCAATTTTTTTGAAAAAAACAAAATTTTCACTGTATTTTGGCTGATTTCTTGGCCTCCTTCAGGGGAACCCACAAAGTCTGGGTACCTCTAGAATCCCCAGGATGTTGGGAAAAAAAGACTCAAATTTGGCGTGGGTAGCTTATGTGGACAAAAAGTTATGAGGGCCTAAGCGAGAACTATTCCAAATAGGCAAAAAAATGCCTGGCACAGGAGGGGGAAAAGGCCTGGCAGCGAAGGGGTTAACTAAAGCCATGTACCACTCACCTACAACAGCCGTTACGTTGTCCACTGTCCCTATTCTTATTCCTATTGGCACCTGAATCACTAGCTATAGCAATATCAAGCAACGCTGATATTAAAGGAATTCAAACGGCTGCAGGTGAAATCAAAGCCTTTTATTACGCAGATTATATCCTTTTAACACTATCACAACCAACGATATACGCCACCTCTTTAATAACTCAACTGACAACATTTTCACATTTTACCAGCTATAAAATAATTGGATTAAATGTGAAGCATTTCTATTAACTCCTATTACTACTAAAGCCTCCCTTGGTGACCTCCCCATCAAATGGATCCACTCAAAGTTCAAATATTTAGGGATATTAATTAATCTAGGACTGAAAGACATGATCACTGACAACCTGAACCCCATAGTTGAACAAATCAATTGAAATTCCCAATAATGGTCTCTTTTAAACATACCCGCCTTGGGTAGGGTACAGATCATATAAATAAATACAACCCCCAAGTTCAACTATATTTTCAGGATGATACCACTACCTATGTCACGCTCATTTTTCAACACCATGACCTCCACCAACTTTCAATGTATTTGGGGTATTGATAGACCTTGTCTGAAAGGTCCTAAATTACACTCAACCTCAGTGAAAGGGAGTCTATGTTTACCTCACTTAGAAAATGATTTGATTGCACAACAACTTGCTCATTCTATCTACATGTTATCTATGCACAGAAATGCCCCCTATGAGTTAAGTCTGAACATTCAGTACTCAAATCTGATACAGAGTTGAAAATTTATTACACCAACCCTCCGCGTTTTGTGAACTCCACTAATCCCAACATTCACTCTACACAGATAGCCAGGCAGAAAGTCTATACACGAACAAGCACTCATAGTCGCTTACACTACCATGTCCACTCTGGAACAACGTAGACTCTGCACATAAGGGGGCTGTAATCAACTGGCCTCCTAGGGCCAAACACAGAATACTCCATGTTATTGACATGTTCACGCAAATACATTCCTTAAAATCATTTGCACGTTTACCCAAAATTTGGACTCCCTTCTTCACAATCCCCAGTTGCACAGTATATTCGTACTTGGAAAGTTTTCAGGGAAACCGTCTCTGGTCTTTACGCCATCTTAATTTATCATTCTTTCTCTAAAAACAATTCATCCTCTTTATGACTATGGTGGACTTCACGTCTGAACATAAAGTTGGCGGTTAAGGATTGGAACGCCCTATTGGAAAACTACACTAAAGGGCTCAGAGATACCAGTCTTAAGTTCTGCTACTTTAAAATACTACATCACTGGCTCTGGTCCCCAGCAAAGCTCAGTTTCAACTCCCTTGTTGGAGATGCCAAGAACCTGTGACAGTCCATACATTATTGGAATGCCCTAAGATTTGAACATTCTGGTTTCAGATTGACAAATACCTAAAAGTATATTTTCCCATTAACCTCTCCTTTACAACATGAATTTCTCTTATACATGATACCTCTGAATTGCCCTCCATATCCTCAAACACACTTTTAAATGACTTTAGATGGCCCTCAGTTTAGCTAAAATCAACATACTACATTTTTGGAAAACAGATATAATTCCGACGATCCATTCCTGGCTCAGGGATATGTATAAAGTGGTAAGATTTGAGAAAAAGATTTATAAACTAAATAATAAACTGTCACGATTTTACTATTTTTGGGGCCCTTTCCTCGATATGCAACAACTTTAGGTATGTTATTCCAGAGTGTGTTATTCACTTAAGCGTGACTGCTCATTTTCATATTCAGAAGGCATGTTGGGATAATTGATCACATATACTTGTGTTTTGCTTTACTTTTGACTGAGCCAAAATACACTCACTGAAAGGAGCCTCAAAGATTCTCTGGAATGCACTTCTTAATCTGAAGAAGACATTTATTATAGCTTTTGGCAAGGCTCGTGAAGGAAGGCTTGAAAAGCCAAATGTGCACTTTTAAAATGTGCAACAATGAATTAGGACCATGTACAAAGAATCTTCAATCTATAAACAGCAAATATATACATGCAAGGATACACATATTGATATATGTATATATATTCATTCACAATGCAAAGCAAATAATTAATAAAAATGCATCACCGTAGGGCCTGTCTGGTACTTCATCTTTCTCCTGCCAGTAAGCTGATGACCTCGTTCGACTGCAACAAGAAAGAGAGAACTTTACCCTCATGGGAAATTTATCAGGCATTCCACGTCTAAAATCCTAATTGAGGTCTCTGAATCTCCCACTGTCGATCTGGGTCTCTTATATATTTTAAACAAATGAGGAAGGAGCTTTCTAGAAAAGCCCCTCCTGCTGCGCAAGAAGTATTAAAAAATACTGGCTATTTTAGGTCAGGGTTGAAAGAAACAGGTTGGAACTAGCCAGTTTCCCAAGGTGTCTCTCCCAAGCCTAAGCTGTTCCCTGCTGTACCATAAATATCAGTCTAGTACACCCTTATCGTGCTAACTGACTGACTCCTCCATGTTATGTCCTAGCTCTTCAGTGAGAAAAGAGAAAAGAACACGCAAAATAGAAAACAAGTTGCATAACATGTTTTGTACGGAAAACTACTCATACCTTTAACATGGCAGTGAAGCTAAGGCTAAGCTGAATACAAAATGGAGTCTGTAACTGATGATCACTAATGTGACGCTGGACAGCTGAACAAGTGCAAAGTGGTGTGACACGAAGTCAGTAGTCAAAATACAAATACCACTACATTCTGCCCTTTGACCAATTACTTGTGTAGCCTATAGGTTTAAAATCAACTTTTCTCGGTCTAAACAGTGCATGCAGATCAGGAATACATTGTACACAGCAACATAATGATATAATAAGAGCTAATACTACATAAATTCCACCCAAAATGTTGAGTAATTGTCCAAAATCAGGTAACCACTGAAATAACCAGTCCCACCATCCCTGATCCATATCCTGGTTTACCCTTTTCACTAATGTATGTAGTGTATCAATGTGGGCCTGGATAGTTTTAGAGTGGTCAGAAAGATTAAAACAACACATGCCTTCAAAGTCAGAACAGCCATGATTATGTTTTAGCAAAAGGTAGTCTTTAGCAGCCCTGTTTTGTAATGCAGCTTTTCTAGTATCACGAGCATCTAATAAAACTTCAGATAAAGCAATAGAAGTATGGCTAATGTTTTTAACTATCAGACAAGCCTACTTGTTTATCATTCTAGTATTGTATACAGCTAAACCAGGCATGCCTTCATTAGAAAGACTTAAGCTTAGATACTCTGATTGGGATAATAATTGAATATCTGAGTCGCAATTTTCATCTAGTTGCATAGCGTCTGTAAGATAACGAGTATGTATAGAGTTAGATGGAAACATCATGAGTCCCAGGCATGTGAAAGTACACGGCCCGCCTGCTATGTTAGCTGGAATGTAGGTAAAAGTAAGGTTTCCACATGAGAACAGCCAGCCAACTGGCAACTTGACTTGTTTAATGTGACTGGCAGCAGTCACTAGACGATGACAAACCATGTGATTTTACATATTTTTGCAATGTCTGTCCGTTCGGTGAAAGCACAAAACTCTGTGTTCCCATGATACGTTTTGAGAGGTTGATGTTTTCTTTTCTAAACGCAATTGAATGCATTTTCCAATGTCACGAGAATGGCAGGACATGTAGTAACACACGTCACCAGTAGTAATGTTGTATGGAATTATCGGAGTGAGATTGTCCCACTTTTCACAGGTTGTTTCCTGACAGTCCCTGCAATACTCATAGGGACTGATGTGGATTTCCATGTCATGTTCTTGTACATCTTTATTCTGGTTACTGGCATTGAAAATTTTGTTGGTGTTGCTATGGCAATCAAACATGTTGACAATACACCCACAGTGCTTTTCCTGGCACTCATACAAAAGTCAGATCTGTTGAGCACAGTCTGCGCCAAATGAATCCAAATGTTGTCATTCAGATGCAGTAAAGGTGTTGCGCGATGTGGTTGATCAATCAAGTTGAGGTTGGGGGTGTTAGGACTTTCCCAACCCCACACACACACACACCCAAAACAAGACTACTCGGCACACTCACAGCAAAAACAAGCTGTAGTATGATCTGTAAAAGAAACAAGTATGATCATTCTCGCAAATAACATTTATCAGCCAGAATATGTTCACATTTTTCCTTTCCTGGTTTCATGATCAGCAGGACATTATTAGGGCCCTTTGCTATAATTTCTGCAGGTTCTGGAGGGCCATTTGGGGATTCCACCCACACTTTAGCACCAGGGTTTTTGTCAGTTGAACTAAAACCTCCCTCCCCACTTACAATAAAAAAGGGCTGGGGCAGTCCCCTTCCTCACCAATACACCATATACTGGAATTATGACAAGTTGGGCAATTCTGTCTCCAATTTGTATGAATAAATCAACTTCTCCACTATTTAACAGAATAGCTTTGATTTCTCCTTGGTAATCTGCATCAATCACTCCCCCTAAAATCTGAATACCTCTGATGGCCGACCCAGATCTGGTAGCAATCAATCTGAAATGCTCTGGGGGAATCTGTACTCCAACACCTGTTTCACACAGTGCTGTCTTGTGGTTTCAGTCTGTAAGCTTGTAAAGCATGTAAGTCAAGACCTGCAGATTCGAGTGTGGCTCTGTAAGGAGCTATGGCTCCAGGTTTTATTTCCCAATACGTGATGGTATTGGTGGCCACATGTCGTTGTATATGCAAAGCTGAAGTTAACATTTGCATCAAAGGTGTTTCAGCATTTGTTAAAGGTCTGTTATTCACAATCTGGAGGGCTTCATTTAAATGCTCTCCCCAGTTTTTCAAAGTTCCATCAGATATTATTTGCAATTGAGCTTTCAGTAAGCCATTCATTCTCTCAATCAGTCCTGAGGACTGTGGATAATGAGGAATATGATATATACACTCAATTTTTGTAGTCCTGCACCAATTTGCCTTTGAAGTGTGACCCATTGTCGCTCTGGACCTGGAGTGGTACTTCATAGTATAACATTAACAAGTCCAAAGTTCTGATAGTATTGTGCTGAATAGCACGTTTGCAAGGGACAGCAATCAGGTACCCAGAGTAAGTGTCTACCACGGTGCAGGTGTATTGACACCCACGACTAATCGGTAGGGGTCCAATGTAATCAACTTGCCATATCTGTCCTGGTAACTTTCCTCTCCCCAATTGACCTTTGACTGTTTGCAGGACAGATCTCTGCTGTGTGTGCTGACAAATAGGACATTGCAAAATAACAGTTTTTATAAAGCCTAGGGGAATGTGCATCCCTCTAATCTGTGCCCACCTGTAAGTGGCTTTGTCTCCCAGATGTCCACATTTTGGTGCGTCCATTTAGCCATCCCCACTGTCTTATCCAGGTGTCTGGTTGACACCTGTTCGGTATAAGTCAATAAGGATGCTCAATTAAGGACCACACGCCAATTATAAATACAATTTAGCTTTACTAGAATTGCAGGTGAAATGTAGGCATTTAGCACATTAACAATAGTAGAATAAGAATAGCAATGAAAAGCATCTATGTATTTATTTATTTATATATATATAGGCAAAGAATTCATTGACAGATATAAGTTTTGATTAACTGTATACTAAAATGCATCGCACTATGATATTCAGGAAGCAGAATATAAATGAGTTGAATACTTCAGATAAGCTTTGATTTACTGCACACCAAAATGCATGTTTCAATTACTGCAGCAGGCTCTCACTACGATGTTCAGGAGGCAAAATATAAACAAACTAAATACTTCAGATAAGCTTTGATTTACTGCACACCAAAATGCATGTTTCAGTTATTGTAGCAGTTCACACTAATAGGTTTAGAAAGCAAAATATAAACGAGCTGAATACTTCAGGTTATAAACACAGTGCAGGCATAAATAATCAGTCATAATAATAGAGCAGAGAAACAAAGGTATTTTATCCCTGTGTGGAAACTTAACTTAATCCACGACATGCTGGGGAGCCCTCTACCGCCTGCTTGGACCTCTCTCCCCCTCAAGCACCACGAGCAAACAGGGAGGCAGCGCTGGGGCATGGCAGCTTCCACAGTTCCATCTGCGAGCTTCCAAATTCCTCACCCACACTTCAGTGCTTAAATAACTCGAAGCTTGGATTCTATCTCATTCTGGCATTTTCTAGCTATGTTATCAGTACTTGGCTACACTGCCTTTCTCCAGCCTTTGTCTTCATTCCATCTTCTCCCTGTACTCTTGTTCTCAAGGTTGAGACGGAGTATTTTACACAAACAAGCTTGAAAATAATATCATGAACTTTTCCACGATGTTTGGGAGGGGGTTTCAACAGGCATTACACTCATCTACACTGCTCAAGCTAATTAACCCTTCGCGTTACAATGTCTTCCGCATCTTTCCCTATACTGAACACTCCACCCCTTAGATGAGCGTGATGCATGTTGAAACGGATATCATTTACTTTGACATTCCGCTAGCTAGGTTGCTACTAATACTGGTCAACGTTATTCTAAGCGCTTGCATCTTTAGTATGAAGCTGCTTTGTGCATACATATAGTCTACATAGTATAGTAATTAGCGTAACACAAACAATCAATAACCAAATTAGCTGTTGTAACACTATAGTTAGCATCTTTATAGCTCCTAGTGCCCAGCCTAAGAAGATGTCATACCAATGATGCTCAGTTATTTGCTGGATGCATGAAGCAGTGTGCATAAGCTGTTTAGTGTTTATGGTCATCAGTATGGCTGTATTCTTGGTGTATTTAGCTGCCATATAAAATTTAGCAAAGGTAACTTGTGCGTAGTACTTGATTGCCTCTTATCTGGGTAGCTTAACAACAAGCGAGATGTTCCACTCTAACTGCGCACGCATTTGCGTCTGTAATGTAGTTATGGTGAACTTGGTCGGTACAAGATGTGAGTGCTTATGTCAATGATGCTGGTAACATTGTGCGTACACATTACTTGCTCTCCGGTGGTTTGTATAAATCCATTAATAAGTAAGGGATGATTAGTAACGTAACATATACTCTCTGTTCCTATCTGATATAAGTCTGTGCCATTAACAGTATAAGGTAACCATTCACATTCTCCTAGTATTGGGTGAAGGCATGGGTCTAGCGCCCGTCGAGTGTGGGTACATACCCACCCCTTAGACCAATCTGCACATCTAGTGGGATCTACAGTGTGATTTGTTTGACCAATCCACTTTTTGTCAGTGTGAGGTATCCACCATTCTTCACCTATTACTACAGGGAGCAATATAAAGGGGCACCATATTTCAGGAGGAAGATTACTTCTAGCTGTATCAAAATGAGCATAACACATCTCTTCCTCACAATCGAATTGTATAGGCTTTACCCATATTTCCTCAGGCAAATGCAATTGTTGTCTCCAATATTCACCTTGAAGCTGTCCCCATTCCGCTTTGAAGTCTACATACTGTTGATTAACAATACTTTGCCATAGTATGCACTGAATTCCTTTGGACATTGTTTGGGTGCTTTGAAAGCTTTTTCCAAATTGTTCATAAGTGAAATTATGCCATTGCCAATCACGATACAACCCACGCAGGACTTTCCATACTTCTTGTGAGTGTATAGACCCCCATTGCGAAATTACTTTTACGGCCTCTCCTGTACTATATCCTGTAGAAGATAGCTTATTCCTAATGGCTTCAACATCAAAAGAATTCAGGGCCCCTACCCCGATTCCGGTGGCCCCAGCTATCAAGGACCCTAGATCTCTTCTATTGCGTAACTTTGGCCAGGGCCATAACTGTGGTGTTCATGGTGCACATAATAGATCATACTTTGAGACATTCCCCTTGACAAAATGTATCTGTAACACAATACGATTAATTATGCTTGCATGCAGAACTTGCTTACATTCTATTCTATATTGCATTATAGAAACGTTGCTTAAGTTGTTAACCATGCATCTTTCGGTTATATAAAACATGAAGGCTGGTATTCTATTGTTCATTGTAACAACCACCATGTGTCCTGGTATCACAATATTTACATATCATGTTTAGCATGTTTCTCAAAGCCTGTACTGTTGCTGGTGTCCTCTCCACCTTGTTCAGTCCGTTGGCATGTCGGATTTTCTGTCCAGTTAACTTCCAGGTCACAGCTTTAGCAGCCATCCACTTGCCTCCAGGTACCTCCACTTTGCAAATTGAAACATTTCCCTGGTCATCAGTTATGTTAGCTGCTTGAGGTGCACAAGTGACATGACGGACTATATTCGGTCGGACTCATACACTTTTTCCGGTTATAATCATGAACCACGTCATCGATGCAGATGTCATCATTTACGACCGTGGGGTAAGTCTCACTGCAAGTACAAATACAGGTACATTTGAGTTCTTTAAAAGTATAATATACGTACTCCCCACGTACTCCCCACCCCTTGACTCAATAGCTCTCCTGCCTCTGGCTTTTTTCCTGGATGGTTCACCCATACTTTTCTTCCTGTGCTTCCAAATCCTCCCTCACCTCTCTGGGTGTTATCGGGGGCAGATCTTTCTTCAATGTGAGGGGTGTACGCTTGTTCACAAATCACTTGTGCAAGTCTATGATGTGCTGATAACTTTTTTAGCTGTTCTTTCAACAATCCATTATATCTCTCAATCATGCCTACAGCTTGTGGATAATAACTAAGGTGTACAATCCACCGAATTCCCTGTTCCTGCGCCCAGCCCTGCACTGTTTTCCCTGAAAAGTGTGTGCCCCTATCTGTTTGGATCTCATCATGGGCCCCATAATGTTTTATCAGGTAGTTTAGCCCTCGCAAAGTGGACTTTTGGTCTGAAGACTTACAGGGCATACTCAACATAAGGCCAGAGTAGGTGTTCACCATGGTCAATACGTAGCTTTTTCCTCCTTCCTTTAATAGCGGCCCGATATAGTCCAATTGCCACACTGTAGTAGCTGCAGTTCCTCTTCTGATATGGCCGCTAGGCTTCTTTTGCATTGGCATTTGTCTAATCCGGTTGCATGTGGGATACTCCTTTACTGCTTTTTGCACTTTTCTTTAGTGGCTGGAATTTGTCGTAGCTGTGCCTATGCATAAGTGCCATTCTCTCCTGGATGTCCGGATGTTGCATGGGCCCTGTTTCCTAAAGCGGCTTCAGCTTCCTCCTTGATGATCACCGTTCGTGTTTTGGCCATCTGATCTACGGTGTTGTCGAATAGAGATGCAAGTGAGGTGTCCAATGGGCAATGGGCGTCCACATGCCCCACATAGATTTGACATTTGTGCCCTTTCTCCCACATCTCTTCCCATAGCTGCTCGCCTCCCGAAATGGGGGTGCCTTTAATTTTCCATCCATCCTTGCGCCAAGTCGGGCCCAGCTTGCTAGTCCTTGGTAAGTGGCCCGACTGTCAGTGTGCACAAATGTTTTCTCCCTGATGGGGGCTTGTTCGATCACTGCTGCTACCCCCTGCAGTTCTGCAAGCTGGCTTGATTCATTATCCCCTTCTCGCAGCAACATAGTTTCTGTAGCAGGCTGGAATGAACAAAGGCTGGAATGCGACTATTTGCCTTTGTCTTTTTCCTTGATAGTACCGGACGGTACAATCTGTGAACCATACATTTTGCCGTTGTTCTTCGGTGAGTTGTTCAAAAGGCGGGGCTGTTTTAAATGGTGAGGACTCCATCTCAGATGGCTCTGGTGAGGGGACCATTGCTTGTAAGTCCACTGCCCCCAGCATATCTTCTTGTAACTTCGATACTTCTGCTGGCCCCGGTTTTGCCCTCTGCTGCAGATACCATTTCCACTTCACGATGGCAAACTCCTGCGCTCTGCCTACTTTATTGCCAACCCCTCCTTCTCTTGTCCAACCTAGTAAGGGGACCCATGTTTTTAAAGTGACCGGCCGATCATCAGTTATGCGTTCTATTTCCACTAAGGCCCAATCTTGTGGCACCCTTTTTTTTTTTTCTGCCTCTGCCATAGGCTCCACATCACTACATCATCCTGTACTATCATTTCCAGCTCAAACGGGTCTCCTTCTGTGATGGGACCTAAAGTAAGAGGATTCTGTAATGCATCTTTTGCTCCAGTGTCCCACAACCTCACCAACCATTTAAACAAAGGCTCTGCAGGCATCTGCCTTAACATACGGGTTCTCTGCAACAACTCACTCTGCGTATAATCTCTTACCAAACAAGAATTCTGTATGTGCCCGCCATTCGCTCCCTTTTCACCTTCAATTTCACCTATACGTCCTTCTCCACTTTCAACTCCACCTAGTTCTGTTACATGTACTTCCACCTCATCCTCCCAAGTATGTGGATCTCAATTTTCTTTGCGTACCAATGCCCTCACTTGCACAGTTAAGGGTATTTTAGCCTTCTGTCTACTCTTCTGTTTGCGTATCAGTGCCCTCACTTGCACAGTTGAGGGCATTTTAGGCTTCTGCCTACTCTTCTGTTTGCGTATCAGTGCCCTCACTTGCACAGTTGAGGGCATTTTAGGCTTCTGCCTACTCTTCTGTTTGCGTATCAGTGCCCTCACTTGCACAGTTGAGGGCATTTTAGGCTTCTGCCTACTCTTCTGTTTGCGTATCAGTGCCCTCACTTGCACAGTTGAGGGCATTTTAGGCTTCTGCCTACTCTTCTGTTTGAGTATCAGTGCCCTCACTTGCACAGTTGAGGGCATTTTAGGCTTCTGCCTACTCTTCTGTTTTGCTACTCGTACTGCTAATGCGGTGCACCTTGCCTCCATTTGATCACCCCGAGTCACTGCACTTTCTATGGTCTCTTTCATAAGTAACTGCCTTTCCTGCAAGGCTGCAACCTCATCCCGCAGTTTTATTATCTCTGCATCGTGTGTTAATGTTTTCATGTATACCGTACGGAGCGCAGACAGGTAAAGCCATCCCACTTGCGCTGCTGCTTTCAGCTCCAGCTTTGCCCCTCTTAGCTTCACACTCTCAACCGCATCTTCCACTAAGAGAGGAGTCACTTTCTCATCTAACCACCGGCGCTGCCCACCGGTTCAGGAGTCCTGCCACACCAGAGAACGGGTCAGTTGCTAACCACCCGGGAATTGATCTGGCTTCTGCCCCATGCTGCCTTCCGCTCTCTGCCTCACTTTTCTTACGTCCCCAAAGAGGCATTATTGACTTATACCCCACTCCTGGTACCAAATGTGTTATCCAGGTGTCTGGTTGACACCTGTTCGGTATAAGTCAATAAGGACGCTCAATGAAGGACCACACGCCAATTATAAATACAATTTAGCTTTACTAGAATTGCAGGTAAAATGTAGGCATTTAGCACATTAACAATAGTAGAATAAGAATAGCAATGAAAAGCATCTATTTATATATATATATAGGCAAAGAATTCATTGACAGATATAAGTTTTGATTAACTGTATACTAAAATGCATCGCACTACGATATTCAGGAAGCAGAATATAAATGAGTTGAATACTTCAGATAAGCTTTGATTTACTGCACACCAAAATGCATGTTTCAATTACTTCAGCAGGCTCTCACTACGATGTTCAGGAGGCAAAATATAAACAAACTAAATACTTCAGATAAGCTTTGATTTACTGCACACCAAAATGCATGTTTCAGTTATTGTAGCAGTTCACACTAATAGGTTTAGAAAGCAAAATATAAACGAGCTGAATACTTCAGGTTATAAACACAGTGCAGGCATAAATAATCAGTCATAATAATAGAGCAGAGAAACAAAGGTATTTTATCCCTGTGTGGAAACTTAACTTAATCCATGACATGCTGGGGAGCCCTCTACCGCCTGCTTGGACCTCTATCCCCCTCAAGCACCACGAGCAAACAGGGAGGAAGCGCTGGGCCATGGCAGCTTCCACAGTTCCATCTGCGAGCTTCCAAATCCCTCACCCACACTTCAGTGCTTAAATAACTCGAAGCTTGGATTCTATCTCATTCTGGCATTTTCTAGCTATGTTATCAGTACTTGGCTACTCTGCCTTTCTCCAGCCTTTGTTTTCATTCCATCTTCTCCCTGTACTCTCGTTCTCAAGGTTGAGACGGAGTCTTTTACACAAACAAGCTTGAAAATAATATCATGAACTCTTCCACGATGTTTGGGAGGGGATTTCAACAGGCATTACACTCATCTACACTGCTCAAGCTAATTAACCCTTCGCGTTACAATGTCTTCCGCATCTTTCCCTATACTGAACACCCACCAAGTCAGAATCCAGAATTGCCACTTCTGCCTCTGAAATGTTGGCTTTGTTGTCTGTAAGGGAACTGAGGAACCTGGATATTCAAGAGCAAAGCCCTCACGCATCACATTGGATGACAGGCATCATCATCGGGAATTGCTCCACGTCAGGCCGGCACTGCAATGCCTGAGGTGCTCCCAAGAAGGGACAGCCGTAATTGTTAGTGTGAAGACTAGTGGAAAGGAGCTAACCACCAGTCCAAAAACAAGAGAGCAAAAAGGATAGTTTAAAATTGGTTAATCATTTCGAACCTCCATCATAATTTTAATCAGAAAAGGGAAATGAAGACTAAGGTTAAAAACACAAGCGGAAAGCAGAAATTGAGTGTAATGCTCAACAACTTTCAAAATAGACATAGAGGGTCCCAAAAATTGTGGTGCCTCTACCAAAAGGTCGACATGTTTTGCGTCTGTAGGTCCAGATGAATCCGTTATCGCTTCTCCAATTAACATTAGAAAATAAATCACTTACATTTAATCATTTGTTAAATGACATCTAAAACGGTCGCCCTAGAAACCAAACACAAACACCAAAAATGAAAATCTAAATGTGCATGTTAAATCAAATAGGTGATCATAATAACCAAAAGAGCAAAAAAGTGCTTACCAACCCCTATTAGGAGAAGTGGCTCCATAGGAAACGCGAGCCCAAGGACAGCACAGATACTATAAACATTATAAAAATAATGAAAGGGAAAAATTGAAAATCTCCAAATTACAGGAGCAAAATCTTTTAGGAACAGTGTACTCTTTATGTGTTTATGACTAAGATGGGAGACCGTACACTGGACCTTTAACCTCCCGCTCCCTCCCCCTCTTGTTGATTTTGTGTGTAAGGGAACTGAACCAGTGTTCAATGAGCATCCACGTGATACACTGTGACTTTACTCTGTTCTAACATTTCCCAAATTTCCTGCCGCAACTCTTTGTACCACACCTCCTTTGAGTGCGTAAACCAGTTATGTGCATGCCATGGGGAAGCCAAGTGGCTCACCCATTGGCAGTGGACCAAGAATCAGTGCAAATATGACAAGTCCCAGGCAGCTCTTGCTTTAAAGCCTGATACACAGCGTACAACTCCACATATTGACTACTTTTACCTTCTCCTGTGGTGGTCAGCAAATTTTTGGTAACTAGATTGTATGACACTGCTTTCCAATGTCTTTTGGTACCCACATATTTGGATGAACCTTCAGTGAACCATACATCTTTCCTATCCTCAGGGGACAAGGATTCAAATGGCGTACCCCATCTTACTGGTGACTCTTTTACCTGTGGTACCACCTGCACCCTCTCCTCATCCTGTACAGGGGCTTGTGACAGCTGTTCATGTAGGGCTGCAGTGCCTGTCGGTCCTACTCGAACCCTGTCCTTTATGTACCATTTCCAGCATATGATACTAGCCTATTGTGCATGTCCTATACAGTGAGATTTAGGTGAACACATCACCCCCTGCATAATTGGTATTTCAGGTCTCAGAATTACATTATGATCTAGTGGTATTTGCTCAGTATCCACTACAGCCCAATAACAGCCCAAAAGCTATTTTTCAAAAGGAGTATAGCACTCCCCAAAGGCAGGTTGTTTTTTAGTCCAGAACCCCAGGGGCACCCTCGTCCTTCCCTGTTTCTGCCACATACTCCAATTTGCATATTGTACTTGAACAGTTACACGAAACTCAATGTCTCCCTCCTGCACTGGCCACAACTCTAAAGCCTGTTGAATTGCTACCTTTGCCAAATCAAAAGCACGCTGCTGCGCTTCACCCCATTCAAACTCATGTTTCTTCCTTGTCACTTTATACAGAGGGGCCAAGACCTGACTCAAATAAGGGATGTGCTGTCTCCAAAAACCAAACAATCCAATAAATCTCTGTGTCTCCTGCTTAGTGCAGGGTTTGGCAAACTCGAGAAACTTTTGCTTTGCTTGTGGTAACACCTCTTTGTGTCCCTGATTCCACTGAATGTCTAGAAACTTTACATTTTGAGATGATCCTTGTGCCTTATCTATGTTTATCATCCACCCCTTACTCTGCAACAGTTCCACCACTCTCTCCAACTGAATCTGCACTTGTTATTCTGTCTCTCCTTGAATCATCACATCATCAATGTAATGGGTCAATTGCACACCTGGAATGACAGATACTTAATCCAGGTGTTCTGCCACCAGCCAGTGACAGATAGTGGGAATATGTATGTATCCCTTAGGCAAAGATAACATTTTAAATTGCCTTCTGTAGTGGGAGAATAAAAATTGCTATTGACATTCTAGCACCAAGGATATAGAGAAGAACGCGTTGGCGATGTCAATGGTGACATACCATGTCCCTGTATGTTTCTGTATTCGTTCAATCAAAGTGATGGTGTCTGGGACCCCGGCTGCCAAAGGGGGTGTATGTTTATTCAGCACGCGGTAATCAACTATCATTCTGTACCGCCCGTTAGGTCGTTTAACTGGCCAGAGGGGATTGTTCCATTCAGTAGTAGTTGGAGCTATTACACCAGACTCAATCCCGTCTTTTATAGTTTCATTTATTTCATCATGCCCTCCAGGAATGCAGTACTGTTTCAAATAAATTACTTTAGTTGCCAGGGGCACCTTCACTGGGGAATTTTCTAAATGACCCACTTTCATGGCTGCCACTGAAATGTTTCTTTCTGTTCCAAACTGATAACAACCATCATCCAAATACAAAGTCATTCCTTTCAAAATGTCAATTCACAGTATGTATTCCAAAAGAGGCACAATCAGCATGGTATATTCTCTTTTTGCTGTTCTCCCTAGTTTCATTTATACTGTGGTTTGTACAAAGGGGTTTGCCTTCCCCCCAACCCTGTGATGGTGTAATGAGTCCTTTAAACTTCCTAGGGTTTCCATAAATCAAAGAGGCCTTTGCTCCGGTGTCAACTAAGGCTCAAACTTTTTGCACATTCTTATGTTTCCAATGTATTTCTAAATCAACATGAGGTCTGTTATCTCGACGAGCCCAACTGTGTACAGGAGCGTGTCCAGTTTCCTAGTCTGATTTAAACCTATCAACTTTTGCCCAAGTGAGGACTGGATATATGCTCTCATATTTGCGAGCAGGCTCGTCCTCATCTCTGTTCTCAAAAGTTAACCAGTCACTGTCCAGGTTTTCCTCTCTCTCGTGATGAAACATTTCTTTCCCTTTCTTTTCCTTCCCCTGATATCTGTGACTGGCTCTGTGTTTCACACTTGTTATCTTGCTTGTTTACCTTTCTGCTGCTTTCCTTTCAATCTAAGCCTCTTTTACGGTACATTTCCCACAAGCTTTTGGTATCTATCCCATCAATCTGTTTTTTTTTTTTTTTTTTTTTTTTACACCCTCTTTTAGTACGGCCATAAACATGTCTTTCCTGGATACACTGTTATTATCTGTGTGCCCCTTAAAACTTGAAGATCTCTCAGGTTTACCCCATTGCCATAAATCCCCTAACTCTCTGACAGCCTCTAGCACATCTTTTAAAGCCTTCCCTGTCTGAGTAATTAGGAGAGTCATGATCACTTGTTTGTAGGCTGGTGGAGCAAGGCGAATAATTTGGTTGCACACTGAGACAGCAAGTGGTCCAGCTAATAGATGGTTTACATTGTTCAGAAAAATGTCAGTTTTCGTACTTTCCTCTTTATGTCTCTGCATTGCATCTCTGCATACCAAGGCTTATCTTTAGGCGGCCAATCTGATTCTGTAGGGTATTTATAATTGCAGCCCTCAGAGGCTAATTGCAGCAAAGTTATTTAATGTGGTCCCTGAAAACTTCTAAACTGTTCCTGTATGAGGGGATCTGTGCTTAGAGTGCAGAATTTAGAAGAATCCCCTATATCAAGCATAACGCTCAAGGCACCATAATCAGACAACCACACAATCCAAGTAAATTCTGACTCTCCCGCCTGTTGCTTAAATCTATCTATGATATCATTGACTTCTTGCTGTGTGTAATCTTCTAAGGAATTCATTTTAATCCCTGCCAGATTTTTTGGTGTGTGCTGCAATTTTCGTCTAAATATTGGCTGCACATGCACTACATTCGGCTCCTGTAGGTCCATCTGTCCTCCACCTTTTTCACTCTCCTCATCACTACAGTTTGACGGATCACTGCTGGTCCAAATGCTATTAACTCAAGAAGAATCTGGGCACCAGTCCAAACCAGCATTAGCAATGACTAAATGAACTTTTTCTGATTTATTCTTCCTGTATGTTTACGATATTTGTTTTGAGCTACTTTGATTGCAGCACGTTCTGTGATGGTTTCATATGTGTCTGCCTTATCTTGCAATACTTTATTTTGGCAAGACAACATAGTAACACTATTCTTTGAATCTGCAAGCTGCGTTTCCAGTTGTTCATTTATCCTTTCTTACTGTTTACATTTTTCATGCATTTTTCTGTAGACAGACAAAAAGTATCCACCCCCATCTGCCAAGAACTGAAAGATCATTCTCTTCAACCGGTACTCTTCTTAAGCAAAATAAAACATTTAGTGGTTCTGCTTCATTCAAACATTCATCCCAACTTACTGATAAACCAGCCAAATGTGAAAGTTCATTAGTTATTTCGTCATAGGGTGCCCGGCCCCAACCAGGAATTTGAAAAATACTCTGTTCACATACATTTTTAGAAGCAGATGCTTTAGTCTTCCTGACAAACATATTTTCACTTCAAAATGTACACTTTTAACCTACAAACCCTTCCATTCCAATGCCAAAGTGTTTTCCTTTACTTTTGATTGAGCCAAAATACACACACTGAAAGGAGTTGAAAAGATTCTCTGGAATGCACTTCTTAATCTGAAGAAGACATTTATTATAGCTTTTCGCAAGGCTCGTGAAGGAAGGCTTGAATAGCCAAAAGTGTACTTTTAAAATGTGCAACAATTAAGTAAGACCATATACAAAGATTCTTCAATCTATAAACAGCAAATAAATACATGCAAGGATACAAACGCATATTGATATATGTATATATAAATTCATGCACAATAATTAATAAAAATGCATCACTGTAGGGCCTGTCTGGTGCTTCATCTTTCTCCTGTCAGCAAGCCAATTACCCCGTTTGACTGTAACGAGAAAGAGAGAACTCTACCCTATGGGAAATATATCAGGCATTCAACATCTAAAATCCTGATTGAGGTCTCTGAATCTCCCACTGTTGATCTGGGTCTCTTAAATATTTTAAACAAATGAGGAAGGAGTGTTGCATACTGGAGTGGCATAGTGTGGGGTCTTGTAAAGCATCAGACAGAGGAGTGGCAGAGTAGTGTGGACTGGTGTAGAGTGCATTGGCTTAGAGGAATGCAGAGTATAGTGACATAGAGTGCAGCAGCATTGAGTGCTGTGGGATTGCATTCCGCAGTGTATAAGGCACTGGTGATAATTAAAGTGTTGCATAGTAGAATGGAGAGGTTTGGAGTTGCGCAGAGAGGAGTGGTGCAGAGTGGAAAGTAACAGAGTAAAGTAGAGTGGAGTAGAGAGGCGTTGCATAGAGCTGAATGATGCAGAGGGCAGTGGCGCAGAGTACAGTTGAGTGGCATAGAGTGCGTGGCATAGTGGTGCAGAGTAGTAACAAAAGGTGCAGAGCAGAGTATAGTGCCATAGATTGCAGTGATTTAGAGTGGAGCAGAGTAGAGTTCAGCGGCAGAGAGTGCAATGTTGCAGAGTAGAGTGCCAGAGTGGAGTAGAGTGGCGTAGAGAGCAGTAGCATAAAGTGCAATAATGCAAAGTAGAATGCAATTGTTAAGAGCATAGCGGCGTTGAGTGCAGTGACAGAGAGGAGTGGTGCAGAGTGGCCTATAGTGCAGTGGTGTAGAGTGGTCTGTTTCAGAGAAGAGTGAAGTGGTGTAGAGTGGAGTGGTACAGGGTAGAGTGCAGCTGCGTATAGCGGCATGGAGTGTAATGGTGCAGATTAGAGTGGTGTACAGAGGATTGGTGTAGAGTGCAGGGGCATAGAGTTGAGTGTTATAGAGTAAAGTGCATTGGAAAAGAGCGTACTGGCATAGAGTGCAGTGCTGCACAGTATAGTGCTGTAGAGTGGAGATGTTCAGAGTAGATTGGTGTCACTTAGCCTGGAGTGGTGTAGAATGCAGTGATGTAGAGTAAACTGGCATAGAGTAGAGTGGTACGGGGTGGAGTAGAGAGGCGCAGCATGAAGTAGCGTAGAGTGCAGTGGCAGAGAGTGGAGTGCTGTAAAATGGAGTGGTGCTGAGTAGAGTGCAGTGGTGCGGAGTGGTGCTGAGTATAGTGGAGGGGCACAGAGTGGAGTGTTCATGGTGGGGTAGAACACTGTCCTTACTGACAACATATTTTCAGCTGAAATTACAATTACATTTGCACAGGCACACAGTTTTACTAATAAAACTATACAGTACACAGACAAAAATGTGTGAAAATTGCATCACGTAGTTTAATTATTTGTTTTGATCATATTAAAGTATTTATTTCCAACACACTTCATAAATAACAGAAAATGTGCTTACTTTGTACGTTCATAATTCTAATATATTCTGTAATGCTTACGCAGTTCATTTAAACGTTGTCGTGTGCTAATAAAGAACTGTTTCCAACCCCCAGTATGCATCAAATTTGACAAATAAATACTCTCACTTTGAAGTCAGAGAAAGAAAAGTAAACAAGCACCCTTGGAAGACAGAACCTGAAATTTGACCTCAGTCTTTGAATGCACAGCAAGTGTGACAAGATAAAACAAGATTTACAGGCCTGCTAACAGAGAGGGAGTTTGTTAAAGGACACAGTTAACAAAAGTTAGGCAATGGGAGGGACAACAGAACCTGGACAACCTAAAGCAAATAAAGCCAACAAATGGAAAGCCAGAAAGTGTGAGTTATTAGCCACAAAGCTAATGGTAATAAAGGAGAGGAATGCTTCCTAGGTCAACTTTCTGAAAATCTTCAAGATGTCTTTAGCAAAACACACAAGCTGTCTAAATAAAGAGAGGGAATTAAATGCATCCCAGAATAAAAAATGCACTAACGAGCAAAAGCTTAAGCTAATTTGGTGAAGATATTTACAAGCCTCTCGCTGCCTTAAGGAGGAGGAGCTGAAAAATATCCGACACGTATTTTTGTGCGCATGCATATCATTGTGCGCGAGACACCTGAGCGACAATCCCTTCAAAACAGAGAGCTTCACCGGAGGAGAAACCCGGTTGTCCAGTCCTGACCTAACCTTTGACGTTAGCGCGGACCTCCATATTGCGATTGGTAAGGTAGAGTTTGACATAAAACGTGACCGCCATCTTGTGGTTGGCACAGACTGGCCTCCTGACCCCGGAAAAACTTTGACGGTTAGTAGACCAGTTTCAACGTTCAGCCTGACTATGTCGGACGAGGAGCTTCGTCGAAACCTAAAGGCTCTTGGCTACAACCCGGGTCCCATTACTCCAGCTACTCGGGAACTGTACGAAAAGAAGCTAAGCCGACTGCGGACTGAGGCGCGAAGAAGCGTGGGCTACACGGGGGCCAATGCCGCGGAGCGCCCGGCGCCTGCCCGAAGGAGTTGGGCTGGCCCCGAGAAGAGGAACCTTGTAAGCAGCAGAGCTCAAAGGGATGAGGACGACGACGATGATGATGACGATAGGGACGATTCAGAGCTGCGGCACAGGGTATCTCTTAAACCCCGACCCTGGACCCTCACGAGTCCACTCAGTCGCCACGATCGGATTCCCTCGGCGCCCACTGCCGAGCGAGAGTGGACGGTACCGTCGCCGGCCACCGCCAGAACCTTCACCACCTCTGCGCCCCCCGTAAACCGGTCCCGCACCCCGGAGGGCGCTCCCAGCACCCGCTTCAACTGGCTTCGCGGGCCCAACGACCCTCCCACCCCATGGGCAAGAGTGAGGCCGGCCTGGGATTCGGAAGGAGAGGAGGAGGAGAAGAAGAAGGCGCCCCGTGTGCAGGAATCCTCCTGGCGACCCTGGAGTTCACCGAAGCCCCAGACACCTTGCAGGAGGCCCCTTAGGCCCAGCCGCGGGCCGCGGGCCCTGGAGCGAATCCTGTCTTGGCTGCTGATCGGCGCCTCCGTGGCCCTGCTGGCCGTGTTTCTGGGCATCCTGTGGGTTAAAAGTACCGGGAGCCCCGCGAGGGAGAAGGTGGCTGAAGAATGTGAGTTTAAGACAAAGAGGTTGTGTTGTTGGCCTTAGAGGCAACATGGTAAACGTGATTGTGGTGGAGGGTAATAAATATGTTTACAGAGTGGATTTGGGTGGGGTTATTAGTTTCAGAATGAATGAATGAAGGTCCCGCCCATCATATGTCATCACAATGCGGAGATGTGGCCTAAAGACCAGGGCTGCAACTGTGGAACCAAATTCTATTCCTGGCGTCGGTTCTACATAATATAGTTCGGGGCAGATCACGTAATCTTCCTGTGCACTAACAGGAAAAAGCCCAGAAATTAATTTAAAAAATGATCAAAATACGGCAGCAGGTCAAGACAGTGCCCTCATAAATACTTCGTTGTCCCGTGGGACTACACATTTTCGGCCCGTTTTGCTGGATTGAGTATTTTAGTAAAGTAAGTGGTGGACGTGACGTGAGGTCTAAACATTTTAAGTAAAGGAGCTTTCCCTTCATATTAGTCTAGTTCAGTGGGTTGAAAGGGCAAATTGAATCTTTAATCAAATAAGAAGACACGGTCGTTTAGACTACAGATTTGATAAAGTTTCTTTCTGGTGTTCACCACTATGTACCTACTGGTTTAGTCCGTCGATCATCCCTTCTGTGATAAGAGGCATACTTGCCTTGATCCTCCTGGCAATCTTCTCGATGGCCGGTTTTAAGGGGTTGAGCATTGGCGTCAGCTTTTCTCTGCCCTTCTTTCCAGACACTGGGCTGCATTGTGCTGTTACTTCATTACATTTCTAATCTTGGATGATTTCACAAGGTATTTACTTCTCAGTTGTTAGTTACCTTTAGACATTGTTTTTTTCCTTTCAGTACTAGCCACTGTTGTAAATGAAAATATAGGACTGGTACTCACTGTCTAGAGTACCTGTTTTCCTTTTGAAGAGTGACCGCTGCTCTTCCGTTAAATGTATAGCAGCAATTGTAGAAGTGCAGTTACTCTCTCTTTCCAATTAAAGAGGTACAGGTACTCGGTACCGGACAGTACCTGCCCTTTCGAATCACCAGACTTAGCTCCTTGCTGCACGCGGATGATGGTTTACTCTGTCACAGACGTGGGCGCAGGGAGGCTGCTGTGTGGAAGGTAGAAGGTATTTGTATATCGTTAACATACCTAGTCAAAACAAGCCAGATGTGATTAAGGATATATTTAATCTGCAAAAGTGCGATCCAACGATTGCAACGTTTTTCTTTTAATTATGACACTTGACACGTATTCCACCCTCAGTTGTATATTTTGCAGACATCAATAGAAATATCCCTTGCTCAAATGGATTAAATGTTATAAAAAGTGCAGATTGTGATGCTTTGCAGAGTTACAACGGTTAACAGTTTGCTATTATGTCTACAGATTAACTAACTTTATATAGGTTACTGCACCCACAAAGGTCTCCAATCAATCTTGTTTCTTGAGGAGTAAAATACAATTTAATTCAATTTTTTTAAAAATTTGATATTTATGTAGCAGACTATAACATTTCAATCGGAAATGTTTACCAAACAGCATAATCGCGGTATATGTAAGAGTAATGGTGAGGTGGTTAATACAAAATCTTAACCCCAAGAAGCAGCAGTAAAGGTAATTGCACCTGTTTTACGGTTACCACTGGCAAGGAAAATAGTACACCCACAGTACTTTTGCATTTCTACGTTTAACTGACTATACAGAAAGGATTTATACATGTTTACATCAGCTGTTTCCTTCAAGTTACAGTGGATGATATTTCAATATCGTTTTGACCTGGAAAGGGGGTTGCCTGGTGGCATGGTGTTAGTGTGCAAGGGTCCAGTAGGTCATAGGACCTGAATGTGGAGGTGGTACAGGGTAGTTTGAGCATGGCAAGAATGTTGTGGTTAGTAGATTTTCAGTTCTGGGTAGATGTGTAACGAGAGAGGTAGATGGGGTGCATGCAGTTCTCTGGCTTGAATGCATAGGTAATTAGCTGGTGTAAGGCCTTGTTTTTGGCTGAGAGGTGACCAGCATGGTGACAGTATGAAGAGGTGGGAGTATTGTTAGATATGTTGTACAGAATTCTGGTTGAAAGTTTTAAGTACTTTTTGAGTGATGCAAAGGAGATCTTGGGGGTGGTGGGGCCATTACTAAACTGTTGCAGTAGTCCAGCCTGCTGAGTATTAGTGAGTTAAACAAGCATTTTGGCAGTGTTGAATGGGATGCAAGTGTAATCAGTATAGGCATGCAGTTGATGTGTTGGTTCTGTAGGATTCCTTTTTCATTGATGGTTGAAAAGAACCCCACATTTTCTGGCCGAGGAGGCACATTTCATTTCAGAAGTTCTGGGTTAAATTGGATTGGGTCAGTTAGAGAGAATGCTGCTGCTACAGCAGGATTAAATGATCTCCCTTTTTCAGGTGTTCAACGTGATTCATCTTTGAACCATCAGTGATACAGTCTGAGGCGAATTACTGTAACTGAGATGCAAACGGAAGGGAGTGAGGAAAATACTTGAGTGTTGTTGAGTTGAAAGGATAAGATACCCAAAGGTGTTGCTTTATAATGTGAAAACACGAGGACCTACATCAAAGCATTGTGGTACGCCCTCTGGAATTGAGATAGGTAGTGTTATATTGGTGCCCAGTACGATTAGAAATGCCCACAAAGGTATGAGGCTGTCTATTTATAAGCTAGACCTGTGAGACTCTGAGTTGAGTTAAGGTACTGTTCAATAAATCTCTAGTGTCGATCAGCATATTGTCTAAGCGTACAAGCTGATTGTGATGTGCACTGGTCATGAAGTTGTATGGATGTGGAAGTGCAGATTTTCGACAGAGGATGATACAGAAGCCTGATTAGAGGGGATTAAGGACATTATTAGAGGATAGAGAGGCAAATTAAGACAAGTTGTTTGAGTACCCTGGAGGTAGTAGAGTAGAGCTACTGACCGACAGTCTAAACTGACATGGTAAGGTGTTGAAAGTGTGAGGATTTAATATTGTCACATTTTAAGGTAACCGTTTGTACTCATCTTGGTTTTGCAGTGGTACCGTTCTTGTTCTGCACCACCTGAGCGAAGTGCTCCCATTTTGGAAAAAGAACAGGGTGTTTTTTGTTAGGCACTTAGGCGATCAAAGGTATTCACAGAGTAGTATCTACAGCAGATGTCTCCAAACTTTTTAATGCCGCTCCCCCCCAGTTGAAAAATAAAAATCATTGGGCCGGCCCCCCCCCCCCCCCAACCCAGAATTTTTCACAATTATTTTATAACCATGGCAATGTTTAAATATGTTTAAACCTATTTAAACATAGCAGTTAAGTACTGTTACCTTTTTAAAACTGCAGTAACATGCTTCGGCTTAAAACAAAGGCCTGTTATCTAAATAATATTTATTTTGGCCAGAGTCTGGGCCCCCCCCGGATCACTTGAGGCCCCCCTGGGGGGGCCTGCCTCCCAGTATGAAGACCTCTGATCTACAGTAAATTACAGCATGTGGTGCTATCGGAGAGGGGAGAAAAAACCTTACTCCCCTAATTTACAATCCAAGGATTGACTAATCAAAATGAAGGCCCATGCCCAAAATAATATGTAGTTATTCAACAATAAAGATTTTTTTTCTTTGTGGTTTATTCGTGAACAATTTTATTTCTTCTGATGATTCACAGTCTCGTCCAAAACCTGGCAACACGTGTTTCGTCAAATGAAAGTAACCATAATTCGTGGAAACACATGCAAATTGATAATCTATAGTAAATTTATTGTGATAAGAACAGTATAACATTAGTATTGTACGAATTCCAAATGAATCTCTATGATACAGTATCATGCACAAGCCGAAATAATTATACACATTAGCCAATATAGTGCTCTATCCTATGCATTCATTATAGAGTATGTACATATATATCTAATAATAATAATAATATCCAAACCGAAAGGCCTTGACCCAAATTAGTTTAATCCCACACAAATGTGTACACTTCACCAAGCCATGTCCAAATAAATATTACCCATGCAATTATGCACTCATAACAAAATCGTATATAATTAATTGAATCCGCCTACCATAAAAAACTTGTTTAGAAAAATAAATCTTTCTTGGTCCTCATTAGCCACACCCCTATAATTGGGTCTCCTTCTGAAACAAATTATATATATGTGAATCCATAACTATGAATCTGTGATATATATATATATATATATATATATATGCGGACCACTCGCCAGTGCTGTATAAGTAACACGGCATCCCAGAGAAATATATCCATCGTCGTGTTACCTCAGTCTATCTGTGCCTTAGTAGTCCTCCCAAAGTTCATATCTAGAAATATAACAACAATGTTAGCGTATACCCTCTTGAGTGCCTATTAACCTCGCACACAGCGTCCATCACAAGATATCTTACCTCATTAATCAATACGCAGGTGAGCGAGTACACTCCCATGGGCATTCTAGTCAAGCGCCATGTCTGGCTCAAATTTATTGACTAGACATTGAGAACAGACTACACTTTTGTCAGTGCATCAATCATGTGGCTGTACTTCACTTAAGCAGAACAGCTGCCATCTTGATATGTAGGGATCACTTTAAGAATTCCATGTCTGTCTTCAATTATACTAATGTTGCTCGAATCCAAAATGTATACCTTGAACTAACCTACATCTCGCTCCCATTTGGGGATTACCAACATCATTTTAGTGAAAGTAACTTATGAACGTATCTATGAAAATATATTCCTCTACCGAATTCTACATAATTAACAAATCAACACTTTCTCATAGCACAAATATACTCCAATGAATTTGATAAAGCAACGCTTGCATGTGCCCTCTTAGGTGCCTACTGGTAATCTCATAAACAGCATCCAGCATGAAATATACAACCTCATTAATCAGTACACAGGTAAGCGAGTACACTCCAGTTGGCGTTCTAGTCAAACGCCATGTCTGACTCGTATCTGTTAACTAGACAGTGAGAATGTACTACACTTTCGCCAGTACATCAATCATGTTTCTGTACTACACTTAACCAGAACGGCCGCCATCTTGATGTGCAGGGATCACGTTAAAGATTCCATTCTTATCTTCAATTATATCAATGTTACTCGTATCCAGATTATCCGCTTTGAGCTAGTATACAGCTCGCTTCCTAAGTAGGAGCTATCAAAGTACATTTTAGTGAAAATTATAACTAGTGAATGTATCAATAATAAATATATTCCCCAACTAGAATCAACAAGATAAATGAATCATGGCCCACTCTTATCAAAAAAGTACTCCAATGAATTTGATATTTCTTCTAACATAACAAATAAGTACATAAGAAAAACTATACAGATTTTGTGTGGGACCCAACCAAGAGGGATGGTTCTTGTGCTCATCATATCATCATTTGAATGTTATCTAATTATATAAAATCAGCAATATCTAATCAGAAATATGACATAGTGACACAAAGTTTTATATAATAGACTACATCGCATATACGAGAAATTAACATTGATTCAATTTTTGAAATTGTAGACCTTCTAGTCCCCTCCCCCCCCAAAGTATTCCAGTTTTTGTTCGATTTTTAAGACCCTCTTCCACCGCCCATAGGTGCATTATCCAATTGATTCCCTTCTTCCTAGATGTAAAACTCTATTGCCCCCCTTGGGTTCTCTAAAAATGTGTTAAACTCCATAAAATGTGAAGTCCTTGTTTGGCCCCTGAAATGTACAGTCCCTCATGTGTACTGCTACCGGGCATCCTACATCTTCATGTCTCAGGGGTCTTACATGTTTACTGATCCCTACTCTCAAGGCCTTTTATAGTGCTCCAGACACACATGCAGACGCATTTCCATACAATGACATATACCACATCAGGCCTCAATATCTACTCCTCCCTATGGCTGTCATATCTTTTATCAGGTCGAGCTATTTTTGGAACCTGCTTGCCCCCTCTAGGAAGTTGAGAAAGAACTGGTGTTCTGTTCAATCAGAAAGTGGAGGAGTAATAAAGAGGCATTTAAATCATGTTCTTGTCACATTTGCTCTGTGTTCAGAAACGTCAAAAGTCAGTTTGTCTTACAATTCATTTTCCTTCTCCCTGCAGAGTATCAGGATTTTCTCAGGTTTTTCTCAACACACATTTAAGTAGCTAAGTCAATGGTACAAACATTTCCAAAATATATTTCAGTAGTTGTGAAAGCCCATTGTTGGTACTTCTGTGTGATGAAAAAAAATAATAGCATGAAAACAAATCGGAAGACTTGGTTATGTGCAAAAAATAAATGTTTTCTGAAACCTGATTTTCACAGATTGTTAACACTTTATGTAGTTTTATAAGTAAAGCTGCAAGTTAGTGCAAGGATTTTGGACATTTCTTGGAAATGTTCTGTCTGTAAATGACAGTGTGAAACCACATCATGCTTTAGTAATATATTTATTAAAAGTGAGTGTTTAAACTTAAACTGAGATGGCAATGCTGTTATAAAACTAAGAGGCAAGTAATGGATCATGTGTTCTCTATATGTCTGCTAGATTTTGTTTATAGATCGAGCAAATGTGTAGTCTATTAAATCAAACAAATACGTTTTTTATACAGCAGAAATGTTGAGCTCACTTATTTGAAGGTACACTCATATGTGACAATGAAGAAAAAGGTGACGCTGTAACCAAAAATATTTGACTGGGATCACACAATTTTGAGACCAGTTTACGGGTCAAGTATATTACAATTATGGTTGAGTAGATTATTCAAGTTACTCGACCTGCAGGGCTGGTAACATTTTTATGATTTTTCGAGGCCTGCACACAACTGGTGTTACAATTGATATTGGCACATATTTGAGAACCATTGTTCCCATCTCTGCCAGAGCTCCTTTTTCCATGATAAGCCCATTTACAGACCCCACAGTGACCACATTTGATGAAGCCCATGTTATGCTTGGTCAACCAATGATCCATGGGTGTGCTAGTGGGGTAAGTAGACCATAAGAACGTTTTTAAAGTTCTACGCCCCATGAAATGTCAAATTCGGCCCCCCTGATATATAATCATTCAATGTTTTGTCTGACAATGACAGTACCATTTTGGATTTGAGATTTATTACAATAAACTGTCTAGTGCTTTGCAATAATGTGCACTTTCTGCCGGGACCAGTGTTTGCCACCATTGTCACATTCCTGTCCCAGCAGCTCCTCTCACATGTTCATAATTCCTAGGCTGATAAAATGTGTATAATTGAAATTTTCAACACTATGCATCTTTTATTTGTCAGTAGTGCTAAGAGACTCAGCGGGTAAGCATAAGCACAAAAATCTTAATCTGTTTTTTATGTGCACTGACTTTTCCTCATGTGATAAGAGTGCTTGAGTGAAGTCAGTCGGACGTGTGAGGCCGTTACAGATGTGACTGACTCTGCACCAACTTTGGTGCACTTTTCACTTCTGTCCCCTAATAGCCTCTCAATGGGTCCCAAAAACTGACTACAGTTGTTTCACAGCCTTGAAAATGCCCAGTGCTTGAAGGCCTCGGTACTGAAGCACATGCCGTCAAAGCATAGGAAGAATAACTCTAATGTACACACCCTATGTTCAATGGAGCCAAACAAAACCGAATATGTAGACTAAATAATAATGTCATCGTAAGAGTTGAGTTAAAATACTGCTTCGCCTTGACTCTGTACCTGTCCTCTGTATATAGAGATGTCTGCCAGCTCTGCTGACATCTCTAGTTATTGTCAGGAACTGCCATCAAATTGACAGAGTTCATCACATTTTTAACATTTTTTTGATTTTTCAAAAAACAATTTCTAAAGTGGATGGTTGTCTTTGAAAAATCAAAAACGTAGGGCCCCTACACCATGGACGTTGTCTCCCATGGGTAGGGGCCTTATGAACTTGTTTTACTGTCGTTTACTTCTAGGGTTTACTCACTGGTGATGGACATTAAAAGCTGGCCATTTGACTGCCCACTCTAAATATGGTGGACAGTCGAAGTGCCAAAACTCTGGCTGTCTTTTTCTCTCTTTTGGGTGTTTAGACAAGTAGCAGCATTACTTTTATTTTATGTGTAAGTGCAGCTGCCTGTTTTGCTATAAACATCTTGGAAGCATTCGGAAAGCTCCCCTGGGAATGCATTTCCCTTATTGCTTACCATTGACTTAGTGGTTTGTAACTAACATTACTTGTTTTCTATTTGCTGGCTTTATTTGTTTTACGCTGTCCAGTTTGAGTTTGTCCCTTCCGTGGTCCGTATTGTAGTCTTCCACCAGTGCTCGTTCTCTGTAAACAAGCCTTCAAAGCTTGTTTTTAACTTGCCACATTTGCTGTGCATTCAAAGACAAAGGGCAAATGTCAGGCCCTGTCTTCTGCCACTCCGCTCTATGCCACAGCAGTCTACCCTGTGCCACTTCACCCTACTCTGCAGTACTCTGTCACTGCACTCTACACCACTCTATTCTACACTGTTGCACTCCCCTCCACTGCACTCTCCACTACTTTTCTCACAACTAATGCACTCTACACCAATGCAGTCTACAGCAATTTACTCTGCACCACTGTGCTTTGCGCACTTCACTCTGGTCTACTCGCTCCACTATACAACACTCCACTCCACAATACTACAATTTGTGATGCTCTGCTCCATTCAACTCTACAGTAATGCGACACACTCCTTTACTCTGGGCCACTCCACTCTGCAACACTCCACTCCACACTCTATGCCACGGTGTGATGCTCTACACAACTTCCTCTATCCTACTCAATGGCATTTTACTCCACTCTATTCTAGAACACTTTACTCCACTATGCCACTCTACTTCACAGCATTCTATGTCACTTCACTCTGACACTGTACGCCGCTCCACTCTGACACTCTATGCCACTCCACGGCACACTGTACCACTCCACTCTACGACAATCAACTTAGCTCTACGCCACTCTACTCTGTGCAGCACCCTCTACACCACTTCACTCTGTGCCACTCCATGACACAAAAAACTATTCCAATCTATAACATTCAACTCTACAACACTCTATTCCACTCTGCCACTCTACGTCCCTTCCACTGTACAACACTCTACTCCCTCCACTCCTCTCCATGACACTCCACTCTGCTTTACAACACTAACGTTTAGCCATATAGCTAAACTGACAATAGCTTCTTTGGTTATGGCAGGGGTAATACTATAGTAGGGTTTGAATACTGACAATTTCCTTATTTTTGCACTGGTCAGCAGATCTACATAGTGAGGGTGGAGGAATCAGTAAGCAATAGTTCCGGGTGGGAATGGCCTTTTGAGTATGTGCAAACCTACTAACTTGCATGTTTTAAGGGTTTTCACCAGCATTTCTCTAATCTTTTCCAATAGTGTGAGAAGGATTGGAAATTTACTCCTGACAAGGGCAGAAGTAAAACTTCTTCCAGGCCTGGGAAAAAAAAGTGGTTGGATCGAAAGTGAACTTGTAAACGCTCAGCAGATTTTCACATGAGCACATCTAGACATGCATATTTGCTTGTGCTAAAATACAGTTCACAAATTTCTAGGAGTATGATTTCCTGGTCTATCTCTGTCAATTCTTGTTAATTCATGAAATACGTAAATCTGCAGTAATGCTAAGACCTAAACCATGGGTTCACTTGTGTGACTTTCTATAAAAATGATGCCCTCCGTTAGGCCTGGCGTTAACCAATACCTTATTTTTTTTTTTTTCAATTCTATATCTTTCTCTATCCATGGGCTGGCTTCACTGTGAGTTATAGCATGCTGCTCTTGCACAAGGAGCATATTGGCACAAAAAGTAGTGCCAGGAACTGCTGTGGCAATGTGTGCTTTTTTAGACCAAAAAATAATTTAGCTTTTTGCCAATGTTTGTTACAATGGTGGGGGCCTGGCAGCTCCCACAACAATACATTTTTACAAAAGCCATGTCAAATCAAGACTCGCATTGGCAAAACCATAAGACTGACTGCGGGTACCTATTGGCTTTGCCAGTGCTTGTTTATTTTCATGTTTCCCATAATGCGATCGAAACTGGTTAGTCATTTTCCATTATAAGTATTTCTAGGAAACACTAGCATGCGTCCACACATTTTACTGAATGATGCTTATAAGAAATGGTACATAAACTTTCACAGTAGTTTAGCAAAACATTTATTTCCCAGTTGCATTTTATTCAGAAAGAAAATAATGATCAATTTCACTTTCAAGCCTCTGCAGATATTTGCATCTAATCAGATAGCATTCTGGGAGCATTATACGTAGCATTGTATTCTTAAATTTTGCAAATAAGCGTGCAAATTATTTTTTTTAACTGGGACCACTGTCCAGTAGTGCAGTCAGAGCTCACAACATTTATTTAGAGTGCTCACCCTAAAAATAAAGGCTTTACATTAATGAACCATAAATACAAGTTAAAACAGCATTAACATACAGGCATAAATATTTTCTCGACTGCAGACAGTTCCGTTGCCTATAAACTGGCAGCCAAAGGGGCAACCCTCTGTTGCACATCCAACCCCACACCAGCGTATTGTGAGCATCCTGCTCCATGTCACACAGGGCCTTCTGGCATGTGCATTGTGCAGATTGCCTTGCAGATCCTGGCCACTCTAAGGCAGACTTATTATTGTCTTTGTCAAACAATCACAACACTAAAATATAAAAAGTGAGCTCATTGGTCTCCTCAAGGGAGAAGCACATCATTATATATAATCAGAACTATCCTCTTTCTTGAAATATCACCAATATTTTCAATCAAATGTGTCAGTAATGTACGCAATGCAATGTTTAATAAAAGTGATTATTATAAAAATATGTAATAAAATTGTAATGAAAAAGAAATCAACATGTCAGTATTTCTTTCAAAACTGTTTTTATGATTGCATTTTGTGGGCTGAAAAATGTTAAAAGACAGACTCATAAATTATTTTTTTTCAACCCAAACACATTTGAGTCTTTTAACATTTTTCAGCCCACAATATGGACTCCTAAAAGCCCACAATATGGACTCATAAAAGCAATTACAAAGAGGTCTTGCTCTCAAGCTGAAGGGCATAGAACTCTGGCTAGGAGCGCTTTAAAAATATGGTAGATTCTCCCGGGATTGTGGATTTATTGAGCCCCTTTTTTATAATTCTGCTGTGGGTATGCGTCACTTCATGCAGTCCCTACAGCATACAAAAATGCTTCATTGTGCTCCTGACTCTTCTGTAGGCAATGCAAGCTTAAGAATATTATATATTATAATATCCTAGGGCATTATGGGACTCTGCTTCCTAGGAGCAGTGAATAATAAGAGTGGCTCCTGCTGTTCATTTATTATTATTCACTGTTTTTTTTATTGACCTCTTAGCTGCTGGGCCTTTACCCCCCTCCCACCCCACCACTGTGCTGAGCCCTTCTTTGGCTATTTGGGGTAGTTCCTGCTTAGGATGACCCATAACGTCTTGTCCACATAAGCTATCCATGGCAAATTTGTCTCTTCTCCCCCCCTACATCCTGGGGATTCTGAAGGTACCCAGAGTTTGTGTGTACCCTGCAGGAGACTGAGAAATTAGCCAAAATACAGCAACATTTTTTTTTTGTTTTGGAAAAAAAGTGCTGCAGAAGAAAAAATCATATTTTTCCCTGCAGATGGGATCAATTAAGGGTTTGCGATGCTAAAATCACCATCTTCCCAGCTTTCAGGAACAGGCAGACTTGAATCGGAAAACTACACTTTTGGCATTTTACCAGGACATACCCTGTCATCCTCCTTCAAGGTAGTGACAGAAATGGGTGTGAAACCAGTGGTGGTGGATCTCGGACAGCTAAACATTTTTGAAACGTAGATGAAATTCTGAATTCAGCAAGGGGTCATTTTTGTATACCCTCCAAGGTTTCCTATAGAAAGTAACAGTTGAAAATAAAAAATATTGAATTTGAGTTGAAAAAATACTGACATTTCTGTCTACATTTTTTTTCTGTTACTTTTTCCAGCTATGGCAGATTTTTTTTAAATCAATATACTGTTAAGTCTCCTGGACCCTACTGGCTCTGGGGATATATACTGCTTGCAGGTTCATCAAGAACCCAAGGTACCCTAGCCAATAAATGAGTTGCACCTTGCTGTAGGTTTTCATTGTATACCAAGTATACAGCAAACCATTTAGTAAAATGTAAAGAGTGAAAAATAGGTATCATGGAAACCTATGTATTTCCAAAATTGGCACAGGATATGGAGTTTAGAAGCAATGGTTAATTGCACATCTCTGAATTAGGGTGTAGCCATACTAACATGTGAATTACAGAGTATTTCTCAAAATTACTTCTTTTTTACACACTGTCTTAGATTTGGAAGGCACAAATGTAGAGAAATACAGTTGACCTTAACACTTGTTCTTTTGTTCTGAGTTCCTCCAAATCACCAAGTGTGGGTAGGTCTAGTGCCTGCGACAGGAAACGCCCCAAACTGCAACATGGACACAATACATTTTTCCACTGAAAACTGTCTAGATTTTGGCAAAGTGCCTAGCTGTGGATTTTGGCCTCTAACTCATAGGGAAACCTAGCAAACCTATACATTTTCCTAGGGGAAACCTAGCAAACCTACACATTTTTTGAGAAGTAGACACCTAGAGGAACCCAGAATGGAGTGACTTTTGGGGCTCTCACTACGTTCTGTCACCCAGAATCCTTTGCAAAGCTCAAAATTTGTCTAGGAAAACATATTTTCCTCACGTTTCAGTGCTGCAAAGCTCTGGAATCCGAGGGGACCCACAAACTTCCCCCACCCAGCATTCCCTAAAGTCTCTCGATAAAAATGGAACCTCACCTGTATGGGTAGGCCAAGTCTGCGTGACAGGGAAGGTCCCAAAACGTATTGTGGCGATAATGATATCTAAGGTGAGTGTTATAATTAGCCCTGTGTTTGGGAACCATTGAGGGAAACCTATCAAACCTAGACATTTCTGAAAAGTAAACATCAAGGGGGGTCCAGGGAGGTATCGCTTGTGAGGATTCCACAATGTTTTTTTTCCCCAAAATGCCCTGCAAATGTAAAATGTTGAATAAAAGCACGATTTTTCCTTGTATTTCTGTGATGTAAACTACAGGGATCCACAAACTGCTCACCACCCAGTTTTCCGCAATTTGTCTTGATAAAAACGTTACCCCACTGGTGTGCCTGGACTTACTGCCTGTGACAGGAATGGATCACAAAACGGTCAATGGTAGTCCTTACATGAGGGCTACTGTTGACCCTGGGGTGATCCATTCCTGATACAGGCACTAGGCAGAAGCAAACAAGTGGGATAGTGTTTTTATCATGACAAGTGGGGAAACGCTGGGTGGTAGGAATTTTGTGGATCCGCACGCACCTGCCCTCTGGGTTGGGCTAACCCACTGTTGTCCCACTGCACAGACTGCTTGCGAAGGGACAGCACGACTGTCGTCCCCTTACTCAAAATCACTGGAAGAGGAGTCATGGGATGGGACTCTGACTGAAAAATCACTCCCAGAGTCTGCTCCATTGTCCTCGCCTTCAGATGCTGTCTCAGTAACTGCAGTCTCAGTTCCTGCCTCAGAGCTGTCCTCCATTACCCAAGTTAGGGCCTGAGCAACAGTCCTCAAATGAGACACCATCACTGCTACTGGCTCAACTGTCCCTCTAAAACACTAGCCTACATAGAAGGCGTATACGGTCACATAATTGCTGATGGGTGTGTGTGAGATGTGTGCAACAGTAAATATCAGTCACCTTAACTTTGCTTCTTCCCTCAATCAGCAGGTTCTCTGAAGAGACTGCTAAAATAAAAAGACACACTATTACTTCACCTTTCCACGTACACTTCATCATATCTTTTAGCACTGGCGGCACCCAGTTCTACAATTATTTTTGGTGCTCCCACTCCCATGACCTCCTCCTTGGATTCCCTCACTACCACCCAGCAAAAGTGCCCTTCATCTCTCCATAGTTTAACTGACGTTCCCCTCGCCAATATGAATCTTCCTAATGCCAGAATCAGTTTCTACAATTTTGTTGAAAACTTAAATAATATAAATACTTTTGTATTGAAGAAAGATGATTTATGACCACGGCGAAAGGAATCTGAACATCAAACTTTGTCACCATTAACGATTAATGAGATAGATGCACTGTGTGATTTATATGACTTGGAAGGAGAATCAAATATGCCTCAATCATTGCAGGCAAGTACTCTCTGCGACTTTTAATTCTGTGACTTAATGGACTTACAAACAGATGAAGTACCAGATTGTGGGTGTAAACCGAAATCCACCTTTGGTCCAAAATTACCGGTGGGTAATACAATTGATATATTTCAAGAAATCATGGTACAGGAACTAGAGCGAATCCATAAAGATGAAGAACATAAAAAAAGGGTCAATCACGTAAGGGCAACATGACACATGGTGATTGAAAGGCTCTGAGGGAATTACAGGATGAACAGATAATAATTAAACCATCAGATAAAGGAGGTAATATTGTCGTCAAGGATCGGGGAAATTACATCAAAGAGGCAATTAAACAAATAGATGATAGGGACAATTAAGAACATTTTGGAACAGGCCCCTACACCCCAAGACAAAATGGTGTATCATCAAAAATTAAAGGGATGGTTTGAGAAAGGTCTTTTGGATGAACAAGAATACAAATATTTGGAAAATGATCATGCAGTTATGCCTACTATTTATGTTTTATCTAAAATACATAAAAACAAATCCTCCTGGGGTGCCTGTAGTAAGTGCAATTTTGTTCCTTATTGGAAGATACACCCAGATTCATTGACATATTTCTGTTCCCTTTTGTACCAACTCTACCCTCTTATGTTAGAGATTCCACAGATTTTCTCAGTTGCATTAACAATATCCCATGGAAACATGATTACTTGATGGCCACTGTGGATGTAGTCTCACTTTACACCTCTATTGAATATGTGGATTGGATAAGAGCATGTAAGCAGTATTTACGAGCACGTTCCACCAGTTTTTTTTAGAACATTCTAACATGTTAATGGAAATGTTGGAATACTGCTTGATGCATAATACTTTTCTTTTTAACAACAAATACTATCTACTGCGATGGGGACTTCTTTTGCCCCAACCTATGCAACTCTTTTGATGGAACAATCTGAATCAGAAGTATTTGGGGACTGATGACACCCGAGACCTATCACAGAAAATAATGATATGGGTCAGATTCATAGATGATATCTTCATCATTTGGCACGGTGAAGAACATGAATTGGTAAGATTTATTAAATCATGGGAGATGAATCCATACAAATTGAAATTTACATTTGACATCAATGCCAGCTGATTAACATATTGGGACCTAATTATTTATATACAGATGATAAAGTTTGTAGCAAATTATACAGGAAACTAACAAGTTGCAAAAACGTATTGCATTCTTATAGTGGTCACCCATTAGCCCTTAAATGGAGTATACCATTTGGAGAATTAATCAGGGCACGAAGGAATTGCACAAAGGACGAAGTATTTCATCATGAAGCGAAGGAAATTTGCTCAAGATTTATGGAACGTGGATATTCATGGAGTGTGGTAGAAAATGCCATGGAAAGAGCTTGGGCACGTAAAAGAGATGAGCTTCTTATTCCCAAAAAATGGAAAAGTAGCGGGGAAGAAAAAGATCAAGTATTTCGGTACATCATGGGATTTAATGCCTCAAGTGAATCAATTAAACAAGCATTTCAACAACTTAGGAGAATTCTCACATTAAAGACTAATATAAAGGACAAATTGAGAGATTATTCTATGATAACATATCAAAAACGAAATCATTGGGGCAATATTTGACCAGTAGTCATATGAGATACATTAGTAATAGAGAAACATCTAATTGGCTGCAAACCCAACAAAAGGGTTTCTGGCGATGTCATAAATGTAAAGCATGTAAGTTTGCACAAGACATTAATGAATTTAGATTATCAAGTGGTAAAAGGTTTAAAATCCATCAATGTATTAAATGTGAAACATCGTATGTAGTTTATGTATTACAGTGTATTGTAGGGAGCACTGTTAACAAGTTGAAAGTACGAATCTTACAACATTTGAGAGCGATACAGAATCAGGATATGACGTATGCTATTGCGAAACACATTTGGGAGAGACATAATGGGGATTCATCAGGTCTTTTATATTATGGTATCCAACATATTAACAGGAAACCCAGAGGTGGAAATAGTGAACTTTCCCTAAGACAATCAGATTCCAGGTGGATTTTCCTACTTAAAACTGAGCATCCCTAGGGTTTGAACCAAGATACAGAACTTTTTGTATTTTTATGATTATGAACACCTTAAAGCTAGTCTAAATAAGCATTGAAATAAATTCAGGGATGGTGTTTTCCAGATGCGATATGGACATATCAAAGAAGGAAGGAAGAAAGAAAGAAAAAAACAATAAGAAAAAGAAGAAAGGAAAAAAAAAACTTTGAAAAGATAAAACATTTCGTCTTTTGATTGCTGTTATATGTGTAATGAATGTGGTTCTAACGGTTAAATTTGTACAGCAGATAGTCTTTTATATAATATTATGCTCCTTAACTATGAAAACTCATGGAGTGTTTAATACTACTTAGGGAAGACAATGAACTGATAAAAGCAGGGACTGACAAGAGTAACTATGTGGAGAGTGTACATATGTGGAGACTTTATTATAGAACTGTGAGGTTAACGGTGCTTTACTGTGATTTGGTTTGGGCTTAGCATGCCTAGTACTTTATTTAAAATGCAAATTGTCATGAACAGTACACCTTCATACATGTTCTCATTAAAAAAAAAAAAAAAAGTGTTGAAATGCCATGTTTCCCTCTGCCCCTCTCAATGTTTATATTCTATGTTTGTAGTCATACTCTCTTATATTTTCGTAAATGTCTCCTTTAAAATTGAAAAAAACGATGGAGTAGTGGCTAGACACTCTTCCTTTAAACGTATGTGCACTGTGTTTGTTTCTATGGCCAGTTGAAGGCTTTGGTTGAAACGCATTGCCAGTTTCCTTATGGATATAACATTTTTGCACAGAATATTAAATAAATTATGCAATATAGGAACTGAAAGTGTCCCCGTCTTTCGCGTGTACCTGTGAGCTGATACCTGTATGTAACGTTAAAGGACACAAGCCCACGTTGACTCTCTATATATATATATATATATATATATATATTTCAAAAAGCGGTGCAACGTATTTCAACACCAAATGGCTGCACAATATCCAGGAGATCGTGGAAAGTAGATCATGAAAACCATTCAAAATTGATTTATGTGAAAAATCGTCCACTCCATTTAGTAAAGGAAAAATTCATAAAGGCAAATCTGAATAAATTTTAAAAAATCACTCAAAAAATATATATAATAATAATCAAATTAATGCCAAAAAAACAACAAACACACGCTGTCCCAGCCATATGTCAGCACGTTTCGGCAAACGCCTTCAACTGGACATTGGCAGACATTTTTGCACATACCTATTTAAATCTTCTAGGCCTTCTTTGGTTTCAGCAAAATAACTAAGATGTTAGAAAACACGACGGCCATATTGTAACGTGGTTATCTTCAATCCAAACTGCTAAATAACATCCATATAATTGAATCAGGATCATATATACTAATGTTGTATATCTACCATGGCACTGTATGTCATCCTATTGTAGAGACAATTGATTTTCAACATCTATTCTTCCAATGCATAGGGAAAATATGTTCTCAAATAGATATTATAAATCACGTTCAGCACCTATTTAAGGATAATTTATATATAAATTAATAAATATTAATCACTTCAATAGAAAACATATGTTCTTCAGATAAATATTATAAATAGTTTCAACAAATACATATGAAGTACTTATATAAATCAATATTAATATCCTCATCAATAATGCAAAAAATGAAATTTCCCAATTCATCTCAACAGCAACATCAAATTCATATATAGAATATATAATCATTAAAAATCAGTTGATTCCCAATAAAAACTGTAACCATGCTCTATATTCATCTAGTACCAGTAGAGAACATCATATTCTAATATTAATCATATAGATCCATCAGATGGTCCCTATATATGGAGTAAAAGACCAATGTAATATGAATATGTGGACAGAAACCCGACCGCCTAACAATCACCCTAAAGTGCTAATTAAAATTTGTTACTGATAATTTACAAAATACTAAACTAAATGTGCAAAAAGAAAATTAAAAATACTAAAAACCAACTATGTTCTATAGTCAGGTTCTAGTACTCACGGTCAGGAATGAAAGATATCATTTACAATGTCTGTGACACTTGCTCTGTGCAAAGAATCCATTACATATAGGTCAAAACTAGATGAGATTCAGATTCTCACAAATGTACATAAAGTTCCGCATCTAGATTATGTCCCCATGGATTTTCGGAACCTAATGATAAAATCATTCTGGATTCTGTTTGTCTTAACAGTGTAGTTCTATTCCCACCCCAGGGGTTGACAGCAATAGTTTTTATCCCATAAAAAGTCAAAGAACTGCAATTGCCTTCATGGACATCCCAGAAATGTTTGGCTAAAGGATATGATCGATCCTGATTTTTAATTGCTCTAAAATTGCTCTAAGATGTTGTAAGAACCTCCCCTTTTAATTTATGGATAGTGCTGCCCACATATTTTATGTGGCAGCCACATTCTATCACATATACAACATACTCAGTGTCACAGATAATACGATCAGTTATTTCACAGACCCTGCCCTCAAATGTGGTGTATGAATGAGTGTTGTACGCATATTTACAAGATTTACAATGACCACATTTCCAGAAGCCCAGACTTTTCTTAGATAACCAGGATCGATTGAACCTTGGAATAAAATATACTTCAAGTGAGAAGATCTCCTAATGACCGGGTTTCACGATATGTAATCTGGGGATGTAAACCCACACTCTCTTTAATGCAGGAGTCATGTCGCAAAACATGCCAATGTTTTTGTATAATGCTATTCAATTCAGAATGTTGTAGATTGAATTCAAGAAAGAGCCTCGGATGAGATCTATTATCTTGGGAGATATCCTCTGTGCCTCCTGATTTAAAGAGTAATTTTTCTCTGGACATGTTCAATACTCTCAGATGGGCATCATTTAGGATCTTCCAAGGATAACCTCTGTCTAAAAATCTTTGAATCATAGTGGCAATTTCAATGTTATAGCATTCATCATCCGAACAAATTCTACGAGCCCGCAAAAATTGACTATAAGGAATGCTCCATTTTAGAGCTTTAGGATGACCACTATTCCCATGCAGAATGGAATTCCATGCGGTTGGTTTGCGAAATATAGTCGTCTGCAAAGTCTCATTATGGACAGTTATCTGAACATCCAAGAATTCAGTGGTACAGGTGCTATATTTTAAATCCAAATGAATGTTAAACTCATTATTATTGAGTATATTAACATATTGTACCAAGGAAAGTTCACCACCATCCCAAATGAGAAAAAGGTCATCAATATATCTGACCCACACTACAACTCGTTCCATATGGTCCTTATTGGAATCTGACCAAGCTATCTCCTTTTCCCACCAACCCATGTACAGGTTCGCTTAAGTGGGAGCAAAAGAAGCTCCCATTGCTGTCCCCTGTTTCTGAAGATAATATTCATTATCAAATAGAAAAATATTAGGGGTAAGGCAGAATCTCAACATTATCAGAAGCATATTAGTGTGTTGGAAAAAATTCAATTTTGCGGGTACCTAGGAAATGTCTACAGGCCTGAATGCCATACTCGTGCATGATGGAAGTGTAGAGAGATGTTACATCCATAGTAACCAATAAAAAACTAGGTTGCCACAGAATATTGTGTATTTTAGATAGGAAGTCATTTGTATCCCGCAAATATGAAGGCAATTCAGTTACATAGGGACATAGAAAAAGATCCAAATAACGTGAGGTGTTCTCTAGAAGGGAGGAGTTCATACTCACAATTGGTCGGCCTGGGGGATGTTTCTTATTTTTATGAATTTTTGGTAAGAAATAAATGCTTGGGGTTTTAGGAAATTCTACTTTTAAGTAGAGATACTCATTTTATATGTATATGTGTGTGTGTATGTATATATATATCTATGAATATATGAGAAACATGGTCGTGTAACCATATAATAAGCCCCTAGAGAGCATAACAGAAAACAGAATAGCTCAAAATAATGTAGTGCAACCATATATTTAGACCCTAGAGAGCATAGTGCCTTACACACTTTCAGGCCTAGCAGGCCTACTGCAGTACTACAGCTCATAGAATGCAAACTACTCCAAGATGTAAAACAAAGGTTCCAGCCATAAAAGAGATTAAAAAGACATTGAACAGTGGGAGGGGTTATTATTTTGGGGTCCTCAATAACCTAGATGATCTAAACAGAAAGTGTGTGTCATGCTGAACGTTTTGGTGGTGGTCCAATTGTCCTAGAACTACCACAGGCTGAGTTATGGGCAAAAATGTTTTAAAAAAGAATGCTTAGAAAGCATTATCAGGTGACTTTTCCCAAGTGCAGTGAATATTGTAGTATTGGCTTTCCCGCTGTGCTGGGAGATCCACCTTGTGGATTTCTGTAATTTTCAGTAAAGCATTTGATGGAGTTGGTGCTGTAAGGGCCATGGCTGCCATGGAGCACAAAGGGGAGAGACAAAAGAAAAAATTGTTTACCCACGCTGAAGTATATTGGCAATCATGCAATAATCCATGTAACAGGGTCAGTCTGCAAGGCAGTAACAAAGCCGTCCCAAGGCTGGACAAACGTAAAGCAATTTCCAATGACAACAATGGATTTTCGATCGGCAAGCCCACGAACGAATGAAAGTGATAGACGTAAGGTGGGCATGGTGAAAAGCCCACAATACTTATAACAGGTCAAAGAGCTTGTGCTCTCGACCTAAACATACTCTGTTTGGATACACAGACCTAAATATAACTACCCAGTGCCCAATGGCGACCTCAACTTGGTACTATATATATATATATAATGTTCGATGGCATGTGTAGCTGCAGATACACATGCTGTGTACATCCCGCCATCTGGTGTTGGGCTCGGAGTGTTACAAGTTGTTTTTCTTCGAAGAAGTCTTTTCGAGTCACGAGATCGAGGGACTCCTCCCATTTCGGCTCCATTGCGCATGGGCGTCGACTCCATCTTAGATTGTTTTTTTTCCGCCATCTGGTTCGGACGTGATCCTTTTCGCTCCGTGTTTCGGGTCGGAAAGTTAGTTAGAATCTCAGAAAAATCGTCGGTATTTGCGTTCGGTATCGGGTTAGTTACAACAGATCGACACCGACTTTTGAAGAGCTCTGGTGGTCCTTCGGGGTTTTTCCGATTCCCCGTCGGGGCCTGGTCAGCCAGGCCACGTGTCTCTTCAAGGATGATGGAGCGGACCCCATTCCGCTTCTGCCCAAAATGTCATAACAAGTATCCGTATACAGATCAGCATCTGGTCTGTAACTTGTGTCTGTCTCCAGAGCACAAGGAGGATACCTGTGAAGCCTGTCGAGCGTTTCGGTCGAGGAAGACATTAAGAGACCGAAGAGCGAGAAGACTGCAGATGGCGTCGGCGCCGACAGGACAAGGGCGTTTCGAGGAGGAAGAAGAAACCTTCTCCATCCAGGAATCGGACTCGGACGAGCTCGATCCCGAAGAAACGCCGAAAACCGTGAGTAAGACGTCGAAACATAAAACTCACGAGAAGACAACAAAAGCCCAGGGGACGCCACCGCCAACAGGCCATGGCTTAACCCGAAAAATAGGTGATCGATCATCAGCACCGAAAAAGGGCACGCTTGTGGCGAAGTCATCCGACTCCGGTCGAGATACCGCCACACAGCAATCTCGGGTCCGAGACAGCGGCTCCGAGCAGATTCAGCACCGAGACAGTGGCACCGAAATGGGTCGGCCCGAGACACCACGATGCCAAAAATAAAGAAGGTGCCTAAAAAGGCGACCGAAATTTTTTCGATTCCGAAACATCCAGCCTCGAAACCGAAAACAGGTTCCTACACAGAGGAACAGGGATTGTCCTCCCAGATGCAAGGACATAAGTTCGGAGAAGAACTTGAATCAGTAGAGCCAGAGTACACTCAAAGAAGGCTCCACATTCAAAAAGACACAGGGAAGATAAGCACTCTTCCCCCAATTAAGATGAAAAGAAGACTTGCCTTTCAAGAAAAGGACAAGCAGCCACAGGCAAAGGTGGCAAGACAAACAACTCCACCACCATCAATGCACACATCACCGGTAGCCACTCCACCACTGATGCAATCCCCGACTCATAGTGCAATGAGTCAAGATGATCCCGACGCATGGGACCTTTATGATGCTCCGGTATCAGATAACAGCCCAGACTGTTACCCTGCAAGGACGTCGCCACCTGAAGACCGTACATCCTACACACTGGTGGTCTCAAGGGCAGCTGCTTTTCATAACGTCACCTTGCATGCAGAACCAATTGAGGATGACTTTTTGTTTAATACACTGTCCTCCACTCATAGCCAATACCAAAGCTTACCTATGCTCCCGGGAATGCTAAAACATTCCAAACAAATATTTCAGGATCCTGTAAAAGGCAGAGCCATAACTCCAAGGGTGGAGAAGAAGTACAAGCCACCGCCAACAGACCCTTTTTATATTACGCAGCAATTAACACCAGACTCTGTGGTTGTCTGGGCAGCTCACAAGAGAGCAAACTCTCATACCTCGGGAGACGCACCACCTCCAGACAAGGAGAGTCGCAAATTCGATGCAGCGGGTAAAAGGGTTGCAGCACAAGCAGCAAACCAATGACGCATTGCCAATTCACAAGCACTTTTGGCAAGATACGATAGAGCTCATTGGGACGAAATGCAGCATTTCATAGAACACTTACCCAAAGAGTTCCAGAAAAGGGCACAAACAGTGGTGGAAGAAAGACAAAGTATCTCCAATAATCAGATACGGTCAGCAATGGATGCAGCAGATACGGCTGCAAGGACAGTAAATACTGCAATAACAATAAGGAGACACGCATGGTTGCGTACGTCAGGATTCAAGCCGGAAATACAACAAGCCGTGCTGAATATGCCCTTTAATGAACAGCAGTTGTTTGGGCCGGAAGTCAACACTGCTATTGAGAAACTCAAAAAAGATACTGATACGGCAAAAGCCATGGGCGCACTCTACTCCCCACAGAGCAGAGGCACATTTCGCAAAACACAATTTACGGGAGGGTTTCGAGGTCAACCTACAGAAGCCACAACCTCACAAGCAAGGCCCACTTATCAAAGCCAATATCAGCGGGGAAGTTTTCGGGGGCAATATAGAGGGGCACAATTCCAAAAGAATAGAGGGAAGTTCCAAAGCCCCAAAACTCCTCAAAACAAGCAGTGACTTCCAAGTCACACATCCCCAACACATAACACCTGTGGGGGGGAGACTAAGCGAATTTTACAAACATTGGGAGGAGATAACAACAGACACTTGGGTACTGGCAATTATCCAGCATGGTTATTGCATAGAATTTCTCAAATTCCCTCCAAACGTCCCACCGAAAACACACAATATGTCAAAACAACATATAGATCTTCTAGGACTAGAAGTTCAGGCATTGCTACAGAAAGAAGCAATAGAATTAGTACCAAACCAACAGAAAGGAACAGGAGTTTACTCTCTGTACTTTCTCATACCCAAAAAGGACAAGACTCTAAGACCTATATTAGATCTCAGAACATTAAATACCTACATCAAATCAGATCACTTTCACATGGTGACATTACAGGACGTAATCCCACTGCTCAAACAACAAGACTACATGACAACACTATACCTAAAGGATGCATACTTCCATATACCGATACATCCTTCACACAGAAAGTACTTAAGGTTTGTATTCCAAGGGGTACATTACCAATTCAAGGTGTTGCCATTCGGAATAACAACTGCGCCAAGAGTTTTTACAAAATGCCTGGCAGTCGTAGCTGCACATATCAGAAGGCAGCAAATACATGTGTTCCCGTATCTAGACGATTGGTTAATCAAAACCAACACGCTAGAACGGTGTTCACAACACACAAAGTATGTCATAGAAACCCTCCACAAACTAGGTTTCTCAATCAACTACACAAAGTCATACCTTCTGCCGTGTCAAACACAGCAATACTTAGGTGCGACAATCAACACAGCAAAAGGGATTGTCACTCCAAGCCCACAAAGGGTTCAGGCATTTCACAATGTAATACAGGCCATGTATCCAAAACAAAAAATACAAGTCAAAATGGTGATGAAACTCCTAGGCATGATGTCCTCATGCATAGCCATTGTCCCAAACGCAAGGTTGCACATGCGGCCCTTACAACAGTGCCTAGCATCACAATGGTCACAGGCACAGGGTCAACTTCTAGATCTGGTGTTTGTAGACCGCCAAACATACACCTCGCTTCAATGGTGGAACAGTATAAATTTAAACCAAGGGTCGGCCTTTCCAAGACCCAGTGCCACAATATGTAATAACGACAGATGCCTCCATGATAGGGTGGGGAGCACACCTCAATCAACACAGCATCCAGGGACAATAGGACACTCAGCAAAAACAGTTTCACATAAATCACTTAGAACTATTGGCAGTATTTCTAGCGCTGAAAACATTTCAACCCATAATAAGCCACAAACACATTCTTGTCAAAACAGACATCATGACAACGATGTATTACCTAAACAAACAGGGAGGGACACACTCAACACAGTTGTGTCTCCTAACACAGAAAATATGGCATTGGACGATTCACAACCACATTCGCCTAATAGCACAATTTATTCCAGGAATTCAGAATCAGTTAGCAGACAGTCTCTCTTGGGATCACCAACAGATCCACGAAGGGGGGATTCACCCCCAAATACTGAACACTTACTTCCAGAGTTGGGGAACACCACAAATAGATCTATTCGCAACAAAGGAAAACGCAAAATGCCGAAACTTCGCATCCAGGTACCCACAAGATCAGTCTCAGGGCAATGCGTTATGGATGAGTTGGTCAGGGATATTTGCTTACGCTTTTCCCCCTCTCCCACTCCTTCCATATCTGGTAAACAAGTTGAGTCAAAACAAACTCAGACTCATACTAATAGCGCCAACATGAGCAAGACAACCATGGTACACAACACTACTAGACCTCTCGGTAGTGCCTCATGTCAAACTACCAAACAGACCTGATCTGTTAACGCAACACAAACGACAGATCAGTCACCCAAATCCAGCATCGCTGAATCTAGCAATATGGCTCCTGAAGTCCTAGAGTTCGGACACTTAGACCTTACACAGGAATGTATGGAGGTCATAAAACAAGCTAGGAAACCTACCACTAGACATTGCTATGCAAATAAGTGGAAAAGATTTGTTTATTACTGCCATAATAATCAAATTCAACCCTTACACGCATCTGCCAAAGACATCGTAAGATACTTACTACATTTGCAAAAGTCAAAGCTAGCTTCTTCCATTAAGATACATCTTACCGCAATTTCAGCTTACCTGCAAATTAGGCACTCAACTTCACTATTTAGGATACCAGTCATAAAAGCGTTTATGGAAGGCCTAAAGAGAATTATACCACCAAGAACACCACCAGTTCCTTCGTGGAACCTCAACATTGTCTTAACACGACTCATGGGTCCACCTTTTGAGCCCATGCACTCTTGTGAAATGCAATATTTAACATGGAAAGTTGCATTTTTAATTGCCATCACATCTCTAAGAAGAGTAAGTGAGATTCAAGCATTTACCATACAAGAACCATTTATTCAAATACACAAGCATAAAGTAGTTCTACGGACAAATCAATTTTTTTTACCAAAAGTCATATCACCGTTCCACTTGAATCAAACAGTAGAATTACCAGTGTTCTTCCCACAGCCAGATTCTGTAGCTGAAAGAGCACTACATACATTAGACATCAAAAGAGCGTTAATGTACTACATTGACAGAACAAAACTAATTTCGAAAAACAAAACAATTATTTATTGCTTTCCAAAAACCTCATACAGGAAATCCAGTTTCTAAGCAAGGCATTGCTAGATGGATAGTTAAGTGCATTCAAACCTGTTATCTTAAAGCAAAAAGAGAACTGCCTATTACACCAAAGGCACACTCAACTAGAAAGAAAGGTGCTACCATGGCCTTTCTAGGAAATATTCCAATGACCAAAATATGTAAGGCAGCTACATGGTCTACGCCGCATACATTTACCAAACACTACCGTGTAGATGTGTTAACGGCTCAACAAGCCACAGTAGGTCAAGCAGTACTACGAACATTGTTTCAAACAACTTCAACTCCTACAGGCTGAACCACCGCTTTTGGGGAGATAACTGCTTACTAGTCTATGCACAGCATGTGTATCTGCAGCTACACATGCCATCGAGCGGAAAATGTCACTTACCCAGTGTACATCTGTTCGTGGCATTAGTCGCTGCAGATTCACATGCGCCCACCCGCCTCCCCGGGAGCCTGTAGCCGTTTAGAAGTTGATCTTGAACATTTGTAAATATATTACTTTAAACTAAATTATGTACATATGTATTCACTCCATTGCATGGGCACTATTACATACACAACTCCTACCTCATCCTCTGCGGGGAAAACAATCTAAGATGGAGTCAACGCCCATGCGCAATGGAGCCGAAATGGGAGGAGTCCCTCGATCTCGTGACTCGAAAAGACTTCTTCGAAGAAAAACAACTTGTAACACTCCGAGCCCAACACCAGATGGCGGGATGTGCACAGCATGTGAATCTGCAGCGACTAATGCCACAAACAGATGTACACTGGGTAAGTGACATTTTCCATATATATATATATATATGTATATAATTAAATGTTAATTACATAAATGATATAAAATGGACTCAAAACTGGTTGATCACCTTGAAATGCTTTTGGCTTTGAAAATTTCTGCAAGCTCAAAGGTATGACGAGAAATTAATTTACTTGTCACTAAGGTCCAGTAAAGAGGACAGACCATGTCGAATTCAGAGCATGAGGCGAGCGAGTTGAAGGCCTGTGTTGACTGCTGTATTCAAGTACTAAACGGGTACTAAAAACATTATGTGTAAGCACATTCATGTCTGAATAGCAGATGTTTGTTATCCAGCTCAGTGATATTCATTTTATTGACTTTGAAAAGATGAGAAGGTGAGCGGACCCTATTGAGATTTGAACTTGTGACCATAAGGTAAAACACAGACCCCTAGAATGGATGCACAAGTCCAGATTTGCAGGAGATGAAACCTTGACCCCGACAATATTGATGACCCACCCATTCATATGGTGAGAACTGACTTTTTGTCCAATATGCATAAGCACCCTGACAGAGTAAAACATAATTCATTCAAAGCAGAAAAATTAATTACTTCTTTGACATTTAAAATGTTTTGAGTCATGTTATGAAGATTCATGGTATCACAAAAACTGTCCTTTTAATTCTCTCTCAAAGCTCTTTGGCCCTGAACTTTAAAGAGCCTTATAGTGAGAAAATTACATTATACATATATTACATTAAACAATGTTTTGTAAGGCTTTTAATTTTTTATTTATTTATATAGAAGGTGCTTTGAGAATCCCATAACTGAACACCAATGGCCCTCATTACGAGGTCGACCGCCACATTACGACCACTGTGGAAGCTCCACGGTTGGACCGCCAGCACCGCCACTCTACCGTCACAGGGACAGTGTGGCGGTGCTGGCGGTCCTAGTCCCACAGGGCAGTGCTGCCTTGGGGATTACAACTCCCTTCTCTGCCATTGGTTTCACCGCCATGAAACGGGTTGCAGAGAGGGGGTGCATGGGCCCCTAAACTGCCCAAGTACTTGGCATGGGCAGTACAGGGGCTCACCTGGCTAGTCCCATCGCGATGTTCACTGTTTGCTTTGCAGACAGTGAACATTATGATGGATGCACCCTATGCACTACAGGCCGTTTCCCGCTAGAGTTTCCTCCCACTGATCCAGCAGGAAAATCGTACTAGGGCCCGCGGAAAGGCGGCTGCACTGGTGGCAACCTGCCCGTCGCGACTTCGGCAGACAGGCTCTTCCGTCAGCCGAAGTCATAATGACCCCTCACCTAGTAATCCTAAAATTGAAGCTAAGTTTTAAAATCAGAGTGAAAAAGTAAATAAAACTAGGCGCACGCTCTATATAAAGTGCATATCTAGGCATGTTTTCTACTGAGTGATAAAATGTAAGTTTTGCACTCAATATTCCTCTCAGTTATCAGAAGTAGCATTAATAAAATGGTGATCCTGTGTGTCTTTGCAATAAAAAAATCATTATTTGTTGCTGGATATAATTTCCAATATATACTGATGAACTTGTTTTCTTTCTTTAGATACATTTCTATTTTGCATGACGTTTAATACTCCCTGTTATATCAATGCATGTTAAAACTGCAAAACAGACAAAGCAGTCACAGAGTATGCAGCATTGTGTAATTTCTGCTTGCTCTGTGTTTAATCAGCAGAATATACATACATATCCGATGATAAAAAGCAATATCCTATAGCTGAAGGCATAAATACTTTACCTTTGTAAAACAGAAAGAAAGAACATACTTTCTCTGATCATGGAATAGATCGTGTATGTTTAGTGAAAAGATAAACACTAAATACATAGGTTATTTTTCAAAGCACCATCAGATAAAGAACATAACATCTAAACAGATAGGTTCATACCAGTATATATTAACAACAAGTAGAACTGCGTGGGGTGCCGTTTACTGAGCCAGTGAATCTTCAGGCATCTTTTAAGAGTTGAAAGAATGAACCAGTTTGATGTGTTTGGAGACTATTCCAGAGAGGAGGGTGCGTTGCACAAGAAAGAAAGTCAGTGCTGCCTTTCTCGCCTATAACAGTGCATGCCCATGCCATTGTTTACTATTTGTTGGCTTCATTGTCACGCTTCTTTGCTGACTCCTAAATGGCCAGCGCATGCTGGACGTCACGTCTTTTTTTTTTTCTCCGTTGAGCAGGGACCTAGCACAGATTGATTTATCTTAATTAGTATCTTTCTATTGCTTGCACTGCAATTCAGGTACAATTTCTTTCACTGCTGCACTTAGTATATACATCTGTTTTTTAAAAATTATTTTTATATTGCTTATCACCTTACACGTATACGCTTTAGGACACTTCTTCTGTTTCCAGTTCTTGTGCTGCATTCCCAATTCGTTATATGTTTGAACGCTTTTTTAGACATTTTTATCTTCGTCTACATCTTTTGGCTTACTCTTAAAACTAAAATTAAATTAAATTTTACTTGTTACAATGTATAAATGCAACACTAACAATACATTTACACCTTCACACTTCTAGCTGCGGCATGCCTATTTTCATTGCCTTTATGCCTTATACCGTTGCAGTGATTTTAAGCGTGGGTCCTTGTTTGAATTACTCATACCAACCACTGTACTACTCTATGCCACTCTGCTCTATGCTGCTCCACTTGACTCTACTCAGTGCCATTGTATGCCGCTCTATGCCTCTTCACTCTATGCCTCTCCACTCTACGACATTTGACTCTGTCACTCCACTCTATGCCATTCCACTCTGCCACGCCACTGTGACACTTCCCTCTATGCTAATCCAATCTATGCCACTTCAATCTATGCTACTCCACTCTCCGGTACTCTGTGCCACTCTAGTTTTCGTCACTGTATTCTACACCACACCACACCACTTTTAGCCATGCTGATTAGCAACCACGCTTCTGTAAAGCATGGTTGGCAGGTATTTGCAAAGCCAATAGCTCTTGCGTAGGAGAGACCTTCTGGCTTTGCCAACGCTTGTTAGAACTGGGGGGGGGGGGGTCTGTGTGTGGAGCTGAATCATTCCTCAGTACGCTAATAGTGTTGGAGGTTTTTTAGTTTGTGCTCAGTAAAATATGTTTTTCTTGCAGAGAGCTTTGTAGGTTTTGCATACTGTGTTTGAAAATGCTTATAGGCTTAAGGGCAGCATTCTGAGGAAACAAAGACCAGCTGATACATGGTCATATTTGTTGATGTTGAAGGGGAGATGTGCATCTCACTTAAGCATCATTTAGAGAGCATTTATTTCCGTTGCCTATCCTGGAGATAACCAATGCCTGTGCTAACTGCGTTCCTAGAGATGGCTTTATCGTGAGCTTCGAGACTGAGTACCAAGTTAATTTGACCTACTGTGTGTGTGTGTGTGTGTGATGTGATAAAGCTAGGTCTGGCCTCAGTAGGTGCAATGGTTAATAAAAATATATTGAAAGAAAATTCTGCAAAAATAAAAAGGAAAAAAGGAAATATGCTGCCATCTAACCCTGGCTACTTAACGATTTCATCTGAGCGATCAGCATGTATTTTTTTTTTTTTTGGCAAGAAGAGAGTAAGAGAACATCTTCAGGATTGTTGAACTTTAGCTGTATGAGTGCCCCCTGCATCCTGGTGTAAGGAAACGCCAGAGTTGGTTTCCTTATGCTAAGAGGTTTCACCTTAGAGGTTGAAAAGTAAAGGAGCAAATATAGACCTCTAGGTGATGCCATAAGGTTCTTGATAATGATCAGAAAATTTAATTTAAGTTGTTGAATTCTATTAGCTGTTTTAGGATTTATTTAACAAAGCACTGTCTCATCAAATGGCATTCTTTTCTTTAGAATATTCAGAAGGATGTCAAGATCAATTGTCTCCAAATCTGCTGATCCTGTAAGTCTAGTAGACAGATTTACCTTATGGAGCAGGCACAGTGTATCAACAACAATTGCAAGAATGGCTTGTACCTGTGATGGAAACCTGATTGGAACTTGCCTACAATGTAAACTTTTGTGGTGCGTTCAAGTTTTTGTGAGATGCCTTTTGAGGATTCTTTGTAAGGAAGGGTAGTAAGTTGATTTGCTTCCATTCCTCTACCAATTGAGGATACAAGTAACTTTTTTGTAGTGGACGGACTAGTCCAATTTAAAGGGTGCTTATAACGATTCAAATTCCAATGAGGCATTGATGATAGCCAGTTTGGAAGAAGCATTGATTTGTGTTCTGTAGCAATCAGATTAAGTAGCTCAACTAAACCACTTGATGTTTGCAAGGAGTATATTCTGGATATATGGGGCAAAAGGAGTGAACCTGCTCCAGGAAGTCAGTATTTTCTGGAGCAATGTTTTGAGTCTGGAAGTGAGGAGAAGGAATCCCAAATTATTCCTGATTTCAAGTATTTTATCAATGAAATGAGTGACAAATTTGTGATATCTTAATTTTAGTAATCTAGTCTCGGGTTACTAGTAGACTGTTCTTAGAAAATCTTCAACAGTTCTTTTAAAGTGGTTTCTTCAGTTGTCACCCTTAGGTTTTAAACAACCATTGGCAGATCGGTGTGGTTGTCTTGTGCAAAAAGCATGCAAACAGTCATGTGGACCAGTGTGGTAATGGTGTAGATAATGGTACTGACAACAATATTTGTGATGATAATGCTGGTGTTGTTAATGGTGCTGGTGTTGATAGCTGAGGTAATGACCCATAGCAGGATCAGAACAAAAACAACAAAAATATTACAGAAACTGATTGTTTCATGTATACAGTTCATTTTTATGAATGATGAACTGAATGTCTGATGACAGCATATATTTTTCATAAAATTGTTCCTCGTGCATTGTGTGCCAGAGCTTTGTAGGGTGGTTATCTCGGATCTGTTTGCCTGATTAGATAATGTGCATTGAAATATGACAGTTGGTGCAAATGAACTTTAAAAAGGACACACAATTGTCTCAAGCTAGACCTTCCGCCACTATTTGTGTTGCAAGTTGTGACCTGAAGCTCTGTGGTATACAGGGTTTCCCCTTCCTTTACACTCCCCAGTTGCCCCTTCCCCCTTGCACTTACTACTGCCCTTCCCCCTTAGTGTTTGTCTTTCTCCTCACACTACAGATACTATTAAACTGCGAAATGCAAGGATGACATCCCAGATGCTCTTCCTAGCTCCCCCCCCTTCTGCTGAGAGCAGCGCTGATACTGTTCTTATTTTGCAGTTGTCTATAGCGCGAACTCAACCCGCAGATATTTGAGCGCTTTACATTACCAACAGCAACATTACAAAAGGATACATTCATTTTAGGTCTCGGCTACAGAGCGCATGCAGTCTCTCCCCCCTGCCCTCCCTTAGCCCTGTGATGGTTTCCTTGTCCCTCCCATGTGTCCAGACACAAATGCGATCTGATGTAGCCAGCGCTGGCTGCGTCATATCGCCTTTTTCTGTGTCTTTCAGCCATACTGAACAGCGGATGTGGTTCTATACAACACGGCTAAAATACATCAACATTGAAAACACAAGTAGCTTTTGCATTGCTGAGACCTATTGACTTTGACAGTGCTTGTTTTCTGTGTACACTCTGTAGGCTTAAGACACTATTTTCTTGTGCCTCGAGCAGATACCTCATCTTGTGAATCTCCCCAGACATCCAGAAAATGATTTTCATTGGTGCCGTCATAACGGCTGGAGGTGCCATCAACCTCCGTTATGACTCCATCCATTCTCGGGACATGATAGTATGGAACCACATTTAGACGTCACCACTGCACCTTGTCAGTGCCTTTTGTTCGTGCCCTTTGATGAGGATCCAGAGCTGTTGTATTGTATTTGTTATTTTTTTATTTGTTTTACTAATGTTTTCTGAAAACTTTTGACAGTGTGCAGCGAGATCACCCTCATTTCTCCAAGTCCCCTAACAACAACGTTATTCATGCCACAAGCAGATGCCTGTCATGGAGCCGCACAACATCTGCATTTGATTTCTTCGCTCCGAACACAGCGCCAAGTCCTGGGACAAATGCTTTATAATGCATCTAACAAATTTTCCCTCAGGAAACTTCAGGTGATTCAAAACGCAGCAGCCCGATTTGTTTTGAACATACCTAAATGTCTCTTGGTGTGAGAACACCTGTGCTCCCTTCACTGGTTACCCATTATATGGAGGGTGAACTTTAAACCCCTTTGTATGGTGCACAATGTCTTTTACCAGCAAAGGTCTCTTCCCCGGACATCAGCTTTTCAGTGGTATTGTCCCTCAAGACAATTAAGATCCTCCTCTCTGAGGAAATTTGTCCTACCTAAATTTAGGAAGACTAGATGGGGCAGCCCTACCTTCTCAGTAGCAGCTGCCAAACTCTGGAATATGCTGCCACTTCACATAGCCAGCTTAGATCCCCATATGGCTTTCCGGAAACACCTGAAGACATGATTATTTTTCCTCTTATAATTTCAGCTTCCTTTAGGGCTGCTTCTTTCCGCTGTTAGAGTTTGACGCCTATGGGCATAATGTGCTTTATAAATGCTAAATACAAATAAATCTGCTGGCCATCTGGGAGCAGGAAGCTGAATTTTGACGTTGCTGAATAAAAGGAGCGACACAAGTCCAGCTGCAAATCAGAAAACTTCCTGTTCCTATCTACGGGAAAGTCCAGGACAAAGTTAAAGGACAAAACCAGAAAAAAGCATAAAAAGTCCAAGCGAGTCTCCTCTCATTCCAAATGCTTCCACTCCAGGTAAAAGTCTCACCGTCGGTGCGTCAAGGGACCCCAGCTTGGATGTTCACTTGAGATCTAGTTCCTTTTCTGGAGACGGTGCACCCTAAGTTTTCTATGCTATCCTCAACTCCACAGCAGATTGTGATCTTAAAGGAGGTAAATGTGCAGCTTTTCCAGAATGTTCCTGTGCGCTCTGCTGTACCTTCAGGTCCCAATGATATGTACTGTTTTCCTCTTTGGTTGTTACACCTATACCCTCTTAGATATAAGTGAGCTTTTGCTCACCCTGCTTACGAATTTCTAGAACTTGTTAGCCCAGGCTGCACAGGGTGGATATGACAAATATTTTGAGCTTCTGTCTGGACACTATGGACTGTGTTGCCCGTGGTGTAAGCACCATTGTTTTGATCCAACATCATGCTTGGATGCACACCACTTTTTTCTGGGACATTCAAGCATCTTCCCTCTACTTGTCCTTTGACGGAGCGAGGTTGTTTGGAGAAAAGACTGATTCATCAGTGGAGCATTTCAAGATAACAGTAATGCGTCTTGTTCTCTTGGATTCTTTCCCCTGCTCCTCAATTTCACCAGCAGTATTGGAAATTTCACAGAGTACTTGATGAGCCTTGCCTATCGCCAGAGGCAACCCTTCAGGCTGTCCAGCAACCGGCTCACCCCTTTTCATAGCTGGAAGGTGATGGGTAGTGGTAGAGGATGAGGTCATGATCTGATCCAGCAGCCTTCCTCCTGCTCTATTCTTGATGCCACAATCCTCCTTTAGGTCCCATTCCTGATGTCATCTAAGGCCAGTAGGTATTCTGACTTTCTGGTTGGCTTGCAATTACTTTGGACCAGTGGCTCTTTCAGGTTGTGAAGTTTGGTTACACCCTCCCTTTCCTTACTGTTAGTCCACCTGTTTTTCTAGTTTTCGCCCAGATGTTGCAGTCATGTATATATATATTTTTTAGAGTACTTATATAGTTTGCCTCAGGTGCAATTGAGGTGGTGTCTGAGAGGGTGTTTGGGGTGCTATAACTGATACTTCTTGGTTCACAAGGAAGAAGAGAGACTTTGATCTATCTTGGATCTTAGGACTTTTATATCCTTCCTCATAGAGGACGTTAAGAGTGATGGCTCTGATGCGGGTCCTGTTAGCCTTGGTCCTCGAAGATTGGATGGTATATTTGAACTTGCATGAACGTACCTCCATGTGCTGTTCCTGCAGTCCCACAGGAAGTACGTCTGCTTTGTGGTAGGGTTAGAACATTTTCAATTTACCCTTCTGCCTTTCGGCCTTACCTTGGCCCCACAGGTATTTACAAAGATCATGGTGGTTGCAGACTATCTAAGTAGGTCGGAGATGAGTGTAGTTCCATACTTCGACAACTGGCTCCTGAAATTGTTTGTTCCTCAGTTAGTCTCAGACCTCCTGTGTCATCTGTTTCATTACTGTGTACAGTGTTGTTCTTGATCAACAAACTGAAAGCCCATCTTCGACCTATGCCCACGATTCTCCCATTGTAGGGGCCATCCTCAACATTGTGACTTCAAAGGCAATTCTGTGCCCTCAACAAGTCTGCGACATTCAGGCTATTATCACAGTGTTTCGGGAGCCAGCACTTGTTCAAGGCCTGATGGTTCTGAGCTTCTAGGGCTCCTGGCCTCATGCATCCTGCTAGTGACCCGTGCCTGCAGCAAGCGTTTTAGTGGACTCTTTGCCTTCAATGTGCCATCACTGTGGGTGCCTTACGGACACAAACTGCATTTCAGACAAGTCTGCCTAATATCAGCAGTGGTGAATGACTGATGCACAATTAAAATACTGCGGATGGTTTTCCTTACCTCAGCCCTAGCCTATTGCAGTGACACTTGTGATTTCTATGCTTGGTGGAGTTGGTGGGGGGGGGCGTAAGTAGCCCCTGTAAGCCGTCGAGATCTCTGGTCATCTATGGTGCAGCACAATTGAATACATCTTTTGTAGTTGCACGCCATCCACCTGGCCCTGAGGTTTTTCATCCTTCTATAAAGGACAGGACTGTCATAGTCCTGATGAATAACAGGACTGCCATATTGTGCTGCAACTAGCAGGATATTATGGGCAACTCTGCAATCTGTCTTGAGTCTCTTTAGGCTGTGACAGTGCCTTGAACCTCACAGTAACCCTTGCAGTATCTTCCTGTCCGACAGTAACCTGGTGGGTTCCTTCAATATTGGGGAGGGTAAACTCGGAAGGCTTTATTGTTCCGATTACTAACGGCAACTGCATCCAGAAGTGGCACATGTCATCTTCTTCCAGTGTTGTATGCCCTCATTAGACCTGTTCACTACCTAAAGTGCTCAATGCTCCTCCTTTGGCACCCACTCCTTCAAGCATGCCATCTGCCTTCAAGTGTTTATAAACTAGCACCATGGTGAAGAGAAAGGTAGTACTGGATAGTTTTGTAAGCCCTGGAATACAATACATTCAAAATGTCTCTTCTCTCTGTAGTTATAAGGGCTAAGTTACACAGAACGTTTCAGATTTGCATGTTTAATGTCAAGAGATTGGTCTGAATACCAAGAATGTACCACCACTGAACAGAAATACAACATCGTCCTTAAGGTGTCCAACGTGCCATGAAACAGTAATTTAAATGGAGCGATGGCTGAGCTCACAGTGTGTATCTGTATGGCCTTCCAGAACACTCCACCTTTTAATATTTTTCATTGTGCTAAAGGTGTTTAGATTTTTAGAGTGTAAATGTGGCTTTCTTATGTTTCCCATCGATTACTTTGTCGTGTTGGCTCTCATTGTACCAATGAGGCTGCTGGATTTGGGCAGCAGCATCACCTGAATTGTGGGGAACTGAGTCCAATCTTGCACTATGAGACAACTGTCGGCCAAAACTGTTTCCAGCCAGCTAGGTGCGCCCCATCTCTGCCCATCAGCAAGGATGATTATTGGCAACCAGGCGCATGACATTGTGACTTCTCAGGGAAATTGTGGTGGATCAGATCTCATCCTTTTCTCTCAGTTACAATCGTCTCACACATGCAAAGACAGACAGAGACCGGAAGTGGTTTAAAAAGATTTATTAAATAAGCTGCGTCTTAGATAAAATAACATGAAATGCAATAATTAGGATGATGAAACATACTAGAAGCAAAATGGTGACAAGAAAAGTCCCACCATACTATCACTATGCACAATATGTGATTCCTACCTAAGCTATGTTAAAGCACAGTAGGATGAGCCCTAATCCGCAATCAGGATCCCCGAGAAGACATTGATCCCCCATACCAGGGTATGACAGTAGTGGAGAAGCCTGCCGTCTATAGAGGCACCATCCTCTTGTAGACCAGGGAACCGGTGGTCTCAATGAGGAGCTGTAATGAAGTCAGAGGGCATGCAGTCGTGGTCATCTGGCTGGAACCTCCCTCAAACTTGCATAGGAGAGGGAAATGTTTTTATAATAAAACAATGGATGTTCTGAGAATGTGTCTCCCGTACAAAATACATATGTTTCTGTGGAATTTTAGAGATGCAGTGTACCACTTGTGCCAACAACCCTGTCTTGTTGCAACCTTGGAAAAAGCACAGAGTGAAAGAAAGTTGTGCTCAGAAATGTAGATGCTTTCCTAGGCGAAAGGACAGCAAGATAAAGAAAAATAAAACATCACAACAAATGTGGCTGATCCTAAAGAATAAAATGAAACATTACTAGGCTAAAGGACACAGGTAGCAGGCTTAGTTGCTAACATAACATGTCCACAGACATTACTAAAATGTCTCCACAACAGCTTGATATATCCGGCTACTGTCTGTGTTTGTTTAATTAATTGACTGATTTTTCTTTTTTTCATTGACATTTTTTTCATTGAATTTATCATATAACTTCAACACCAAGAGGGACTTTAATATTCGAGAAATGCACTGGCATATACACACTCACACAGTGATGTGATATACTGTATATCAAAAAGAACAGCGTTGTTCCCATCTGGTAATATCATGTAAATCCTTTACATATTGATGTGTATCCTTCTGTGGAGATGTGGTTCAGTTTGACTATCCTGTAATAAAATAAAATAGCAAACACCATTAAATGAACTATAATGATAGTTTTCCTGCAGCGAAAGAGTATGTTAATTCCGTAAGGGTTGGTGGGGTGGAGCAGAATTGAGGATAAATAGGTATGGGAGGGAATGGTGATCGGTACCGTAGTAATGTATATAGTAGTGGTGTAACGTAAGCTGGTGCGGGCCCCCCTGCAGATTGTAAAGAGAAGCCCCTGAGTCTCCGATATATCAGAAATATACATTGCCCTTGTGCGGAATGGTTCCCTCTTAAGGCGTTGTGGCCCCTCCGAGTGCTGCAGGGGCCAGTTTTACGCCCCTGGATGCATAGGTGCTAAAGAACCAGGTTACATTTTCACCAAGTTAGGCTCCATACACTTTGGGGAAGACGTTTGTTTTGGCCTTGCAGTCATAAACAGAGTAACTAGAGCAGGGGTCTCCAATTGTTTCTTTAATAAGAGCTTCTTATGTTCAATGAAAATTATCCCAACTTACTAACAGTAGTTTTGTAACAGTGACCCATCAGACAGTGTCACACTACTTGCCAGCACATGCAAGATTACCAGCAGTAATCACCTCCGCTCATCATGCAAGATTAGCAGTAATGTAAAGAAATAGTTTGTCAATGTGGAATTCTTCAATGTGGGTAATACATAGCAGTCATAACTGCAATGCCCCCTGGCACCAAATTAATAATATATTGTTATTATTAATCCATCTTCCCAGCATCACGTTTGTCATTGAAATATCAGCTTAATGTATATTTTGGTAAGTCAACTGTTTTTCTCGAAACATCAGATTATGAGTTCTGACAAGGCACACATTTTTGTCTCCAGTACACACGTTTACATTTTGGTATGCAAATATTTATTGAATTAAGCAAAAGCTTCTAATTTAGTAGGCTGGGTTACACACAGGAGGGCTACGTTTAGGTAGATGGAGAGCTACTGGTAGCTCCTGAGCTGCTCATTGGAGAAGCCTGAACTAGATCCACAGTGTTTTCTTGTTTTCCTGTTTTGATTTACAGCTTTGGTGTCCCATTGGTTTAAGCCACTCATTTTCAGAACAGAGTTGCAAGTGACTGTGCAAAGTGAAATAAATGCACACACAAAAGTACATGGCTTCTCTCTTTAGGCAAAGGAAAAATTGTCATCCTTTCCAACTGCCAGTGCAGCTTTTCTGTTGTGTTGTAAAATGCCACTAACTGGGCTGATGCAAGCGTTCAACGAGTGGTGTAAACTATATTTTAGCTTGGGGGGGGGGGGGGAGAGAAACATATTTAATAATAAAAAAAATAAAAAAACTTACCTCCTCTGCTGCTGCCGCTCCTCTGTCCCTTGTTGCTGGCGCTGCAGGCACAGACTCCTAGCCTGTCCTGCGCCAATCCTGATTGGGTGGAAGCACCCAGCCAGGGCACTCCACAGCAGACTGTTGCCGGGCTGGAGAGCGCCTACAGCCCCAGACTAACGGCAAAACACAGATGCGCTCTGAGGGGAGTGCTCTGTGCACCCCCCTCTGAGGCTGCCATCCCTGATGCCCACCCCTTTCACCACAAAGGAATAATAAATACAGTTTCATCTCAGAGGGCTGTCACACCTCCTCAATTTAATCCTTGCCTTGTGAGCATTCAGGTCAAGTGTTTCGGAAAGTAGATAACTGTGTGCCCCTCATTAATGCGTCCAGTCTTATACTGAGCCTTCTTAGAAACTGTCTTTCACTGCATGACCATGGTACAGGTATTTTTACAAACTCGCAGTAAGGCAGATAAATGTCCATGATCCAGAGTCTTGTTGCTTCTCCTTTGACACAGGGGAACAAATATTTGTGCATTCATTTGTTTTTATGGGTGAGGTCAAAGCGCTCCGTCCCATTCTGTAATCTCTTTGGGCTTCAAACCACGCCCACGTCACGTCAGTCACTTACATTGGTTCGTGGGCTTGCCTTTTAAAATCTGCTTGCTTTCTTTTGTGAAAGGCATACATATTTCATGCCTTTTCCGGTGTTTAGCCCACCTACACAACACCGGTAAACTACATACGAGGCTCGATGTTTTCAGCCTGATATCCGGACTACTTTATCTGTTTATTTTCTATGCAGCGCGATTGCGCTGCATTTTACATAGTGCGATCGCGCTCCGTTTTCTTTTTTCTTTACAACGCTAATAGCTCTAACACAAGCAAATGTGAGACCCTTTGCATTGAAAATGCTTGTTCAAAGATTGAGGGGGTCATTCCTACCCCGGCGGGCGGCGGGTGCCGCCCGCCAGGCGGTGACCGCCAAAAGACCGTTCTGCGGGCAAATGACCGCAGCGGTCATTTTGACTTTCCCGCTGGGCTGGCGGGCGACCGCCAAAAGGCCACCCGCCCGCCCAACGGGAAAGCACCAGCAACGATGAAGCCGGCTCCGAATGGAGCCGGCGGAGTTGCTGGTGTGCGACAGGTGCAGTTGCACTGTCGCGATTTTCAGTGTCTGCTTTGCAGACACTGAAAATCTTAATGGGGCCCTGTTTGGGGGCCCCTGCAGTGCCCATGCCAGTGGCATGGGCACTGCAGGGGCCCCCAGGGGCCCCACGACACCCGTTCCCGCCATCCAGTTTCTGGCGGTGAAAACCGCCAGAAACAGGATGGCGGGAAGGGGGTCGGAATCCCCATGGCGTCACTGCTTGCAGCGCCGCCTTGGAGGATTCCCTGGGGCAGGGGAAAACCGGCGGGAAACCACCGGTTTCCCTTTTCTGACCGCGGCGGTTAAGAATTGCCCCTGAAGCACCGCCAGCCTGTTGGCGGTGCTTCCTCCGTCCCCGGCCCTGGTGGTCGGAATGACCCCCTGAGTCCCATCTGGCAAAATATGGTCAACAAAGGAAACAGGTGTTCGCTTTTTGTGCAAGAAATGCATACAAACCTTAGAAGGCACTGCATTGAGTTGCAAGTAGTATACGAATAAAGTGTCCATTTATTCATATTTACACTTTCACCTGTGTTAGTGGAAGAGTGGTGTTAATTAATGGGGTGGGTCATTCCATAATGATGGGTGGAATTTAAGGCTGCTTCGAAGTCTGAGTTGGTACGTGACAGCGTTTAACAGGAGAGTACAAGTTGTTGGAACATTCAGGTGCCTAGGGGAGTAGCTGTTGCAAGTTGATAAGGGTTAACAGAAACATAGGAATGTGACAGAGAGAGATTTGAGATGGATGTGACCACTTGGGTAGATACTGCGGTGCAGGACCTTATATGCCTCTGAAAACATTGGTGATCACTATGTAATGGTAAATTATCTTAAAATTGAGCAGCAGGAATCGAGTGTTATTCATGATGGCATTCATGTAGGATAATAGCTGCAAAAATAGATGTAAACATTTCTCTACATTTGCTCGCTGTAGGAGTATTAAAGGAGCAGGAGGGAAGATTGAAAATAGCAGAGGTGGCAGCTCATCTGTGATGAACGACTTTAACAATACCAAGCAGATGATAACTGAGTCTTGGGGTAGTCTGAGAGACTGAGAGTTTGGTTTAAAGGAGGGAAATAACAAGAAGCCACAAGAACGAACCTGGAGATGGAGCAGTTAGAAAACTGAGAGGTACACCAGTTTAACACCTTGCCTGCAACTTCAAGGAAGGCAGGGTTCGGGAGTATGACCGAGTGGTCAGCCATGTGGAATGCATGCAGAGAATTAAAACTAGTTTTTTGTGGTTGGCAGAAGTGTGAAAAATTGAGATAAAAACTTGAGTCATTTCATTAGAATAGATTTGAAGAGAGAATAGTGCAAGGGTTTTAGGGGCTATTCAGTGTGTTAATAGAGCATGAGCACTCCATGTGCGAGAGTTCTGGAAAAATAAATTTGGGAGCAGGTTGGCAGTTCGAGGAGGATTAATTTAGTCTACTTTGTCAAGACCGGCTTAATGTGGTCCAGGTAGATTCCTTTAGAGGAAAAATTGGTTGACGAGGTGGCATGATGACTGGACTGGTGGTTTAACAATATAACGGGAGACTGGATTGAGGGGACTGCATAAGGGGTTAGCACTACAGAGTTCTTGCATAAGTTCTGCATTGAGAGTTCATATGAAAGAGGGTCTTTGGCAGAATGGATGGCGGGACGTGAACCCAGATACAGATGACTGAAATGTTAAGATGAATAACTGGACATCATTTAATTAATGTTCCAAAATCTATCTTCTTATGATGATTCTGTCTCTTTTACAGTGCAGCAGATGCCAATGGAGTGCGAGGGAAGAGAGGATCCAGTAAGTTATCTTTCAAGACTTTCTGTAGCTTCATATTTTTGATTGTGCACCAATTATTCCTCAACATGTAAATTGTCATATTTTAATGGCTGGATCTGCTATGCAAAATTAAATTAAAAAAAAAAGAAAAATGAGATCATAAAAATATGTTTGGGGAAGAGTTGCCATGTTTGTGCAGATTTGACAGAGTGGTCATGAGCCTCAGTTTGGTGGCAGAACTGCAGTCCGATCTCCTGTACCATATATTAAAATATATCAGTGACTTGAGTCGACGTGTACCCTGTGTACAGTTAGCTGTACTGTTGAAGAAAACTGCACTGGTTAATGTGAATCCCTTTGTTTGGGCTAGGGATGTATGGTGATGGGCAGTTCTAATTGTTTTCAAGTTTTTTCAGTGTAGTAGGCGTTGAGTTGTTGAGCGAATGGAAGGGCTGAAGCAGTACTGTACAGTATGTCTTGGTCAACATCTTTACCTACATCTACACTTTGATGAGAGGGAGCAAACTGGCCGAAAACTGCTTCAGAACTTAGGTGTTGCCAGGTGGTGGTGAATCAGGTGCAGCCACGGTGGGCAGACCATCTATAGCCTGCCCACGGTCTTCGGCTAGAGTGTAGAATATTACTGTATGCTGGAACTGAAGCAGTAAATATCTAAAAGCATTCGGTTATGAAATTTTCAGTTATATATGTCCAAGAATACCAACCAATGTTTGGACACTCGGCATCTGTTTAATGATCAGAAACACCACTGTCAATGGTCGATTAACTATTTGTGGCTGGCATCCTATTGAACACAAGGACATCTGAAAGCCAAAAATAGGGTAGCAGGAATTCTAATGTGTAGAATCTGCAGTTTATGTTTCGCATGGCCCTCATTTTTTTCAGTCGGATTTGCTGCTATTTTCAGGTATCACCTGCAAAGCATGTGAAATCGCTTGTAAAAAAAAAAAAAAAGCAATATATATATATATATATATATATATATATATATATATATATATATATATATATATATATATATATATATATATATATATTTTACCATTGATTGTCTTTCAAGTCACTCTCCTTTCCTTGCGTCTGCTTGGTCAGAGCCTCCTGCTCTTTCCTCCAGGTGCCTCAGTGTTCTGTCTGCCATGGAGCATGGACCTAGCTGTGGCTGCAGGCTACTGAGGAGGTACTTGTTTTTTTGTTTTTTTTTTTGTTGTTTTTTAAACTTTTGGACATGCATTCGTGAAGAGTGCATGTCTAGGCGGTCCATGGCCCACCCTCCTCCTTCTCCTTTGTGTTGCTTGCCCCACCCCTCCACCCTCCTCTCACTTACCATTGTTGATGCTGCTGCCACCCCTCCTCCCTCCCACTGTCCATCTTTGCTGCCCTCTCTTCCCTTGTGTTTTTGTCCTGCCCTCTACTGCGGCCTGCTTTTGCTGCTCCCTGCACCACCCTAGTGTGGCTTGTTTAATCTATTATCTTTTTTTAATGCCCCCTGTGGCCCGGTCGTCCTTCACAAAAAGTAAAAACAAAACAAAAAATTAAAGAAGCTAAAATCTCTCACAGAGCTTTTGGGTTTGTAAATGATTTTTAAAGATGTTGCACAGCACTGGACTGTTGTGCGAGATGACTTAAGGTAAAGAAAATAGGGTGATGGTGCTGTCAGCCCCGGCCACACCATAGCACTTTGTTTTTATTTACTTTAGGCCATGTTGTACAGCAGCCTGCACTTCTGTGCCACGTGTCTAAAAGAAACGTTGACAACGCCTATAGGTCTTGAATCATAGGTGAAACCTTTTGGCTTTGCCAATGTTTGTTCACTTTGGGCGCTGCACGTTCTGTGGCACTTGGAAAGAATAACTAAACTTCATTCAGGTTGGCCTACCTGACTCCTTAACAAAGTCACAATAATATGGTGCAGGAAAATGCACCAGTGACATCAAGAGCCAATGTCGTAAGGCTGCAGTGCAGATTTACACTATCTGTATCAGTAATTTTGCAACACAGAACTACTAGCTCATATAAACTGTAACGTTAGCAAATAGAAAAGGCAAGAGCACTTGCCTTCAACCCCACCAGGTTTGATGTGTAATGTTTTATGTAGCATATTATTTAAGAACATGTATCAATTCTGCACGAGTCAGACCCTGCTCCAGGAATGGTTCCCTTCCACCTGTGACACATTAAAACATCTTAAAAAAATTATACGCCACTAGGTAGGAAAAGCTAGGTCTGTTTTTTTCACCATATTTGGCAGGAAGATAGATCTTGGTCCGCAGACTGTGCTTTTTGTAATTTGTTGTCAATCTTTTCAGTAGCTTATGAGACATTAAGGTTTAAAAATATTTGAATAACTGGACAGTAGGGTTCACGAGAATCTCAAAGTAGGAGTGCCAATTTAAAAATGAATGTTTTGATTGGCCAAGTGAGCTTTACTTTCCTTTGGCCATCTTTCACCTGCAGAAATCAGACTCCAGTTGGAGCAAGCCCTCTGTTTGGCTGCCAGCAGCATGAGAAAAGTGTTGCTGGCAGCCATTGTAGAACTCCTGGACTTAGTCCCCTGTCCTGAACTTAAAAACAAAAATAGTATAAGAGAACAGGGTAGTCATACCCTGACCCCCTAGGCCCCATGGGGGGTGTGGAGGGGGAGGACACAGAGGCACAACCACTCCAACCCCACAGCCCCACCCGCCTCCGATGAAAAACAAATACAAAATCAGTAAAAAATGCAGTGATCCTGTGGGACTACAACAGCATACTAAAAAAAACAAAAACGAAATGGCGGTTGGGGCGCTTTCACTCTATTTATGCCTCAGGAGTGCACCCCTGGGCTGTATTCATAAAGCGGAGGGGGTCAGTGTGGCCCTCAACCCCGAGCTGCCAGAAACCCCGGGGAGCCCAACCAAGTGCCAAAATGTAACATAATGGGTAGGGGGACCGTGCAGCCACACCCCCGAGCTATTAATTGCCCAGTGACCGCTCAGTAACTATGCCCAAAGGAGCCCGCACCTTGGACATAGTGCTTTCCCCGTTTGCACAGGCATGGGCAGGGAAACCTCTGTTTGCTCTCGCTTGGCAGGAACATAAACCTGTGTTTGCTCTCGCTTGGCAGGAGCGAGCACCACCTCTGCTCCCAGGAGGCGGAAGCTTTAAAGATGCTTTTTCCCACTGGGAGCGGACTTTTGATCTGTTTCCCTTCCATCACTGAAGTGGGCAGAGAAACGGATCAAAAGATTGCTCTCGCTCAGAGGGAGCAGCATTAGGAGCGGCTCCCTCTGGGCAGGGGCAGTGCTTGCGGTGAGCCGGCTGGGTCTTTAAGGCTCCCCCCGAATTTCCCAATGGCTATATGGTGGGTGACCTGGGTGGCATATTTAAGTGTTTAGGGCCCCAGGGATGGGTTCCCTGTGGCAGATATTGGCTCGGGAAGGTGGGCCGCACACCCCTCATTTATTTTTTTATTTTTTTAATATAATAAAAAAGTGGCCCTGGGGTGGTGGGACCCCAGGGCCTAATAAGGCTTAGGGAGGGGGAACGGTTATACTTATCTGAGGAGACTATAACTTGAGCTGTTTGGTAACTGTAGGCCACGAGTTATAGATTCTTAACATAACTATAGCTATGACTGCTATAACGTCCCTATAACTTTTTTCCAGTGACTAGAAGTAAGGCATGTTTAATTCTGTGTTAAAAAGGGTGATGCGTATTGTTGCTAAATATTAAATTCCTCCCTTCTGAAACACACATTCCCTCTGTATAACTGGACATAACTCCAGTATTAGAACTTTCATAGATTTACGTGCTTGAATCCTTCCCCGTCTTCGAGATGGGAGTCCCCGGTGTAATACAGAAGCTATGCCCTAGGGCATGTACAGATTGTGTATCAGACCTTAAAATTAAAAACATATCACAGTTGTTTTGTAAAAAAAATAAAAGGACCAAACTCTAATGTCAACCAATCAGATAACACCACCCTCTAGAACCCTCCAGTGAGGAGCTGACTTCCCTCAGATTTTCCACCGCATGTCGTGCTTAGGAATCTCCTCTGAGCTCTGCTCAGTTTTTCTCTCACATAATCTTTTCTGAGGAGATTTGGATTATTTTTTCTCTTCTGAAGTTTTTACATTTGGGTGCTTCAAACTGACAACCATGTGAGAGACACCTAAAAAAGGGCTTTTTAGAGCCTGTTCTACCTGCATGAAGAAGAGGCTACATGTGGATGACCAGCATAAGGTCTGCATATACTGTCTCTATCCTAACCATAAAACTAGAGACTGCAAGGTATGTAGAACATTTTCTACTAAGACCCTAAAGGACAGAGAGGGTTGTCTAATCATTTGGCTACAAAAATTAAAATCTAGAGACAATCCGGTTTCTGATGAGGACAGGGCCTCCGCTTCTGTGTCTGTTGTCGAGACACCTTTGAAAAGACATGCTGAGGAAATGTCAGGCAGTCACGAACCACCTAAAAAAAGCTTCAAAGAAGTCATCCGAAGTGTCCTCAAAAATATGTAGCCCATCAAAAAAGGGGAAATCAAAGAGTTCAGATTACATAAAATCTGGAAAGAAAACAATCTCTGAGCCCCCAACTCCACCTTCAAGGCTAAAACATACCTTCAAAATGCCAGCCTCTGCATCATCGACGGGACCATCCTCGGCGGTAACTCAATTGATGGCCCATGCCTTAACGGCAACATCTACCGTCGTCACAATGTCTGTCAACGGCAACTACTTCTGAATCCTCGTCGACGGCGCGCCCCATTTCCTTGCCGTCACTGCAGTCTTTGGTGACGGTGCTCATCTCTTCGACGATCCTACCGGTGACTCTTCCAACGACGGAACACTTGTCGGCACCTCCACCGATAGTGGCAACCTTACTGACGACGGCCTCATCGACGATGCTTCAACCGTCGATGCTCCCACCGTCGACCTTGCTTATGTCGTGGACACACTTGTCGACAATCCCTCCGTCGATGATCACTTTGTTGACACGCCACTGTCGACATCTCACCTCTCATCGACGAGTAAGATAACAGGAAAGAGACAGAGACCATCTTCCTTAGCTCTGTTCTCGTCGACGGAGCAGGCTAGTGAAAGAAAAGTCAAAAAGCATCACTTGACCCCCTCGATTACATCTCCTAGTAAGGTGTCGAGCCTACTACCTTGGCATCTGTTGGATAAAGACGACTCAGAGGAGGATGGCCTCTATGGGGTGGCAGGCAGTCCCTCTCAATTATGGGTCAAATTTCAGGAGTATTCGGATGATGATGACTCTTAATATGACCAGCACTATTATGAACAGCAACAACCGGGGCTGGTAGATCTCCCTCCCGGCTTGGAGTCAGACTTGCAAGCAATGTTAGCGGATTATAAAGAGCGTTTTCCGCCAATGCCTACATTGTTGCATCAGCCGACAATTCGGTCTATACCACCAACCCCTCAGCAGTTTCAACAACCGCAGCTTATAACTCCTCCTAGGCCTCAAGCCTCTCCTCAATCTACACCTGCGCAGGGGCAAGCCTCTTCGGATGAAGATGGTGAGGAAGGAGAGATCCATACACTGAATGATGAATGGGATGACTATATCATTCCAACACCTGCCTCTCCTGCGACACCTATTGTGGAGTCTCCTCCGGAGGATATCAGTGGCTTTCATAACGTGCTAGAAGGAGCAGCCACACGATATGATCTACCGATGCCTGCGACTCAGCAGGATTGTTTCCTGTACAATTTCAAGGAACATCACAGAAAAACGGTTAGGGCTATCCCGATAATTGATCGTTTGGAGCCAAGGTTTGAAGATGTTTGGCTCCAGTCACAGCTTACCTGAGAAGAAAGAAGCACCAGATTTTTCCTTATCTAGATGACTGGCTGGTGAAATCTCCTGATGTCCAGTCAGCGCGCAAGTCTGTCAAGGCGACCAAACGCCTTTTCAAGGACTTGGGCCTTGCTCTAAACCGGGAAAAATCATTGCTCCAACCTTCAACTTGGTTATCCTTCATAGGGGCTATATTGGACACGCAACAAACCAAAGCCTACCCAACATGGACAGGCAGAACAAGTTAATCTCCCTAGAGAAGCGAATCCAAAGAAAAAAGTTTCTTTCAGTTCATCAGTACAAATCCTTACTAGGGATGTTGTCATTGTGTATAAGCCTCATTCCCCACTGTCGACTTCACATGGGTCCAATTTAAGAGGAACTGGACAAACAATGGAAGCAAGCACAAGGATCCTTTGAGGACAAGATCCACATAACGCCACTCATGAAAGCTTCTCATGATTGGTGGACAGTTCCTGAAAACATTTCATGAGGCCTGCACTTCTTACCACAGCTTCCTCCACTGACCGTAATGATGGACACATCGCTGACCGGATGGGGTGCATGACTGCAGGACCTTCGAGTGAGCGACAAACGGCCCCCCTCTCACCATCTCTTTCACATCAGCCTTCTCGAGCTGAGAGCAATATATTATGCTTTGCATGCCTCCCTCCCCCACCCAAAATTTGAGGATCGACAGTGCTTGTCAGAACGGACAATACCACCACAATGCACTATCTCCACAAGCAAGGAGGAAGGTGTTCCCACATTTTATCTCGAGAAGCGCAGACCATTTGGAGTTGGTGTATCCAACACTCAGTGCACATAACAGTGGAGCAGGTCCCAGGCCTACAAAATACCATTGCTGATTCGTTGAGCAGGTTGACAACATCTCCTCACGAGTGGGAGTTAGACCATTGGACACTGGCTGAAATATTCAACCAGTGGGGAAAACCAAATCTGGATCTGTTCACAACTTCCCAGAGTGCCAAATGCCAATATTACCCAAGTTGGCATCACCAACAAGGATCGTGGGGGGATGCATTTTCGATCGCATGGTCAGGGATTTATGCATATGCCTTTCCTCCAATTCCTCTCCTCACAAGAGTAATCGGGAAACTAGAGACTGAACCCTGCCAGATAATTCTGATAGCTCCAGCGTAGCCACGTCAACCTTAGTACACAGAGTTACTTCAACTATCCTCATTTCCACCCAATTCCGGAGCTGCTCACCATTAACCAGGGACAAGTAAAACTCCCAGATCTCAAGTCTCTGAGCTTATCGGCATGGCCCCTGAATTCAACTTATTCGGCCGCTTAGACATACCAAGTGATTGCGGGCACATACTAGCTAAAGCACGGGCAGATAGCACAAATAAAACGTACCGTCTGAAGTGGAAGCGATTTTGTTTGTGGTTCAAAGCCATGAATATACACTCTCTCTCCTCCACCCGGAAAGAGTTTTACCATACTTCTTACAGCTAGAACGCTCAGGGCTTGCCCATGCGTCCATCAGAGTCCATCTAGCAGCTATTTCCCAATATAGGAGAATATCAGGCAAACCATCCTTATCTTCTCTGAGGTTAATAAAGCAATTCTTGAAGGGTCTCTTCAGATCCTTTCCTCCGGTGAAAGCCCCACCTCCAGCGTGGCAACTTAACATCATCCTCGGCCAGCTCATGAAGGAGCCCTTTGAACCCATTCACAGGACAGACATCAAGTAACTCACACGGGTGGTGGCTCTCCTCGGGCAACGAAATCCAGGCTTTCAAGATACAGGAGCCTTTCTTGCAATTCAAAAATGATTGTTATTCTGCGCACCAATCCTAAATTCATCCCTAAGGTGCCTTCGGATTTTCAAATTAATGAACCAGTAGTACTAAAGTCATTCTTCCCAAACTGCTGCGGAAAGAACCCTGCATTCACTTGATCTTAAAAGATGCATCAAATTTTATTTGGACAGAACAAAGTCCTTTAGGAAGACTAACCAGCTATTGGTAGCCTTCAGTACCTCTGGAAAAGGGCACCCTGTAACTAAACTGACTGTTTCTCGATGGATTAAGGACACAATCATTTTCTGCCATCAGAGACCAGGTAGACCTGAGAATTCTGTCATGCTCTTTCACATATAAAATACTATATTGACATTGAACATGTAGAAAATGTGTTACTCACTGCTTACTATTCTGATTCAAGCATGTGAATCTATGAAAGTTCCAATACTGGAGTAAGAAATAAGTTACGTACCTGTAACTGTAGTTCTACAGTATTGGACACTTTCATAGATTCACATGCGGCCCGCTCACTTTCATTCTCTAAGTAGTATCTATATTACAGCACTATTGCTGGGAAAATCTGAAGGAAGTCAGCCCCTCACAGGAGGGTTCTAGAGGGCGGTGTGATCTGATTGGTTGACATTAGAGTTTGGTCCTTTTTTACAAAACAACTGTGATATGGTTCTAATTTTAAGGCCTAATATACTTAATCTGTATATGCCCTTGAGCATAGCTTCTGTATTACACCAGTGACTCCCATCTTGACGACTGGGAAGGATTCAAGCATGTGAATCTATGAAAGTGTCCAATACTGGAGAACTACAGTTACAGGTAAGTAACTTGTTTTTTTTGGACTGAAGTCACAAAAAATGTTAATGGTACTTAAAACCCCACGAATGGGCTTGAAAAAAAGGGAGGAAGTTTGGATAAGAAGACCAGAACGAAGGCATCACCCACCCAAGGGATCATGCTTATTCATAGAGGCACTTCTCGCACCCCTGTCCAGGGTTAACAAAAATGTGGGCTACTACCCTCCTGGGAGAGGAGCTCTTGGGATGTATTCTAAGGGGGTCAGGTGGTCCTACTTGGGACTGAGTGTGGGTGTTCCAAGAAAGATTGCCGAGGGATAAATGATATTAAAACATTCTTGTGGTAGACCTGCTATATCTGTTTATTAGTGACTTATGTTGGGGATGACCAAATAACCTAACAGTGAAGAAGGCTTTGTGGCATTGAATGCTAGAAATTGGGGCATTAACCCATCTTGTCACTAGAGAGGACGTAACTGGGCTGCTAGCTTTTGAGCCCTTTTCTTTGTGGAAAAAAGCCTACAGTGACCCATAAAGGAACCAGTGGATGTTCTGAACAGTGCCTGGGTATTGAGGCAGGAGGTTGGGGGAGTAGGGTGCAGCATAAACCGATTTAGATTAAATTCTAGGGGGGTGCTCAAATACAATACAATACAATGGAAGAGCCCTTGCTATGAACATAGAGTCTGAGGCAAGGGAGCAGTAGGAGTACCGTCTTATGTGGCTAAAGTATGCAAGGTGCTTGACCTCAAGCCTTTGACCAATATCTTTATAACCAAAATCCATTGCAAATCCACACTTGTCTCTATTTAGTTTTCACATTATTGTAGGGAGATGAAGACTGACCATGCAAACCGGACCGGATCAGGGGCGGTATTACTGCCACATGCTGCAAGAATTTTTTTAGCAGATAAATACTAACATGGATCATGAATCATTACATGTGCAAAAACACTTCAAGATGCCCACAACATAGACTTTCCATGTTGTTTGGACTAACACTGAAAAAACATTAAAGATACACTGCATGGTCAATTACATTTTGAACATATAAGAATGTCATATGATTACTTATACTTTAATTAGCACATGAGCTGGGCAGCTGGTTCCTATGGGCTGCAGCATATATTATGCCACCCATAAGAGCCCATGTACAGTGTGTCTGCAGGCCTGCCATTGCAGCATGTGTGAAAAGGTGCATGCACCCTTTAACATCGTCACTGCACCAGATCACACTAAGTGACCCCAATGGTAGGCCCTTCTAGCCCATAGGGCAGGGTGCAGGTCCCGGTGTGTGTGAGGGCACCCCTGCAGGAGTGGAGGTGCCCCCATGAACTCCAGCTCCATTTTCCTGGACTTTGTGAGTGCCGGGACACCATTTTACAACTGTACCGGACATAGGTCAGTACCTCTGTCCAGCTACATAATGGTAACTCCGAACCTGGGCATGTTTGGTATCAAACATGTTGGAACCATACACCACTTCTATTGTCACTATTGATTGTATGATGCAGTGCACTCTGGGGGCTCCTTAGAGGATCTCCAGCATTGTTCCGACCAGTATTCTGTGGTTTTCTGGGCAGCCCACGCGTCTGCCACCCCTCAGTCAGATTTCTGCCCTCCTGCTGCTTGAGCAGCTCAAGCCCAGAAAGGCAGAACAAAGGATTTCCTTTGGGAGAGGGAGGCAACACCATCTCCCTTTGGAAATAGGTTTGGAGTGGGGGGGGTAGCCTTCCCAATCGGCTGGTATGCTTTGAAGGGCACATTTGGTGCCCTCCTTGCATAAACCAGTTTGTGTTCATGGACCTCCGTCCCTGCTCTGGCGCGAAACTGGACAATGAAAAGGGGCATAACCACTCCCCTGTCCATCACAACCCCAGGGTGGTGCCCAGAGCTCCTCCAGGTGGCCACTTGATTCTGCCATCTTGAATGGTGGGCAGAGGCCTCTGGGAGCATCTGAGAGGCCAGGTCAGGCAGGTGGCGTCACAGCCCCCTTTTGATAGGTGGTCACACTGCTAGGTGACCAAACTCCCCTTTGGGCTATTTAGGGTCTCTCTCTTGGGTGGGTCCTCAGATTCGACATGCAAGGTTCTGGCAGGACTCCTCTGCAATGTTTACTTTGACTTTCGGCCACTAGCACCGCAATTGGACTTCATAGGAACCTACAATCTGCAGCTCCAGCGATTACTTTGCCCTGCAACATTGTTTCTGCGTCTCCTTCCCACAACTGCAACATTTCCCCGGCTGTGCATCCTCTGATGGCAGCAAGTCTTTAGTCTGCACGATTAAAAAGAAGGCATCTCCCTTGGAGTGAAGGAGTCACTTACCTGCATCCGCAGGTACCAACTGCAATGACGACTGGCTGCGTGGGTCTCCTCTCGTCCTGACCTGCGTGGATCCTGAATCAGGGGTGGAAGTCTGAAGTGGTCCCCTTGATTCTCTTTACCAGGTTTGGGAAGGGAGGCCCTTGCCTTTCCATGTAGGACAGTACCCCCATGCACTGCATCTCTTGCAGCTACCAAAGCTTGTCAGCATCTCCTCCAAGGGATCTTCAGGCTCCGTGTAGCCCGTGTAGTCTTTCCTGTGAAGCACAGCTCTGTGCGTGCTTCTCCTGCGACATGGGGCCTCTCTTCAGGTGTGCTGCGTGGGCCTCTCTGCAACTCCTGAGTTCCTTGCCTGTGGGTCTTCTGTGGGGGCTGCCTCTGCTTATCCAAACTCTCTGCACTGCTGAGGGTCACCTGGGACTCCCCTCCATGGGTTGAGTCCCCCTGGACCTTGCTTGTCCCCGGCAGCTCCACTTTTCTTACGTAGTGACACTTGCCTTTGCCAAGGCTTGTTGGTGGTTTTTCCACACCACAGACTGACTGCAATTCTTCATACAGAATAGGACATTGACTGCATCACCCAGGAACTCTTTATCTGCTCCAGTGCTGCATTGATGACCGCCTTGGTTTCCCCGTCCACCAAACCCTGCATCCACAGACGGTTGGGTAGTGGATCCTGCCACGACCAGACACTGCAATGTGAACTAGACTTGGTCCCCTTCTTTTCCAGGTCTTCCTCTTCCAGGATCCACCTCTGGTTTTTTGCAGTCTTGTCTGGGTCTTGCAATATCCTTCTCTGAAGTCCTTTTGGTGGGTTGGGGAAAAACAGTAAGTTAACTCTTTCCTCCTGATGGCTGGGGGGCACTCTGGTTCTTACCTTTGGGGTTTTCTAGTTCCTCCAGATACCCTCTACAGATTCCACTTCCTTGGGTGGGGACCAGACTTTCACATTCCACTTTCTTAGTGTATGGTTTGGTCCCCCCAGGCCTTCGGTATTGCCTATTGCTTTTCACTGTTTTCTATAGCTTTTTATGCCAATTTCATATTGCTACTGTACATGTAATAGTGTGCTACTTACCTCTTATTAGAGTATTGCCCATCTAGTGGTTTAGTGCTTGTGTTACTGTAATAAGAAACCTTTATTTTTATAACACTGAATGTTTCTTTCATGTGTGTAGGTGCTGTGTGACTACAGTGGTATTACATGAGCTTTGCATGTCTCCTAGATAATCCTTGGCTGTTCATCCACAGCTACCACTAGAGAGCCTGGCTTCTAGACACTGCCTACACTTGACTAATAAGGGGACACCTGGACCTAGTATAATGTGATAATACCATAGGTACTCATCACACACCAGGCCAGCTTCCTACACCAGAGAGCTCCTTTTTGTGTCACCCGCAGTTTATAAATTAATACCTAATATAGAACAGTGAGCATCAAATTCCCCGGCTGTGCATCCTCTGATGGCAGTAACTCATCAAAGAGCTGCATGCAAACTTCAAGGTATAGATTAGAGCATTATGATTTCCCCCCACTTTTTGTTAACTTCATGTTGCAAAACAGGTTCATTTGAGTGCAAATCAAATATTAATATTAAAGAGAGCCCCCACCCATGGTGTTATGTTTTAAATTCTGAGTTTGCGCTTCTCCAGACAAAGCACTCTCAAACTGTACCTGCTACCAGTATGGATGACCTGTGACTCCTACACCTTGTAGTCCTCTGTCTTATGTAAAATTTCCTATACACTGATTTACAAACATGTGATGATTGTCTCTGTGTAATGTCTGTGTGATGTAAAGTGCTTGGACACCCTAGACTGGCATGAGCGATGTATGATGGAACAACACATGCGTATATCATGCATGCCGTAACATGGTCTCAACAACGACTGTGTCTTTACCACGCATGCCTTTACAACAAATTTCATTGTAAAAGCATGTTTGGTAAAGGAACATGCGTAGGAAATTCTCCCCGCCCTGCCCCCTTACACCTGATACCATACTCCGCCACTCCAAAGCACTTAAAACTGCCCCTTCCACCCCTTGCCCTGAGCCCTAAACACCCCCCGCCCTGAGCCCTAAAAGTAACCCTGCCCTGTCCTAAAAACTACCCGACTCCCTCTCCCACCCTAAAACCTACCCCACCCTGTTCTAACAACTACCCTGATGCCCCGCCCTGAATCCTAAAACATACCCCGTCCTGTCCTAAAAACTACCCAACCCTGTACCCTAAAACCTACCCTGTCCTGCCCTACCCTAAAAACTATCCAGACCCCCCGTCCAGCACTGAAACCTAAAACCTACCCCACCTTGTCCCAAAAACTACCCCAACGCCCCCGCCCTGAATCCTAAACCCTACCCGACTTGTCCTAAAAGCTGTCCCTACCCCAACCTGTACCGTAAAACCACCATGTCCTAAAAACAAATGTAAGTTACACTGAGGGTCCCTGCTATAATAGAGTAGCTCAACCAGGGAAACTGCACAATTAGAAATAAGAATAATTGATGAGCTACTCTTAGATTATATTATAATTATAAAGATATATATAAGAACAACCATAGTTAATATCTGAAAAGTATAGGTTAGATAGATACGTCAGATGATTATTGTTTCTCAAACCCAATCATACTATATTGATATATAACATTTAATTTCCTTCATACTGGATCAAACAGCACTCCATATATGTATTCTTGTTTATTTCCTTGAAGCTTACTTACTTACATCAATCATATATTTCTTTGATATATTTATTATATGCATATATGTTGCAACAATGAACAAAAATAGTGGTATACAAACATCCTAAAAACAATACAATATAGTACATTACAATATAGTGCAATCCAGATGTTCTACCCCACACACACTGACAAGCAGCAACCAGAAATAACGCATTCATACTGAAGAAAAACAAACTCAACCTGAGATATCAAGGAACCGCAGAACGGTTGATGATTTTTCACAAAGTAAGTCCATACTTTAAATACTAAAACACCACCATATTAATATAAAAACAAATATAGACATTCAATTGTCAGAGAATTGATTTGAGAAATTCTTATTGTTTGCTCTTGATGTAAACATCATTCTGATTTGAAAACATATCGATACAGTTAGTGAGACGATATTACACAATAAATCTCCTACGCGCGTTTCGGTATCCCTCTCATATGGAGGCCACCTTCATCAGGGCGATTCCAGTACGGTAATTCATGTGGGGTCCCGGCAGGCGTAACTGAGATACTCACCGATCTTTCTGGGTGTAACCTCTTCAATGGGTGATATCTTGGGAGGCAGTATTCTATATTACTCTCATTTTTTAGAGCCAGCTATTAATCAGTCAGTGTCCACATCAAGTTATTTCCTGGGGGGTTAAAGGAGCTGCAGAATACCGAATTATCTCCAATTATGACGTCTGTAAAATTGTCTCTACTCCATTGAATATGTGAGTCCTTAGTATAATCATTTGCAGTAATAAAGACAAATACATTGTCTATTGATATTTAGCTTTGTGTGCACGTCCTGCATCCAAATCGAAACCTGTCCTAAAAACTACGCTGACCCTCTGCCCCCACCCCGGACCCTAAAACCTACCCCGCCCTCTCCTAAAAACTACCTGACCCCCACTACCCCTACCCTGAACCCTAAAACCTGCCTCGCCCTGTCTTAAAAACTGCCTGACTGCTCTGTCCTGTACCCTAAAACTGACCATAAACTGCCCTGAAAACTACCTTGACCCCTCTGCTCCCAACCCTGAACCCTAAAACATACCCTTCTGTGTCCTAAAAACTATATGACCCCCACCGTGTACCCTAAAACCTACCCCACACAGTCCTAAAAGCTACTTGCCCCCCTCGCCCCGTACTCTAAAACCTACCCCACCCTGTCCTAAAAACTACCCCGACCCTAGCCTGTCCTAAAAATGACCCCAACCTCCCACTCCAAACCCGGCCCCAGCCACAGCCCTAACTACTTCTGTCTCCTCGGCTCCTTCCTGTTCCACCCGGACAACTAGACCGCTATCTATGCTGCTACCACACATATGCATGGTAAAGAAGTGTGGTAGAGGCATGCGTGCTAGACCCACATGTGTGGTAATGGTAGTAGTGAGGGAAACTGTGGCAGAGGTGGTCATTGGGGGGTGCCAACAAACAATGTCGCACAGGGGGTCACCAGCGCTAAGGCTGGCCATGTCAGACAGCACAGCAGTTTGCAGGAAAGCGACAGCACAGAGACCGTCAGACAAGGACCTAGCAGCAATTATGTGTCTTACTGGACTTCATAGGCAGGCTGGGACCCAGAGACTGACACCGCCTAACTAGAAAGAAAGCTTCCAACATGCAACACAGTGCATGCAGGCAACACAAGATTCGTCAGGAAGCACTGCGCCCAGCAGCTAGCACAGGCCTCTTAGGACTTCACAGGCGGACAGCAGCACAGAGCCTGTCGCTGCCTAACAGGTAGCAAAGGGCCCAGCAGATAGGGAATAGCAGGCAGCACAGGACTCGACTGAAAGCGCTGGGCCCGGCGTGCAGCACAACCTTTTAAGGGCATCATAGCCAGGTGCCAGCACACAGCCTGCCGCCGCCTGACAAGCAGAATGGGCCCAGCAGGTGGAACTACGCCTGCCAGGCAATGCCTGCCAGGCAGCAGTTAACAGGGAAGATGCACATTACTTGGCAGGCAGCACAGGACATAGTGTTTCACAGGCAGGTGGTGCAAGGCAGACTGACAATACCTGACATTCAGCAAAGGACCTTACAGTCAGCTGCACTGTCTGGTACACTGTCCTAATCCTCGCCGGCATAACTGGGCCTGATAAACAACATAGGTTCACACAGACTGTGGCACCACGAATAGCTTCACCAGTGACACAGGGTGCGTCTTTATGCAATCTTTTTTGAGTAATGCCGAGTTAGTCTGGCTGGTCATGCCTGTCACTAACCTCTCAACCCTCTCTCTCAATATGGTCAGGCACTGCCGACGCCTCCCACACATCCCAGAGTTTTCCTTCCCACATGTCCCATTACAACTGTTTAGTCAATAAAATATACTACTTGGGTTAGGGGTCGTAAACCTGGAAGTATTTTATTTGTGAAACAGCAAATAAAGATCAATCATCACTTAAAACACTTATACGCAGTAACCCCGTCATAATTACAGCTTAATTTACATGTTTAGATGTTCAGCCTTAACAGAAGTGCTAATCTAATTTCCTAATATTATCTACATTCAATTGCTGCGTATCCACTTCAGTGACTTTGGATGAGATCATGACTGGCCCCGATGGTGAGTCCCAGGCCTGATCCACCTCTAAGTGGCCCTGGGCAGGTCCCTCCATTTGGGAAGGCTCTACACACCACCAGCCCCACCTCACCCCACCACACAGCAGCAACTCTTTGTGTAGGGGGCCCACCTCAAGGTTGTCCCTGCCGTGCTCCCCCTCCACAAAGAAGTTTTGTCTCCTCTCCTGGGTGGGGGAACCTCTGAAAGCTCGAACCAAGCTTTCTTATAGCCTCTGTCTGCCACCACACTGTACTTTCGTGTGCTAAGAATTAGAGGCAGAACAGCCTTTGACGTGAAACTGGCAAGAAAAAGACACTCTTGAAGTGGCTGAACTGTACAATGTGGAATCCGAAAACCCAGGATTCCGAGTTCTCTGCATCATAAAGTTGTGTAAAAAGTTTAGGGCGCTCACTGTACGGAATCTTGTTTGATTTACTAGATTATAACTTTCTCCATCTAAGAATCTAGGCCACATATAATGGTGTGCACGTGATGGGGCGCAGGTCACCTGATACCAGAAGGCGAGGGCAGGAATGTTTAAAGCTATAATTTTTAATTCATGCCGCTTCCTACCGTGATATAATCAGATGTAATGCAAAAGGAATACACTTTTTGAATTTTGGAGAACATGTATTATATTTTTACAAGATGTTGTATGATTTACATGCTGAATACTTTCAGGGCTCAGCTCATTCACAGACCCTTAGAGCCCAGCCAACCCTCGGCTCGGCTCTCCTTCTTAACTTGCTGGCCAGCGCACCTCTAATACTGCGGTCTTGTTATTAGGGGTTGCTTTCATTCAGTTCTTGCAGGCAGCTAATCCGGTGTATAAAAAAACAGTCCACAGTTTGGTTCCGGTGTTGAGGTTTTAGTACTAGGTTCTGGGAGACAAAGTAGATGGAACATATTGAGTTTGCATTATTGGCCCCAGACAGAGCAGGGGTGTTGTGTTCCTTGGTGGCAAGTGCAGCCGGCATCAAGATGTGGGTGTCCTAATTCATTTTGGTGACAGGACAGCCTGGCGTTCACCATAGTGTGCGAAGCAGCCCGCGCACCACACAGATATAATATATCAAGGGTGGTTCAATGCAAATAATCTCAACAGTGCCTACCTTGTTAACATTGTTAACTCTGCCAAGCAACCTCTATCAAGAGGCAGCAAGGGAGGCCCGCATCAGGTAAAATAAGACGGCAGCCACAATTCTATCCTAAACAAACCAGCAGCTATGCCCCCTGAAAGTGATGACCTTTGTACTTTGTATAGCCCCAGGTCAGAGGTAAGACCTACTACACCCGTTTATCTTCTAATGTTCCTTTACATGCAGCTCATCTAACTTCTACAGTTCGGACTGCAACTCCTCACAGACACTTGCTTTTGCAACTCCTCACAGACACTTGCTTTTGCAACTCCTCACAGACACTTACTTTTGCAACCAATCTAAATAATCAGAGTACTAAGGCTGTTTTGTAGCATTTCCTAATTCGCGTTTATTTGTTTCAAACTGTTTCTTGGGGAACATTGCCGGTCAGAGGGTTCCCTTTAAAAAGGATACAGACCCCTCACCCACGCAAGGTGGCATGTTTCATCATTGGAATCGCCCCTAGTCAGCAATGACTGTTACTAGGCATTATCACCATGAACGATTTTTAGGTCGAGCGCGCAAGCGCTTTGACCTGTTGTAAGTATTGTGGTCTTTTAACCCTGCCCATCTCAGGCCCCTCACTTTCATTCATTCCTGGGCTTGCCTTTCATAAATTCCATGATGTCATTGGTAAATGCTTTACTTTAGTCATGCCTTGCAGACTGTCCTTGTTACATGGATTCTTGCTTGAGTTTACCTAATCATAGTAATTTCTTGTGGCTCTCCCCTTAACCCCTTGGGTTCCAAGGGCGTAACAGTTAGTCCTCGTTTGCACCGCTTGGGTGCAGAGGACATAACTGTTACTTCCTGCTGTGGGCCCTCGGGCGGAGCGCTAGTGCTCCCCCGATGGCCAAGCACCCCCCTGTCCCCTCCACCCCCATGATGTCTGATGACATTGCACGCTGACCTCATCAGAGTTCCTTTCCTTTGATGTCTCTCTGAGCATTTCTGCTGCCCGATTGTGAAGCAATTGGGCAGCAGAAATGCCTACTGAACACCAGGGAGTTTTTGTTTTTTTTCTTTTCATTCATGCATAAGGGGAGAAGCTCCTTGGGCAAGTGTTGCGTAGGCTCTCAATATTCTAATGAAACTACTGGATTTTGAGCAGCAGGATCGTCTGCGGTGTGGGAGACTGAGTCTTACCCACTGCGGGTGACATCTGTCGCTCTAAATCCGGGTTTTGCTCCAGCTAACTAGCAGTGCCTCATCTCTACCAGAGGATAGTGATGATTGGGCAGCCGAGCGCATGACATACTAGGCTTCTCAGGGAAGTCGTGGTCACTCAGGTCGTATCTGGTTCTCTAATTTACAATTTAGTCTCATATATAAATGACAAACAGAGGCAGTATATGTTTCAATAATGAGTTTAATAAAACAACTGCATCTTAGACAGCAAAGGGTGAGCTGCAATAACCAGGACGACACAACATGACAGTATTAAAATTGTGACGAGAAGAGTGGAGCATAAAAACAATGCTATCATATCGTCACTATGATCGATGGACTATTTCCTATCTAAGTTATCATTTGAGCACAGCATGTTAAGCTCTAGTTCTGTCTTTCAGGTGGCAGAAACCACTGGACACCAGGGAGTTTTATTTTTTTGCATCAGTTTCAGGCAAGTGAAGTGACCTCTTAGGCAAGGGTCGTTGCCCTGGGGGACAAATTTATTTTAGGCCTTTTCTGCCCCCCCCCCTTGGGGGCAGATTGGACTATTTCTATTAGGCCGATCTGACCCAAGGGGAGGTAGAAACCACTTAGGCACCAGGGATTGGTGTGTGTGTTTTGTTTGGGGGGGGCAACCCCTTGGGCAAGGGTCACGCCCCGCGGGGGCACATTACTGTTGGGCGTATCTGCCCCCTTTGGGGGCATATAGGCCTATTTTTGTGAGCTCCATCTGCCCCCAAGGAGGGCAGAAAGCCCACCAGAGAAGATTTTCTTTTTTTTTATAAAGAGGTTGAGGGTATGGCCATCCCGTCACCCCAAGTAAATGGGGACAAAGTTATTCTGCCCACCGGTAGGCAGATGGGGCAATTACCCCCGATCCACTCCCCGGGGAGGGGAGGGTGGTGCAGAAAGCCTACTAGATGCCAGGGAGCTTAAAAAAATGGTGAGGTGGTGGCTACCAACCAGTATGGGCATGGTTATGCCCCCACCCTAACTGAAGGGGGTAACAGTCTTTCACCTCTCCCCCTCCACACTAAAACATCTTATCGCACGGCAAGCAAGAGGACATTAGTTTATTTTAGGTTTTGGTTTTACATTTGTCTATGAGAGCTTGGCTAACTCTCAAAATCGTCCCACTTGGAATGGTCAGGGCTGCACTTTTAGATTTTGGGACACTGCCATGTAGAAAAATCTACAAGGCCTAGATACATCTGAAAACTAACATTAGGGTGAGTCCAGGGTGGTGTGCTTCACATGCACCCTTCACCATTTTCTTACCCACAATGCCCTGCAAACCTCCAACTTTGCTGGAAATCACACATTTTCCCCACATTTTTGTGATGGAACCTTCCGGACTCTGCAGGAATCCACAAAATTGCTACCACCCAGCATTGTCTCATCTATACCAATAAGAATTCTGCCCCTCTTGTCAGCCTAAAAATGTTTTTTTCCAAACTACCCTTTTGGACCTGCTTTGGTCCCCCCTCAATTTCGACATGTTTTTGTCTCTTCCCTGTCACAGGCACTTGGCCCACATACATCTAACATTTTCACTAGGAGACTGAGGGCAACGTTGGGTGGTAGGAAATGTGTCCCGGTGTGGTGATCCCACACAGAAATGTGGGAAAAATGTGATTTTTATTTTATTTAGCCAAATTTGAGGTCTGCTGAGGATTCTGGGTAAGAAAACACTGGGGGATCTACGCAGGTCACACCTCCCTGTACTCGCTCGGGTGTCTAGTTTTCAGAAACGCTTGGGTTTGGTAGGTTTCCCTTTATGGCTGCTGAACAAAAACGCAGGTGCCCCCCCCTAGCAAAAACGGGTAGTTTTGTATTTGATAATTTTGATGTGTCCACATAGTGTTTTGGGACATTTCCTCTCGCGGGCACTACGCCTACCCACACAAGTGAAGTACAGTTTTTATCGAGAGACTTGGGGGAACGCTGGGTGGAAGGAAATTTGTGGATCCTATCAGATTCCAGAACCTTCTGTCACTGAAATGTGATGAAAAAGTTTTTTTTTGTTTTGTTTGCGAAATGTTGAGGTTTCCAAAGGATTCTGGGTAACAGAACCTGGTAAGAGCTCCACAAGTCACCCCATTTTGGATTCCCCCTAGATGTCTAGTTTTCAAAAATGCACAGGTTTGGTAGGTTTCCCTAGGTGCTGGCTGAGCTAGAGACCAAAATCCACAGCTAGGCACTTAGCAAAAAAAACAGGTTTGTTTTCTTTGGGAAAATGTGATGTGTCCATGTTGTGTTTTGGGGCATTTTCTGTTGTGGGCACTAGGCCTACCCACACAAGTGAGGTACCCTTTTTATCAGGAGATTTGGGAACGCTGGGTGGAAGGAAATTTGTGGCTCCTCTCAGATTCCAGAACTGTTACCGAAATGTGAGGAAAAAGTAATTTTTTTTATTTTTAGGAATTTTTTTTGCCAAATTTTGAAGTTTGCAAGGGATTCTGGGTAACAGAACCTGGTCAGAGCCCCGCAGGTCACCCCATCTTGGATTACCCTAGGTTTGGTAGGTTTTCCTAGGTGCCGGCTGAGCCAGAGACCAAAATCCACAGCTAGGCACTTTGCAAAAAACACATCAGATTTCAATGTGAAAATGTGATGTTTCCATGTTGGGTTTCCTGTTGCGGCACTAGGCCTAACCACACAAGTGAGGTACCATTTTTATCGGGAGGCTTGGGGGAACACAGAATAAAAGAACAAGTATTATTGCCCCTTGTCTTTCTCTGCATTTTTTTCCTTCCTAATGTAAGACAGTGTGTAAAAAAGATGTCTATTTGAGAAATGCCCTGTAATCCACATGCTAGTATGGGGACCCCAGAAACTCAGAGATGTGAAAATAACCACTACTTCTCAACACCTTACCTTGTGCCCATTTTGGAAATGCAAAGGTTTTCTTGATAACTATTTTTCACTCTTTATTTTTCACCAAATTAATTGCTGCATACCCGGTATTCAATGAAAACCCATTGCAAGGTGCAGCTCATCTATTGGCTCTGGGTACCTAGGGTTCTTGATGAACCTACAAGCCCTATTTACCATGCAACCAGAAGAGTCCAGCAGACGTAACGGTATATTGCTTTTGAGAATCTGACATTGCAGGAAAAAGTTAGAGTAAAACGTGGAAAAAATTGCTGTTTTTTTCAGCTCAATTTCAATATTATTTTTTCTGCTGTTATTTTCTGTAGGAAAACCTTGTAGGATCTACACAAATGACCCCTTGCTGAATTCAGAATTATGTCTACTTTGTAGAAATGTTTAGCTGTCTGGGATCCAGTATTGGTTTCACACCCATTTCTGTCACTAACTGGAAGAAGGCTAAAAGCACAAAAAATAGTAAAAATGGGGTATGTACCAATAAAATGCCAAAATTGTGTTGAAAAATGTAGTTTTCTGATTAAAGTCTGCTCGTTCCTGAAAGCTGGAAAGATGGTGATTTTTAGCACCGCAAACCCTTTGTTGATAACATTTTCAGGGGGAAAAAAAGCACAAGCCTTCTTCTGCAGCTTTTTTTCCCAATAAAAAAAAAAATAATTGCTGTGATTTTGGCTAATTTCTTGATCTCCTCCAGGGGAACCCACAAACTCTGGGTACATCTAGAATACCTAGGATGTTGGGGGAAAAAAAGGACGCAAATTTGGCGTGGGTAGCTTCTGTGGACAAAAAGTTATGAGAGTCTAAGCGCAAACTGCACCAAATAGTCAAAAAAAGGCCTGGCAGCGAACGGGTTAAAGCACTTTAAATTTTTAAATGCTTTACCTAAAGCAGAAATCCACAAAGCGAAAGTGGATCTCCCGGCACAGCGGGAGAGCTGATACTACAATATTCATCGCATTCGGGAAATTCGCCCCATAATGCTTTCCAAGGCATTCATTTTACAAAACATTTTTGCTGATAACTCATTCTGTGGTGGTCCTACGACGATGGGACACCACCAAAACGTTCACAACAACTTGCTCTTTGTGTCTCGTTCGTGGGGACCCCAAGCTAATAACTGTTCCCACCATTGAGTGTCATTCTAAATGCTCTCGTAGCTTGAATGTTTGTTTTACAGCTGGGAGAAGTTATGTTTTGGCCTTGTTTGTAATATCACTGCAGTAGCCCTGCTAACCTTGAAAATGTGTAATGCACTATGCCATTTAGGGGTTAAATATATGGTTATACTGCATTACTTTCTCCCATTCTTTTTTCATTTGATTATGCTGTCTGAGGGCTGACCGTGTGGTTACATGAGCATGCTTCTTCCGAATGCTATTTTTATTGTGGTGTTCTCTAGGGGCCGTTTTAAGCATTACAGTCTAATGCCAAATGTTTATTTCGGATAAAGATTTATATGATAAGTGTATGTGTTTAAATAATCTCTCCATATTACAATTATGACCATGATTCAGGCCAACGTAACATCCATATTACACTATGACTGTTTGAACACTCTTGTTATGTTTGAGTGACCCTTCTAGTTTATTTATCCTCTGTGGCTTTCTTGTGTCTGTTTTTTGGGAAATTGTGTTAGCCGGCAACTCTGATGGTGGGGTGGTAAAAGTGGTATTCGATTGGAATTGGCATGGCAGATTTAAATTAGGATGCTAAATGGCAAAATTTTCATTTTTTGATGCAGATAGAGGAAGAAGGTAAGTGGTAGTGCTTAGTTATCTGCAGGGTGACTGGAATTAAATGGCAGGATAGGATGAAATTCTGAGGCAGGGCTGACCAGTTTATATGGCAAAAAAAGTCCAGTTATGAATTTACAATGCCAATTGCTCTTACTCAAGCAAATGTGAGACCTATTGCATTGCAAATGCTTGTTAGGTTTTATGTTTTTTACGTTTGTAATATTGTGTAGCACAGAGAACTTTTTTTATTATCTCCTGAGTATTGGTTATTCTGCCAAAATTGTATGTAGTTGTGTCAAAGTTGACATTATTAAATTCTCCCCTCACATCACAAGATTTAAGAACTACAGGCCCAGTCTATTGAGACCCTTACTGCCTAATGTGTGTTGTGTATATTGATCAACATGTTTATTCCTTTATGTGTATGTCACCCTATGAATAGTAGCCATTTCCAGGGTCTAGGTAACCCCTGCTTTATCCTCCTAACTTGAAATGTTCACAATAGTAATGTGTATTTGGGTTTGAGGGCAATTTAAGAAGGGCATCTGAACTGGGATTCTAGTCAACCTGCTCTAGATTTGTTTAAAAGAAAACACTGTTGCTTCTACTTGTAAAAGGGTTTATACCACAATATTTTCTATCCCGCTATAAGACAGAGTTATGTTGGGGTTCTCATGATGATTTCCCCCTGTTTGATCATTAACTACCTACAGACACACTCCACACAAGTGTTTTCATACAGACAACAAAGTGTCTTCGTGCTACTGCCTTGCGCTTACTTAATTGTGAAGGTTGTAGAGTAGAATGGAGATTGTTAGAACAAAGAACGTGTACGTCTGGCAGTTTGTGTATTAGTCATAAAAAATAGGTTGCCCATGCAGTGATACTTTTTTCATTGTAAGGAATAACACTTAATATTTTTAGTAAACAGGGCAGTATCTTTAAGACTGTCCAAGACACTGAGTTACTAAGGACAGAAATGCAATCCTACCACTGTCACGTAGGCTCTCATTATCCTAATGAGACCACCGGATTTTGAGCTACAGAATCGACCTGTGGTGTGGGAGACTGAGCCTGGCCCACTACAGGTGACACCTATTGCTCCAATCCGGGTTTTGCTCCGGCTAACTAGCAGTGCCTCATCTCTACCCAAGAGCAGGGATGATTGGGCAGCCAAGCACATGACATAATTGGTTTCTCAGGGAAGCCGTGGTCACTCAGGCCTCAACCGTTTCTCTCAGTTACATTAGTCTCATTGATATGACAAACAGAGGCAGTATATTAAATCAATATTGATTTAAGGAAGCGACTGCATCTTAGATCGCAAAGCATGGAGTGCAATAACCAGGACGATTCAGCATGACAAGATTGAAATTGTGACAAGGAGATGAAAGCATAGAAATAAAGCTACAATATTGTCACTACAGTCGTTAGACTAATTCCTACCTAGACTGTAATAGAGCACAGTGTGTTAAGCTCTAATTCTGCCCTTAAGGTTCCCCTGGGAAGACATCATCCCCCATACCTGAGCAATAGCCTGATGTCTGCATTAGCAGCTGTAGTGAAGCATCCAGCAATCAGCATACAGTCATGGTTCTCTGGCTGGAATCTCCCTCTAACATGTAAGAGACAAGGAAGTGTTATTATAATAAAACAGCTGATGTTCTGAGAAAATGTCCCTACGTAAGGATGTGTTTTTTCAGAGACAAAACTTTATATCACGTTCATCGGCAACCTATCTTACTGCAGCCTTAAGAAGCACAGAGTGAGCAAGAATGTCTTGTTTGAGAACAGAGTGCTGGCCTAGGCAAAAACAGCTAGATAGAGAAAATAAAACAAGACCGTAAAAGTGGCTACTTAAACAAAAATAAAATGAAGCCGAATAACATATATCTAGGTTACAGTGCACAGCGGCAGGCCTAGTAAAAATAATGTGTATGAAGCTATTACTAACATGGCTACACAACACCCCCTTCTAGGTTAAGTAAGGCAATTCATGGGCAGTTTCGGGTAAAGGTATATGAACTGTTTCTAGGGTGAACCAAACACAATGCCTACTTTCGAACTTTGTACTGCTCTGGATCCATAGCATTATTTTCATATTCTCTCACGTAAATTCACTGCTCCCAGGGAGATTGAAGGTCCTGCAATGTTTGGGACCTGTGGTCTTTGGTGGTGGGAGAACTGCAGTGGCAGCACACAGTCTTTCAGCAGTGGATAGCAGGCCTGTGCCTTCGCAGTCACAGAGGATGGCTGTGGAAGGAGCTGCATGGATCACAGACAGTCATGGGCATATTAAGGAGACAGTGTTGTTGTTGCTGCTTGCAGTTATGGATCCTGGCATGCCAGCTTGTAGTACAGCTTCACGTCAAATTGCAGCCGTTCCATGGGTCACCACTCTGGGCTCCACTCGCAAGCTTACTCATAACTCACATCTGCTTGGTTAAGCAGCGCCTCACAACAGTGATGGACCACTTCATGGGTTGCCTCTTGCGTAGGTCACGTTCGCCTTGGGCCTGCAGTACTTCAATGAACAGGCTGCTCGGTTGTTCTTTTGAGGTCCGGCGAGGCTTTCGAACCTGATCTTAGTCATACTTAGCAACGCAAAGCATCTTATAGCTGTACCAACATATCTCAAGCTCAGGCAGAGCAAGGGAGGTTGTAAGCGCACAAAGCAGTCTGTCTCCTCTCCAGCAAAGCTCAGCAGCATAGATTTTCTCCTTAGTCCTAGAAATTTAAGCCAAATAGCTTTAAGAAAAAGGGCCCTAAATTCCATCTGTGGCCCAGTCCTTTCTTTACACTGGTAAGCAGAGCTTCGATAAACACTAGATATGCAAAGTAGATTTGATTTTATCTAGTCTTTAAGACAGTTGGCTAGGCCAAAGCCCGGTACAGTTAAAGTTTGCCACAAATATTTCAAGGTGAACCAATCCTTTCTCAGCACATTTCTCTATCGGGTATTCACATCTTTGTGGCAACCATTTGTGGTAAAATGGACCCTTGCGAAATCTTTGTTACAAGTATATAGTCTTTCTTCACAGTATAAAGCACAGGATGCAGGGGTGGGTCATCAGTTGTCCTTTGCATGAAGTGTGTAGTCATAATAAACTTTATTCAGTTATGAAATATAATCATACAGATCACATCAACAAGTTAAAACATTAAAAAAAAAAAAACAATCACAGACTGACAGTGACACACAACTGATTTAAAAAAAATCTTCCTGCCAGGCATACCGCTTGTTGTGTTAATACTTGTAGAAAAATAAGTGTGGGTGTACACTTCTCACAATTATGCCTATTGAGCAGAAGAACTGAAAAAGCTTTTGCCTTCTTACGATAAAATGTACAGAAACACATAAAATGCAGTAAGGAGTGCTCAGATGACTTGCCTCACGGGGAAAGGATGACTGTTTCACTATACTGCTAGCTGAAAGAAAAACGTAGAAGAGGTCGTATGGTACCAACTCTACACCTAGACAGGAGGTGGGCCTCTCCCACGAACTAACAGCCTATTATCTGATTTATTTATTTTAGAGGGATCGGCCCAAATCCTCGAACATCGATTTTATATAAGAGAGCCACAAGGTCTGTGGACTATTACCATATTGAAGGCAGTTAAAAATTGCTTTAGGGTTGTTCCGAATTGAGATTCATAACACACGAGGGGCATGCTTTTATAGAGTCAGTATTCTAATTATAACAGTGAAGAATGGGCTAGTCTGTCTCTTCCCTTTCTCTGTTTTTTAATGCATTTGTTGACACATTGCAGTGAATTGATGTTGTAATAAGTATGATCCCTGCAGTCGTTGGAAGTTGTTTCTTTACGTAGCATGTAATGGGTTTGGGCATTGGACACCTTCTTCAATAATTATTTTCAAGTAGATGCCATGTTGTTCAAAAGTCTTGCTTGACTGGGAAAGACACACTTAGTTGTATTTAATATAGGTTTCTTTCCTTTCAGTACTGTCAGAGAGAGCAGAAGAAGATCGTCCAGCAAATGCTTTTTGAGCTATATAACTTCCTGGCAAAACAGGCAGGTGAGTATTAAACATGTCTGAGGAGCCTGGTTGTTTATCAGACCGAAACCTATCCTGGTATGGATTACCATATTTAAACCCTTTTTAATGCTTCAAGCAGGTCAGATTTTGTTGTTATTTTTTATTATTTTGTTTTTTAAAGGAAGGTGTTTGTCTCCCGTCCTCTTATTTTGGGATCAGGTGAGAAGAAAGGAATGGTTTCTTACCTGTAATCCTAGTTCACTCTTAGGGGAATCTCTATTCAAATCATAAGCACTAAATTGTCCTGCCCATGTACGGTGACCCTGGAGTCTCTTTTCCAAAGTCACAATTTTTGTAGTGTCTTTGCTTTACTTCAGAAAGGCCAGGAGGTACATGTGACTTAAATCTAAAAATGTTCAGCCTTAGACGGGCTATATTGCGAAGTCCATTAATTTACTTTAAAAGATGGAAGAGAATACACACAGCATTTAAAAGTCGCCAAGTATCGAAAAAAGTGGCATTTTAAAAACCTCCTTCATAAAATCCTGTTTATTCTCTTAAGTGAATGATGGGGAAGGATAGGACAATATAACTGTTACGGCTGCAGCCATGCAAGAAATACAATAGAACATTGCTCTTTTAAGGGTGCCCTGACCTCTGGTGTCCCATCATGACCTGCATATGGCAGTTGACTAAAAGTTGACTGTTCTTTCTGACTTAGTAAAAGGATAGTATTAGCTAAACATTATCTCTTCCATCGGGGAGAAAGGAGGATTGCTTATGATTTCAATGGAGATTACCATGAAATAGAACTAGGATTACAGGTAAGAAACCATTCTTCCTCTCTCTGGGGCTGTCTATTGGTAAAAACAACAAGTGATGGACGGAATGCTGAACATTGTCAAACACTCACCCCCAGTCATAGATCTGAGTTTAATCCATCGTTCTTTTGCTCCCCATGCCACCCCAGTTTGGACCCAGCCATATGCAAATCAGTCTTGACCCTGTTCCTCATGGGAACAGTCCAGCCCGAACTGCCAAGCCAGGTCCTCACTGGACCGGAAACAAGCATCCTGGGACCGGTTTCGGGGTTTCACCCCTCATCAGCCAGGCTAGCTTGAATCCAGTGGCATGGGAAGCATGGGACCCACGTCTGGGCATACCCTTCCCACTTAGGGCAACAAAGCAAAAACAACAAGTGATGGACGGAATGCTGAATATTGTCAAACACTCACCCCCAGTCATAGATCTGGGTTTAATCCATCGTTCTTTTGCTCCCCATGCCACCCCAGTTTGGACCCAGCCATATGCAAATCAGTCTTGATCCTGTTCCTCATGGGAACAGTCCAGCCCGAACTGCCAAGCCAGGTCCTCACTGGACCGGAAACAAGCATCCTGGGACCGGTTTCGGGGTTTCACCCCTCATCAGCCAGGCTAGCTTGAATCCAGTGGCATGGGAAGCACGGGACCCACGTCTGGGCATATCCTTCCCACTTAGGGCGACAAAGCAAAAACAACAAGTGATGGACGGAATGCTGAACATTGTCAAACACTCACCCCCAGTCATAGATCTGGGTTTAATCCATCGTTCTTTTGCTCCCCATGCCAGCCCAGTTTGGACCCAGCCATATGCAAATCAGTCTTGACCCTGTTCCTCATGGGAACAGTCCAGCCCGAACTGCCAAGCCAGGTCCTCACTGGACCGGAAACAAGCATCCTGGGACCGGTTTCGGGGTTTCACCCCTCATCAGCCAGGCTAGCTTGAATCCAGTGGTATGGTAATCATAATCACTGAATAGAATGACTAACTCATCCCATAAGCCATGAAGAAAGAGGCATACAAAGGTATTTCTCAGAAAAGCTTGGCTGCTTAGACATCTGCTGTAGGTTCTGACTCAAGACAATAATGTTTTGTAAATGTGTGAACAGATCTCCAAGCTGCTGCCTTGCAGGTCTCTGGGATTGGAATATTTCACAGTAATGCAGCAGTAGCCGCTTTACCTCTAGTTAAACGGGTTTTTGATTTTCCAGGTATGGTGCTGATAGTCTCTTGCATAATCCTGTTTGTCCAAAAAGCTATCGGATAAGGATTGTTTTGATGTGGCAAAATCCGTTTGCAAAGGGCCATAGTTTACAAACAGTAGTTCGGACTTGATATTGAAAGTGTGTGGAGATCTGTCTGCAAGAAATAAGGTGTTTTGAAAAAAGAGTAGGTAAGATAATAAGCCTATTGAGATGAAAGCCTGAAACCACTTTAGGAAGGAATTTGGGGTGAATTCGTATCACTACCTTATTACTTTGGAACACTTCGTATGGTTTGTCAGAACATAGAGCCTGAATTTTGCTGTGTGCAGCGGTAATAGTGACTAGAAATGAGCCTTTCTGGACAGATGTAGAGAAACGTTTTGTGTATGCTCAAAAGGCCTACCACTGAGGCATGAGATGACAATATTCAACCCCGTGGAGGTGATGGTCTCTGGATAGGAGGATACATTTTGTTAATGCAGTTAGTCCTTAATTTGAAGAGGACATTTTTGATAGGCAATAGAGCAGGATTGCTGCAAAATGGACCGAAATAGAAGAAAATTGCAGCTTCACTTTACACAAATGAGGCAGATATGGTAGAATTACCTCTTTGTGGCAGGAGATAGGATCAGTATTGTTCTGAGCACACCACATGCAGAAACTCTTCCATCTAAAGCAGTAGTGTATTTATGTAGATGGTCTTCTAGCTTCTGGCAATACGTCTCTGGCCTCTTCAGGAAGATTCAGATGGCCATATTTTATGAGTTCAGAAGACAAACTGCCAAGTTCAAGGATAGAAGTTTTTGATGCAGAACCTGGCCTCCCAACTTGTGAAGTAGGTCCAGTTTGTGCTAGCCTCCTGTGGTTGTTCTGAGGGGTGAAGAAGATCTGTAAAGCACCACTGACAGGACCATTCAAGAGCGATCAGAATAATTCTGGCCTTCAAATGAGTCTGCTTAATGATCGCTGTTGGCATTGAGGAATTGGGGGAAAGACATAAAGAAATGTGTCTGACTAGTTGATTCTTAGGGCATACCCCAATGCGCCTTGTTGGTAAAACAACAAGGCGAAGTATGGGCATTTCTCTTTTTCTCTATTAGCGAAGACGTCTATTTCAGGAAAACCCAGTTGCACCAGATATCAAAGAGGACTTGTACTATAGTACCAATTCATGGTTCTCTTCAGTGGTTCTCCTCAGTGTGTCCCTTTGAACATTTTGGATTCCTGGCAGTTGGACAGCTGTAATCCTGAGATCCTTAGAGGTTAACCATTTCCTGATAGGTTGTGCTTTGAGGGAAAGAGGTCTGGATCTAATCCCTCCTTCTTTGTTCAGGTAATACATTGTTGTTGTATGGTCTTGTCTGAACAAGGAGGGAGTCCGTTATGAAAGACAAAAATAAGTCATTTAGAGCTAGATGCACTGCTCTCAAGGGTGGAATGTTGATGTGGTAATTAATGCTTCTTTGGGTCCCAAGTGCCTTGAATCTGAAGGTGATCATGCGAGTACTCCAACTAGACAGAGAGGCATTCATCATTATCTGTGCTGCAATGTCTTGATGAAAATCCAGATTTTCTGAAGGACACCAGAAATTGATTACTCTGCATGAGTTGTTAAGATCATGTTGTCTTTCCATTTGCCTGAGAGCTGATCCCACTGATCTTCCAGACACTGTTGCAGTGGTCTCATATTTAAGCGTACATTCGGTACACAGAAGATGAACGATGCCATTGGCTCTAGAAGGGACAATATTTACCTCACTGTTGGATTGGCTGTTCTCTTCAGATTGCAACATTTTTGAAGGATAAACGTCTTTCTTCTAAAGGAACCATTTTAGTGTTTACCTTTTCCAGAACTGCTCGCAGGCATTGAAGATATTGTACTGAGATGCAATAAATTTTTCATGATTTGCATGCAGTCCCATGCAGATTAGGGTGACAACAACTATCTGTTAATATTGATTTGCTTGGTGATACATTGATGCATTGATTAGCCAATTGTCTATCTAGGGTTAGGCAACTATCCTTGGTCTTTTGGGGTGTGCTGCAACTGCTGCCATGCATTTTGAAAAGGTCCTGCCATCAATTGTTTGATTAGTCTGCATGAGTTGTTTGGATCACTTGGTCTCATATTGAAGTGTGCATTGAGTACTAAGAAGATGCATGATGCCATTGTCTCTAGATGGGACAATGTTTGCCTTGCTGTTGGATGGGCTGTTCTCTTCAGATTATGACATTTCTGAAGGATGGATAAACACCTCTCTTCCAAAGGAAACATTTTTGTGTTTCCTGTATCCAGAACTGTTTCCAGGAAGGGATCATACTCTATGGAAACACATTTTTCGTGATTTGCTTGCAGTCCTAAACGGTTGAGGGTGACTAAAGCTATCTGTTAATGTTGCATGCTTGCTAATGTGTTGATGCTTTGATTAGCCAATTGTCTAGACAGTGGTAGACAAATAACTTTGGCATCTTAAGATGTGCTACAACCACCGCCATGCATTTTGAAACGGTCCTGTGTGTGCAGACTGGAGACCGAAAGGAAAGATTTTATATAGGTAATGGGCTCTTTCCCCCTGTAAACCCCAGAAAATATGCAATGCTTTGTGGTTGTCAGTATGTGTGAATAGGCACTTTGTAGATCTATAAAGCATAGCCAGTTCTCCAAGGGAGTTGGAGATAGACCTTATGCAGTGGCAGAATTCTGAAATGTTCTGTGCAAATCCACTTTTTCGCTTTCTTCAGATCTAGGATGGGTTTAAACTCTTTTTTTGGTCCTTTATTCTTCACGAGAAATTAACAGAATAAATTCCGATTCCTTTGTGGGGTATTAAACCTTTTCCACAGCCTATATTTTTCAGGAGAATGGAGACTTCATTCCGAAGTTACCCTTGAGAACAAGGAGGTGACTTCTTTGGTGGCATTGTTGGTGGAGGATACTCGAACCTGAGACAGTATCCATTTTTGGTTATATTTTTCACTTTTCAGGTACAATGTAATGTTTTCCCCTACCAGAGTGTTAATGGAGGAGAGGGAAGAAAGAACTCCTTGCTTGCCACAGGTTTTTCACCGGTGTTGGCTTTAATGGCTGATGTAGATTGCTGTTGACTTCCTCTGCCTCTTGATTTAATCCCCTCTGAGGGACATATCAGCTGTCATACGGTCAATAAGAATGTCTCCTATATTCCTTCCTCTTCTCCAAGCTGACCACTTGCAAAGTGTTTAGATCCATTTTAATGCGAGAAATCTTATCATCACCAAGAGATCCAAGCAATGTGGTCCCTGAGGATGGGAGATTTAAGATCCTGTGTTGTGCTTCAGGTTTCAGTCCTGTGAGTCTGAGCCAAGAGGAGAAGCACAAAGCCAAACCATGGCAGTTACATTGAACTGCTAGGATGGATGCACTGATGATCTGATTGGATACCATTGTGCCTTCATTGATTATTTTCTGGCAATCTTTGCGTCTGTCTTTGGGCAGGTCTTCTATGAATTGTTGTGGTGAGTCCCATACCTGAGTGGCTTGTTCATAGAAGCAGGAGTGCTCTCTGATTTCATGGTGAAAACCGATGTTCCACATATGTCGGCCCACCGAGTCCAGTTTTTTTTTTACTTTCCTTATCGGGAGGAAGGGTCTTTGGCATGAAGCGTCTAAGCAGCTGAAACAATATAGAGTCAGGTGGGGGATCCACATAGAGGAATACTGGATCTTGTCAGGAGGCCTGTATTTCTTTTGTAGGTGAGGAGGGGCAGCAGTGACAGAGGCCGGAGTCGGGAAGAGAACCAAGGGCGGTTCAGTGAGACTTGGGACCAGAGGGAGAAATGGCCTTGAGAATGACAATTGGTGCAATGTCTCCAATACTACAGACCTAGAGGCTGTGGTAGCCGGCAGCGGAATATTTGATCTATTTGTAACTTTTATGAGAAACTCCTATGAAATGTTAATGTCTACAGGAGATATCCTCGCTGGAGAAGAGTCCGTAAACGTAGGAAAATAATGGCTGGGGGCGTGGTTGGGCGGTAGGAACTTAATGATTTAGATCGGGATGTAGCATCCCATCTTCATCCTGAACCTGGTTGTTTGGTTGACCTTGAGCAGTAGTGACAACAGTGAGACTGCGACTAAGAACTAGTACTGCGGCGAGGTCTGATATGTTAAGACCGAGGTCTGGAGCGCCTTGGTGGAGGTGCCATTGTTGCAGACGATTACGTACACCCCAGAGACATCACTAGTGGAATTAGCGCAGGAATTATTGGTGTATGAGGAGGATTTGCAGGTGTCTCTGGAGGTTGCACCGCAGATTATGGAAGAGGAGAATCTGGTATGATGACTGGAGAAGCCATTCTAGATGACGAGTAAGCTTTGGAGTTCTCAATCAGTTTCCAAGGGTGGTCTACACACTTTGATTTGTGAAAGCTACTCTCACCTTTTCGCCACATCAGAAGGGTGTCTTGATGTTGAACCATGTCTCAGCGATGACTGATGTCTTTACGTTGAGGAACTTCTCAATGTCCATTTCTTTCCTTCGATGTCGTATGTACCCTCGACGTTGAACCAGCCCTCGATGGAGAGCAAGTAGGTGCTGTACGGCGAACAGGGACGTCATTTCTCACCATGACTTCTCTTCTTGGATCTCCGTCTGTGGGAATCCTCTCAAGGTGAGATAGAAGCACTGTTAGCGGGGAGCAGCCTCTCCTGACTCCTCAGATGTGTTTCCTGCCAGTGAATCTTGGATTTTTTCTTTTTGCTCTATTCTTTGGCGCCATATAGGCGAATCTTCTCATGCTCTCTCAGGGTGTGCCCGGAGACGGAGCTGCTGTATCTAAATCTTCTGGGATCATAACTATCTGGTGAACATAGAATACAGATCCTTTGTGGGTTTGTTTTGCCATGTTTCTGCCACAATCTGTGCACTTCATATTTAGTGGCTTTTAAAGTATATTAGTGAAATCGACAATATAGCTTGCCCTAATACTACAGAAGTTTACTTTTTGGCATGTGTGCCTCCTGGCATTTCCGAAGTAAGACATAATACTACACAAAACGTGACTTTGGAAAATACCGCTCCTGGGTCCACGTACGTGGGCAGGACTATTTAGGCTTATGATTTCATTGAAAATACCCCTTAGTGAGAATTGTCCCAAAGTGCGGGAATGTAACAAAAACACATTGAAAGTGAACTGTGACTGCTGGTGACCAGAAATGAGAGTTTGGTTTAGACTAGGTTTCCTTCAAGTTGTACTGCAGGGTAAGGCAATGGCCGCATGCTCGCTTAATGTTTCCTATTACAAAACTGTCTTGTGTTCAGTAAACGGTTGTAAGAAATGCATGTCTCTATGGTGTGTAACTGTAAGTGTTGTTTTCTTCTGGCTACTGCACCAGGAACCATCAACCTGGCTGGCCACTAATTGCTGCAGGCAAAATGATTTCACTCAGGATCAAACCAGGGACAGGTCTGGTGCTGTCTGCTCCACTTATGAAGGTCTCATGAAAGAAAGTTAATTGTATGGAAAATCGCAAGTTTATTTGAATCGTGGTATTTCGTAGTACTATCTTAAATTGGTGAATGCATTGCACGCAATCTTAATGAAAGACCTAATTGTGTTTTTAATATTTCGAAGATATTATTTTAAATACAATGTATGGGTAAATACAGTTAGCTAAGCCTTGACATGTTTCTCTGACACCACTGCTATTAGACCATTTTAGGTTTGTATTCCTCAAAAAATAAAGCGGTGAAACATTCTAGCCAGAAAGTGAACACTGATTTTGAAAACAGAAGCTGAAATAAAGTTAGAATCTTCCAAGGGACACATCTGTGCTCATCGGAAACCTTATTTTGGCAGAAAACAAATCTAAATGGTATATCATAGAATGGGTTTTGTAAAGGCAATGAAAAAAAGACTTGAAAATGTTGAATGAAAAAGGAGACCTCATAAAGACTGCATTGGCTATGGCAGTTAAACTTTTTTATTTCAGCTTTTGTCCATCTTCCTCGTCATCTTAGCTCCCTCATTTGGTAGTACTTGGCTGTGACTGATGCTGATTAACGAATTGTGCGTTTTTAAGAACGTTCTGTCTCTTACATCTTACACATGCTAGGTATTTTTGTCATTCAAATAGGTTAGAGCACTACTTGCATAGGGATTAGGCTTTGAGATATTTTTCCAGTGTTTACTGTTTTACAACCATCAGAGCCCCTGTACTGAAGCTGTGTGGTTACAGCCTTCTTTTGCTTCAGAATGACCTTGTACCGGACAACCGCAGCCTTTTGGGATTTGGGTCTCATTTTATACTGCACTCACAATATTAAATTTACAGACCTGTTTCAATTTCTGCACAAACAGTCTTGTGCTTTGGGTCATTCATGTCCTCTCATTAGTCTGTTTTCTTCTTGTTTTGCTTAGGTAGCTTTGAGTGTGGAAATCCTGATCGGTTAAAGAGTAAATGCATTCCTGTTGAAGAAGCTAGAGAATTTGTGGCGGTTAGTATTGTCATCAAACCTTCTTTATCATTGATGTCTTTCTTCCATCACTAAATCTTGGTGAGATGTCCAGGTCAGCTGCCTAATCAAGTATTCATATGATTTGTTTAATGCGTAACTGAGAAATATGTTCTTATATTGCTAATTCAAGACTTTTGTAACATTGCACACAGACAATGTCCCAGGTATTTGTAACTGTTAAATTTGAATGTGATTTATTGCACATATTGCCTTTAATGTACTCTTCTATTACATGCTTACGTTTATCTTAGAAAATAGCTGGGGAAAAAGATGTCTCTTTTCAAACAAGAAACTATTGGCTGCTCTAAGTGAAATACTACTGTACTGTTTGGCTGTCTGTGGCAAAAGTAGATAAATGCTCTTGATTGTAAATTAACATAAAATTTCAGAATAAAATGCCCTTTGCTTTGTTAAAACAGAAAGTCTCTTGGTGTTGGGGACATGCTACACCCTTACGTTTATCCGAATGTACTTGTTGCAGTTGCTGGGTGTTTGCGTGATACTAAGATGCCCTGCATATCACAGCATCATTTATGTGTTTGTTATTATGCCTAAAAAACATATGATGCATAAGAGAATAGGTAGTGTATTATTCTGGTACTCCTTCTAGTTTCCTGTGAAGACTGCCAGCTACCCTCGGCCATCACCCCATACATGCTGCTCCTTTGATCAGTTATTTATACCTCAATACCTATTGGGTATCTGCTTTGGGCTTCAGCATGCCCATGAAGTACTGGCAGAAGATCATATGAGAAGAAATGGTGGTTTTCATACAACTTGATAGAGGAAGTCCAGACTGTGCCTGTCCCCTCCTTTTTGAAGCAGGAGCTTGTGTTCCAATAGATACCCCCTCTGCTTTTATATAGTTGGAGCCTTAATGCAGCCGTCTCCTTCTGCATGTGGACACCTTTCATTGTAAAACTTTGTTTAAAGACTCTTCGGTGCAGTTTTGCACCATATCAACTTATAGACTCATTGACAGTATGCTTAATGATGTACGGATTCTCCAGTTTTAGTCTTCTGTAACACGGGTAGGCAGCATTTTCCGCCTGGATGTTAAAATGTTGTTTTGTATGTTTGCACCATCATTGGTAAAATAATTCGGCTAAGTATACATTCCTCACGGCTGAACATGTCTCAAGAAACTCCTCCTGATCTGCTAAGATACACATTAATACCCTTAATAAATCCAAATACTTAACCAACTACTGTCTTACCTCATACCTGTCATGCCCAAGCAAGATGGGCTGCTAAAAACTGTATACCCTCCTCCCACCTGATGGCCCAGGTTAAGATTAATTGGATCTTGTCAGTTTGGACGAGTCATCCGTCAAGGCTGCCTCCCCTCTCTTCCCCCTCCACTCTTGTCATTGACCCACTGGTGCTCCTGATTAAATGCAACGCGCAGATAAGGGGTTAGCGGTGGCAGGGGTCCCCTGAGGCCAGAATCACTCTTTATGCGGAAGATATCCTCCTGTACCTTTCAGACCCGATGGCCTCTGGCCCACGCGCACTAGAGCTCCTCTGTCTTTAAGAGAAGGCTTCTGGTCTTCGTTTAAGTAAAGAAAGATCCTTACTTGTTCTGTTGTGGGTGACAGTGCGTCAAGCGCATGGAAGGAGGTCATCCCCGTTCGTCACCTCAGTTTTAAATACTTAGATATTTTAGGAGGCTGGCCTGGCTTGTAGTGGGTACCAGAGGTACTTACACCTTGTGCCAGGTCCAGTTATCCCTTATTAGTGTAGAAGAGGTGTTTCTAGCAGCTTAGGCTGATAGAAGGTAGCTATGGCAAAGCAGCTTAGGCTGAACTAGGAGACATGTAAAGCTCCTACTATACCACTGGTGTCATGTGCACAATATCATAAGAAAACACAATACACAGATATACTAAAAATAAAGGTACTTTATTTTTATGACAATATGCCAAAAGTATCTCAGTGAGTACCCTCAGTATGAGGATGAGACATATACACAAGATATGTACACAAACCAAAATTATGCAGGTAATAGCAAAAGGAAGTAATGCAAGCAGTGTAAAGTTACAGTAGATTGCAGTAGGAACACATAGGTATAGGGGCAACACAAACCATATACTCCAAAAGTGGAATGCGAACCACAAATGGACCCCAAACCTATGTGAGCTTGTAGAGGGACGCTGGGACTGTCACTAAAAAACAGTGAGGGTTAGAAAAATAGCCTACCCCAAGACTCTGAAAGGTAGGTGTAAAGTGCACCTACAACCCCCAGAGAGCACAGAAGTCGTGATAGGGGGATTCTGCAAGGAAAACAAACACCAGCAATGCAACAACAGTGGAATTCCGGACCTGAGTACCTGTTAGACACGGGGACCAAGTCCAAGAGTCGCAACAGTGTCGAGAGTGGGCAGGAGCCCAGGAAATGCCAGCTGAGGGTGCAAGGAAGCTGCCACCGGATGGAAGAAGCTTGGTGTTTTGCAAGAACAAAGAGGACTAGGAACTTCCCCTTTGGAGGATGGATGTCCCACGTCGTGAAGAAGCTTGCAGAGGTGTTCCCACGCAGAAAGCCTGCAAACAAGCCTTGCTAGCTGCAAGGGTCGCGGTTAGGGTTTTTGGATGCTGCTGTGGCCCAGGAGGGACCAGGATGTCGCCACTTGGATGAGGAGACAGAGGGGGCACCCAGCAAGTCAGGGAGCCCTCACAGAACCAGGCAGCACCCGCAGAAGTACCTGAAAAGGCACTTGGAAAAAGAGTGAACCGGAGTCCACGCAAAGTCACAAAAGGGAGTCCCACGACGCTGGAGGACAACTCAGAAGGTTGTGCACTGCAGGTTAGAGTGTCGGGGACCCAGGCTTGGCTGTGCACGAAGGAAATCTTGGAAGAGTGCACAGGAGCCGGAGTAGCTGCAAATCACGCAGTACCCAGCAATGCAGTCTAGCGTGGGGAGGCAAGGACTTACCTCCACCAAACTTGGACTGAAGAGTCACTGGACTGTGGGAGTCACTTGGACAGAGTTGCTGAGTTCCAGGGACCACGCTCGTGATGCTGAGAGGGGACCCAGAGGACCGGTGATGCAGTCTTTTGTTGCCTGCGTTTGCAGGGGGAAGATTCCGCCGACCCACAGGATATTTCTTCTGAGCTCCTGGTGCAAGAAGGAGGCAGGCTGCCCCCAGAGCATGCACCACTTTGAAACAGTCGAGAAAGCCGGCAGGATGAAGCGATACAAGGTTGCTAGTAGTCATCTTGCTCCTTTGTTGCAGTTTTGCAGGCGTCCTGAGCAGTCAGCGGTCGATCCTTTGGCAGAAGGTGAAGAGGGAGATCTTGCATTCGTTATCTAAAGAATTCCCCAAAGCAGAGACCCTAAATAGCCAGAAAAGGAGGTTTGGCTACCTAGGAAGGAGGATTGGCTACTAAGACAGGTAAGAGCCTATCAGAAGGAGAAGCACTCAGAGCAGTCCAGTGTGCCAGCAACACCTCTGAATCCAAGATGGCAGAGGTCTGGGGCACACTGGAGGAGCTCTGGACACCTCCCCTGGGAGGTGCAGGTCAGGGGAGTGGTCACTCCCCTTTCCTTTGTCTAGTTTTGCGCCAGAGCAGGGTTGGGGGATCCCTGAACCGGTGTAGACTGGCTTATACAGAGAGGGGCAGCATCTGTGCCCATCAAAGCATTTCCTGAGGCTGGAGGAGGCTACTCCTCCCCAGCCATCACACCTATTTCCAAAGGGAGAGGGTGTTACACCCTCTCTGAGGAAATCCTTTGTTCTGCCTTCCTGGGCCAGGGCTGCCTGGACCCCAGGAGGGCAGAAACCTGTCTGAGGGGTTGGCAGCAGCTGCAGTGGAGACCCCAGAAAGGCAGTTTGTCAGTACCCAGGTTCTGTGCTAGAGACCCGGGGGATCATGGACTTGTCTCCCCAATGCCAGAATGGCATTAGGGTGACAATTCCATGATCTTAGACATGTTACTTGGCCATGTTCGGAGTTACCATTGTGACGCTATACATAGGTAATGACCTATGTATAGTGCACGCGTGTAATGGTGTCCCCGCACTCACAAAGTCCGGGGAATTTGCCCTGAGCGATGTGGTGGCACCTTGGCTAGTGCCAGGGTGCCCACACACTAAGTAACTTTGCACCCAACCTTCACCAGGTGAAGGTTAGACATATAGGTGACTTATAAGTTACTTAAGTGCCGTGGTAAATGGCTGTGAAATCACGTGGATGTTATTTCACTCAGGCTGCACTGGCGGGCCTGTGTAAGAATTGTCAGATCTCCCTATGGGTGGCCAAAGAAATGCTGCATCCCAAAGGGATCTCCTGGAACCCCAATACCCTGGGTACCTCATTACCATATACTAGGGAATTATATGGGTGTACCAGTATGCCAATGTGAATTGGTGAAATTGGTCACTAGCCTGTTAGTGACAATTTGGAAAGCAGAGAGAGCATAACCACTGAGGTTATGCTTAGCAGAGCCTCAGTGAGGCAGTTAGTCATCACACATGGAACACATACATGGCACATACTTATGAGCACTGGGGCCCTGCTTGGCAGGGTCCCAGTGACACATACACTAAAACAACATATATACAGTGAAATATGGGGGTAACATGCCAGGCAAGATGGTACTTTCCTACACAACCCCCTCCCCCCCCAAACGAAGGACAATAAGACTAGCCATGACCTGATGAGTCTTCATTGTCTAAGTGGAAATATCTGGAGAGTCCATCTGCGTTGGAGTGGGTACTCCCAGGTCTATGTTCCACTGTATAGTCCATTCCCTGTAGAGATATGGACCACCTCAACAATTTAGGGTTTTCACCTTTCATTTGTTTTAGCCAAAGTAGAGGTTTGTGGTCTGTCTGAACAATGAAGTGAGTGCCAAACAGGTATGGCCTCACCTTCTTCAGTGCCCAGACCACAGCAAAGGCCTCCCTCTCTATGGCAGACCAACGCTTTTCTCTAGGGGTCAACCTTCTGCTGATAAAAGCAACTGGTTGATCCTAGCCCTCAGAATTAAGTTGTGATAAGAGTGCCCCTACCCTTAATTCATATGCATCAGTCTGAACAATGAATTTCTTGGAGTAACATGGGCTTTTTAGGACAGGTGCAGTGCATATGGCCTGTTTGAGCCCCTCAAAAGCTTTCTGACAGCAAGCTGTCCACAATACCTTTTTAGGCATCTTCTTGCTAGTGAGATCATTAAGTGGGGCTGCAATGGAGCCATAGTTTTTAATGAATCTCCTATAATACCCAGTGAGGCCTACGAAGGCTCTCACCTGGGTCTGAGTTGTAGGGGGAACCCAATCCATGATTGTCTGGCTTTTCCCCTGAAGTGGTGCAATCTGTTCTCCACCTACCAGGTGTCCCAGATAAACCACCTTTCCCTGCCCTATCTGGCACTTTGAGGTCTTGATAGTGAGGCCTGCCTTTTGCAGGGCCTCCAAAACTTTCCACAGGTGGACCAGGTGATCATCCCAGGTGGAGCTAAAGACAGCTATATCATCTAGATATGCTGCACTAAAAGTTTCCAACCCTTGCAGGACTGTATTCACCAACCTCTGAAAAGTGGCAGGTGCATTTTTCAAACCAAAGGGCATCACTGTAAATTGGTAGTGCCCTCCTATAGTTGAAAATGCAGTTTTAGGTTTAGCATCCTCAGCCAATTTGATCTGCCAATACCCTGCAGTCAAATCAAAGGTGCTTAGATACTTGGCAGATGCCAGTGTATCTATGAGCTCATCTGCCCTGGGTATAGGGTGAGCATCAGTTTTTGTTACCTGGTTGAGGCCTCTGTAATCTACACAAAACCTCATCTCCCTTTTTCCATCTTTTGAGTGAGGCTTTGGTACACGCACCACAGGAGAGGCCCATGGGCTTTCAGAATGTTCAACCACTCCTAGTTCAAGCATTTTCTGAACTTCTTGCTTTATGCAGTCCCTGACATGGTCAGGCTGCCTATAGATTTTACTTTTGACAGGCATGCTGTCTCCAGTATCAATTGTGTGGTCACACCAAGATGCGGTGCCTGGCACAGTTGAAAAGAGTTCAGAAAACTGTCCAAGGAGATTTATGCAGTTGTCTTTCTGTTCTGCAGTACGACAGTCTGCCAAAACTACTCCCTCCACTAAAGCATCATCTTCAGTGGAGGAAAAGAGATCAGGGAGAGGGTCACTCTCTTCTTCCTGTCCTTCATCTGTTGCCATGAGCAGGGTGAGATCAGCCCTGTCATAGTAGGGTTTTAGGCGGTTGACATGGAGCACCCTAAGGGGACTCCTGGCAGTGCCCAGGTCAACCAAGTAGGTGACCTCGCCCTTCTTTTCAACAATTAGGTGGGGTCCACTCCATTTGTCTTGGAGTGCTCTTGGGGCCACAGGCTCCAATACCCACACCTTTTGTCCTGGTTGGTACTGAATCAGAACAGCCTTCTTGTCATGCCATTGCTTTTGGAGCTCTTGGCTGTCCTGAAGGTTTTTACTGCCCTTTTTCATGTACTCTGCCATTCTGGATCTTAGGCCAAGTACATAGTCCACTATGTCTTGTTTGGGAGCTTTTAAATGTTGTTCCCAACCCTCCTTCACAAGTGTTAGTGGACCTCTTACAGGGTGCCCAAATAGGAGTTCAAAGGGGCTGAAGCCCACTCCTTTCTGGGGTACCTCCCTGTAAGCAAAAAGGAGGCAAGGTAACAGGACATCCCATCTCCTCCTGAGTTTTTCAGGGAGTCCCATTATCATTCCTTTGAGAGTTGTATTAAACCTCTCTACCAGTCCATTAGTCTGTGGATGATAAGGTGGGGTGAATTTGTAGGTTACACCACATTCCTTCCACATAGCCTTCAAGTATGCAGACATAAAGTTGCTACCCCTGTCTGATACAACCTCTTTTGGGAAACCCACCCTGGAAAAGATTCCCAGGAGGGCTTTTGCCACTGCAGGAGCTGTAGTGGTCCTTAGACGAATTGCTTCAGGATATCTTGTGGCATGGTCCACAACCACCAAGATAAACCTATTGCCTGAAGCAGTAGGAGGGTCAAGGGGGCCAACTATGTCAACCCCTACCCTTTCAAAGGGAACCCCAACCACAGGTAGTGGAATAAGGGGAGCCTTTGGTGTGCCACCATTCTTGCCACTGGCTTGGCAGGTCACGCAAGACTTACAAAACTCTTTAGTGTCCTCTGACATCCTAGGCCAGTGAAACAGAGGGACAAACCTTTCCCATGTTTTAATCTGGCCCAAATGTGCAGCCAAAGGAATGTCATGTGCCAGAGTTAGGAGGAACTCTCTGTACTGCAGGGGAATGACAAATCTCCTGGCTGCTCCAGGTTTTGGGTCCCTTGCCTCTGTGTACAAGAGGTTGTCCTCCCAGTAAACCCTATGTGAGTCACTGACATCCCCATTTTGCTGCTTGACAGCTTGCTGTCTGAGACCCTCTAATGTGGGAAAGGATTGCTGTGCCACACTCAGCTCTTCCCTGGCAGGCCCCCCTCCACCCAAAAGCTCAGCACTGTCTGCTGCCAGCTCATCTGGTGAAGGTTCTGCACTGGGAGTAAATTCTTCTTCCTCAGAAGGAGAATCATCTGTAGAGGGAGGGATAGTGGGTAGGGATTTACCCTTGCTACCCCTAGCTTTAGGGAACACTTGGTCCATTGTTCCAGGATCCAAGTCACCCTGTCCTTTTTGCTTTTTGGCCTGAGCCCTTGTCAAAGCAAAACTATGCCCAGGAATGCCCAGCATTGCTGCATGAGCCTCCAACTCCACTTCTGCCCAAGCTGATGTCTCTAAATAATTTCCTAGTAGACAGTCTACAGGTAAATCTGAAGTAACCACAACTTTCTTCGGACCAGCATCTTCCCCCCCCCCCCCCCCCCCCTCCAGTTGAGATTCACAACAGCCATGGGGTGGCTAAGAGTGTTGTTATGAGCGTCTGTCACTTGGTACTGGTGACCAAGTAGGTGTTGTTCAGGGTGTACCAGTTTCTCTATTACCATGGTAACACTGGCACCTGTGTCCCTGTAGGTCTGAACCTCAACACCATTTATTAGGGGAAGTTGCTTGTACTTATCCATATTAAGGGGACAAGCAACCAAGGTGGCCAAATCAACGGCACCTTCAGAGACTAACACAGCCTTTGTGGTCTCTTTAACAAGACCAACCCCAACTAAATTGCCAAAAGTGAGCCCAGCTACTCCCTTGGATTGGCTATTAGTAGGTTTGCTCCCACCACCACTGCTATTACTAGGAGCACTAGAATTTGCAGTAGGGGTTGTGGTAGTGGGAGGTTTGGTGTTTTTCTTTGGACAACTGGTATCAGTTGTCCAATGGCCTTTGACTTTACACAAATAACACCAAGGCTTTTTAAAATGATTTGAAGAGGATTTGGACCCACCACCCCCACCAGAGGATTTTTGTGGGCCTGATGAAGACTCATTTTTAGATTTGTCCCCACCCTTGTCAGAAGACTTACCATCCTTCTTCTTGCCATCGTTGTCACCCCCTGTATGAACTTTTCTGTTCACTCTTGTTCTGACCCATTTGTCTGCCTTCTTTCCCAATTCTTGGCGAGAGGTCAGATCTGAGTCCACTGGATATTGGTGTAACAAGTCAGACACACAGTTATTCAGAATATGCTCTCTCAGAATAAGATTATACAGCCTTTCACAGTCAGAAACTTTATTGCCATGTAACCACCCCTCCAAGGCCTTCACTGAACAGTCAACAAAGTCTATCCAGTCTTGTGAGGATTCTTTTCTGGTGTCTCTGAACTTAATCCAGTATTGTTCAGTGGTTAAGCCAAATCCATTCAAGAGTGCATCCTTCAAAACGGCAAAATTGTTAGCATCACTTTCTCTAACAGTAAGGAGCCTATCCCTACCCTTTCCATTGAAAGATAGCCACAATATAGCAGCCCACTGCCTTTGAGGGACCCCCTGTACCATACAGGCCCTCTCAAGTGCAGCAAACCACTTGTTAATGTCACCCCCTCCTTGTAAGGGGGAACTATCTTGTGCAGATTCCTGGAATCATGCTCTCTCACAGGATTACTATCAGGAATACTGCTGCTGCCACCATGGGGTCCAAACCCCAGTCTCTGTCTCTCCTTCTCCAGGTCTAGGGATTCCCTGTCTAGAGCCAGCTGTTGCTGTTTAAGCTTCAGCCTGGTCTCTTCCACTCTCAACTTTTTGAGTTTCCTTTCTAACATGTTGTCTTCAGGGTGGGTGGGTTGGGAATGCTTGGACACTGAGGACAAATTGGAAACAACAGAGGGAGATCTGTCCCTAACCGCTTGGACTCTAATAACCTGGCCTCCAGGAATAAAACCATCCCTACTATGATGGGAGCTCCTATTACTACCAGCATTGCTCTGTGGTCTGCTGAGGGGCAGATTTGGAATAGAACCCTCCACACCTCCCTCAAGGGGTTCCCCTGAGTCAGAATGGGAACTATCTACCAATTTCTCAGTTGAAGTGCCTGCTAGGGACTTATCATTCTCAATGAGCAAGTTAAATAGAAGTTCTCTTGAAGGGTTCTTTCCTATCACTAAACCTCTATCAATGCAGAGACTCCTTAGGCTCTTGAAGTTTAAATTGTCATAAGTAGTATTGACCATTTTAAGAGCAGTTCCTACATCAGACGTGATAAAAGAAGGTTTAGAGACAGTGAGAAGAGAGAAAAAGGTTCAGGACTTTTTAAAGAACAGAAAAAAAACTTTTTCAAACTTTTTAGAAGTTTTGGAGTACTTTTCAGCACTTAGTAGAAAGTGTAAGAGAAGAAAAGCAAAACCTTTTGGTTAGGTGTACATACACTGAACTTGTTTTGTATATTATTCTTTTATGAAAAGTACACAATGACAAAGTGGTAAGTAGTTACAAGTACTTATCCCACCGCTGCACAACCAATGTAGGAGCTGGCCTGGCTTGTAGTGGGTACCAGAGGTACTTACACCTTGTGCCAGGTCCAGTTATCCCTTATTAGTGTAGAAGAGGTGTTTCTAGCAGCTTAGGCTGATAGAAGGTAGCTATGGCAAAGCAGCTTAGGCTGAACTAGGAGACATGTAAAGCTCCTACTATACCACTGGTGTCATATGCACAATATCATAAGAAAACACAATACACAGATATACTAAAAATAAAGGTACTTAATTTTTATGACAATATGCCAAAAGTATCTCAGTGAGTACCCTCAGTATGAGGATGAGAAATATACACAAGATATATGTACACAAACCAAAATTATGCAGGTAATAGCAAAAGGAAGTGATGCAAGCAGTGTAAAGTTACAATAGATTGCAATAGGAGCACATAGGTATAGGGGCAACACAAACTATATACTCCAAAAGTGGAATGCGAACCACGAATGGACCCCCAAACCTATGTGAGCTTGTAGAGGGTCGCTGGGACTGTAAGAAAACAGTGAGGGTTAGAAAAATAGCCCACCCCAAGACCCTGTAAGGTAGGTGTAAAGTGCACCTACAACCCACACAGAGCACAGAAGTCGTGATAGGGGGATTCTGCATGGAAAACAAACACCAGCAATGCAACAACTGTGGATTTCCGGACCTGAGTACCTGTAAGACAAGGGAAGCAAGTCCAAGAGTCACGACAGTGTCGAGAGTGGGCAGGAGCCCAGGAAATGCCATCTGAGGGTGCAAGGAAGCTGCCACAGGATAGAAGAAGCTTGGTGTTTTGCAAGAACGAAGAGGACAAGGAACTTCCCCTTTGGAGGATGGATGTCCCACGTCGTGAAGAAGCTTGCATAGGTGTTCCCACGCAGAAAGACCACAAACAAGCCTTGCTAGCTGCAAGGGTCGTGGTTAGGGTTTTTGGATGCTGCTGTGGCCCAGGAGGGACCAGGATGAGGAGACCGAGGGGGCACCCAGCAAGTCAGGGAGCCCTCACAGAAGCAGGCAGCACCCGCAGAAGTACCTGAACAGGCACTTGGAAAAAGAGTGAACCGGAGTCCACGCAAAGTCACAAAAGGGAGTCCCACGACGCCGGAGGACAACTCAGAAGGTTGTGCACTGCAGGTTAGAGTGTCGGGGACCCAGGCTTGGCTGTGCACGAATGAAATCCTGGAAGAGTGCACAGGAGCCGGAGCAGCTGCAAATCACGCAGTACCAGGGACCACGCTCGTCATGCTGAGAGGGAACCCAGAGGACCGGTGATGCAGTCTTTTGTTGCCTGCGGTTGCAGGGGGAAGATTCCGTCGACTCACAGGAGATTTCTTCAGAGCACCTGGTGCAAGAAGGAGGCAGGCTACCCCCAGAGCATGCACCACTTGGAAACAGTCGAGAAAGCCGGCAGGATGAAGCGATACAAGGTTGCAAGTAGTCGTCTTGCTACTTTGTTGCGGTTTTGCAGGCATCCTGAGCAGTCAGCGGTCGATCCTTTGGCAAAAGGTGAAGAGGGAGATGCAGAGGAACTCTGGTGAGCTCTTGCATTCGTTATCTAAAGAATTCCCCAAAGCAGAGACCCTAAATAGCCAGAAAAGGAGGTTTGGCTACCTAGGAAGGAGGATTGGCTACTAAGAGAGGTAAGAGCCTATCCGAAGGAGCCTCTGACGTCACCTGCTGGCACTGGCCACTCAGAGCAGTCCAGTGTGCCAGCAACACCTCTGAATCCAAGATGGCAGAGGTCTGGGGCACACTGGAGGAGCTCTGGGCACCTCCCAGGGGAGTGGTCACTACCCTTTCCTTTGTCCAGTTTCGTGCCAGAGCAGGGGTGGGGGATCCCTGAACCGGTGTAGACTGGCCTATGCAGAGATGGGCAGCATCTGTGCCCATCAAAGCATTTCCAGAGGATGGGGGAGGCTACTCCTCCCCAGCCATCACACCTATTTCCAGAAGGAGAGGGTGTTACATCCTCTCTCAGAGGAAATCCTTTGTTCTGCCTTCCTGGGCCAGGGCTGCCTGGACCCCAGGAGGGCAGAAACCTGTCTGAGGGGTTGGCAGCAGCTGCAGTGGAGACCCCAGAAAGGCAGTTTGTCAGTACCCAGGTTCTGTGCTAGAGACCCGGGGGATCATGGACTTGTCTCCCCAATGCCAGAATGGCATTAGGGTGACAATTCCATGATCTTAGACATGTTACTTGGCCATGTTCGGAGTTACCATTGTGACGCTATACATAGGTAATGACCTATGTATAGTGCACGCGTGTAATGGTGTCCCCGCACTCACAAAGTCCGGGGAATTTGCCCTGAACGATGTGGGGGCACCTTGGCTAGTGCCAGGGTGCCCACACACTAAGTATCTTTGCAACCAATCTTCTCCAGGTGAAGGTTAGACATATAGGTGACTTATAAGTTACTTAAGTGCAGTGGTAAATGGCTGTGAAATAACGTGGATGTTATTTCGCTCAGGCTGCACTGGCAGGCCTGTGTAAGAATTGTCAGATCTCCCTATGGGTGGCAAAAGAAATGCTGCAGCCCATAGGGATCTCCTGGAACCCCAATACCCTGGGTACCTCAGTACCATATACTAGGGGATTTTATGGGTGTACCAGTATGCCAATGTGAATTGGTGAAATTGGTCACTAGCCTGTTAGTGACAATTAGGAAAGAAGAGAGAGCATAACCACTGAGGTTCTGGTTAGCAGAGCCTCAGTGAGACAGTTAGTCATCACACAGGGAACACATACAGGGCATATACTTATGAGCACTGGGGCCCTGCCTGGCAGGGTCCCGGTGACACATAGACTAAAACAACATATATACAGTGAAATATGGGGGTAACATGCCAGGCAAGATGGTACTTTCCTACAGATATACCTACCACACATTACCCGAAGTTGCTTATACATTCAACCTGGTGCCCCTCTTGAAGACCACTAGGAACAGCCTAGCAGCAAGGCAGAACCTTCCTCTCAATCTTCTGGGTAGATCTGCTGTGGTCAAAATGATGATACTGCCCCGGTATCTTTTCACCCTGCAAAATTTCCCACTTCATATACCTAACATTTGGGTCCGGGAAGTGGTTACATTGTTGCTTTCCTTTCTTTGGTAAGGCTGCCCTCCCAGAATTGTGCACACTAAATCCCGCTGCTCGGTCTATGATGGGGAATCGCCGCAGTGGATATCCGTCTCTATTACTGGGCATCCCACCTGCTGATCATAAATGATTGGCTGACAGGCGATTGGGATGATCCGCCATACCAACTGAAGCTCAGTGGACTGGTTTTTGATGTGTTGATACATTACCTATAGGGCCTACAAATCCCTCTCAATATACCGGAGGGGGGGTACCTCGTTTTATGGGCTGAGACGGACGCCTTACTGGCTAGACCCCTCTTTGAGGAGCTGCTGGTAAAGGAGGAGGGGGAGACAAAGGAGCCGGAAATTGTGATTGAATACTTGGATCTCTTATTTTGCTGACATTTTGTAATTGAAATAAACTTTGTGTTTTAAAAAATAAACTGTATACCCTAATGGAATTCATTGATCAGCCCCATATCAGTGACTCAGAATTTAGCATCTCAAGGAGGGCCAAGACGAAGGCACATATCTGAGAATTCCTCACCCACTCCACTGCCTATTACAGAGTTGATTACCAGGCACTTTTTGATTGTATGAGAGACTGAATATTTATGCCAGTGATTACTTGAAAAGGTTTCCAATCCTTAGTCATGATCCAGATGCAGCAAATCCGAATATGCATGTGCTAATCCTGTTAGAACGGAATGCTGTACAAGCTATTGCAACAGTTATCCATGTTTACTCTTTCATTCATAGACTCTTCAGTTCATACACACTTTAGTTTAGGTCAGTGGGAGTCACTACCTTCAATATTACTTATATGTGAATGGAACGCAGGTCCTTCTTTGTTTTGATGGAAAGTCTTGCATCTACCACACCCATCTTGTGGGGCATCTGAACCAATTTACTTCTGGGACGTTTAGTGCATGAATGCAAGAAGCTTTGATGCCCAGTACAACTCATACAGGTCTCCCTGTTAGATGATGCTTAATGCAAGATTTCACTAACCAATTACCACATTATATTTAAACATATTGCATTTGGAGCCAGCCACACCTTAAAATCTGTTCTAAATTAGAGCGTCCAGAACGCTTCTCAACCTGATCACACAGGCACACTTAACACCCTTTTGAAGTTGATCCAGTGCTGCTTGTGGAAAAAGTAATTACACTGAAAGCTGTGTGTATTGTTCACACAGCAGTTTGGGGTTGAGTCATGACTTGCATTCAGAAACTGAGCATGTACATCGGTACCAGATTAAGACACACCCTCAGCACCTACGTCCATTGAGTAAACATACATCAGGAGCCTGCAATCTCTTGCAGTTTTTCCGGAACCCCCTTTTGTAGATTTAAGGACACAAATAAGCAGGGGCACTGAAATTATGTGGCAACCAAGGACAGATGTGCAGATTTGACTAAATTATGTTGCAAGAACAAGCAAAATATGCAGCTTAATGTTGCCCATTTCGTGAAAGGATGACCTCATTATTTGGTCAGTTTTCACACTTCCTAATACTACTTGGGCAAACGTTTTACCTCACTAGTACAGCTTTGACACCTAATTATAGCAACAGAAAGGTGATCACACACCCTTAGCAAACGCTTTCCACTGCAGCTACACATATTACCATGTTTTTAATAATTTTCTAACGACGTGAGCTAAAATAAGTTAATTTCCTTTGGCAACACTCTTTCTTGTGGATACTCTACATAGCAGCAGATTTCTCACCTTGTTAATAATCCTAGGCAGAAGACTGGCTCTGGAGCTTTTACTTAGCAATTCCCTTGTGTGACAGTAGGTGGCATCATGCTGCTCTGACACCAGAGCCACCTGCATCCCTGCGCTCTGATGGCAGTTTCTTTTTTGACTGTCCACGCCATTGAACATGAAATCATTGTAGATTGGAGGTAACAGCATAGCAATATCTAAATTAGAATCTTATTAGATGGAAAAAAAGAGTCTATCCCACATAATGGGGAGGTGGGCGGGTCAGTAAGGAATTTGAAGTATCCACCTAAAGGAGCGTTACTAAAGGCAGTTAACATGTACTTCTAACAGCATATTCCTTACATTGTATATAGGTAAAAAAGCAGTATCTTTCTAGTCTGTAGAATAGCTCGAACCCTAAAGTCCTGCAGTACTGAACGGGCAAAGTTTCCATCCTGATGAATGTGGCAGGCAGTAGTGCTTTGGGAACATGAGTACTGCAATCAACTTAGAAGCCTGACAGATGTCTCAAACAGGCACTCCACGTGCTAATGCTATAGTTGCATCCTTGACACTGGTTAAGTGGGCTCTGATGCCCTCTGGGGGTTGCTTCTTGCCCACTGCATTACACATCTTTTTGCAGAAGACTGTCAATCCAGCATTGTTTTTTCTGCACTGCTTTACCATTCTTTTCTTCTGCAATACCCACAAAGACCTGATCATCTACCTAGTGATCTCCGGGTGGGTTGACATAGAAATGTAAGTAGTTTTTTTTGGGGATCCAAGCAATGTAGTTTTTCTTTCTCGTTGGATGAACCCGGTGGAGCAAAGAATACAGTGATATTGATAGACTGTTCGACGTCAAACAGCATCACAGCTTTTGGTAGGAACGCCACCCTGGTTCTGAGCAATAGTTTGTCCAAGAAGATGTGGTATATAACGTTGTGGGACAGATAGTGACTGCAACTCACTCACACCACAAGCTGATGTTATTGCTATAAGAAAAACTGTTTAGGGTTAGCAGATGCAGAGGGTATCTGCTCAAGTTTGGTGCACATCAACAATGTTAGGGCCATATTAACATCCTTCTGTGACATCACAGAATGTTTGGGTGGAAGTTGGGGTTAGTCCTGTCAAAAAACGAATCACAGCAGGTGATTTGAATAACAATGGTTGATCAGGTAACCATAGAAAGGCCAAATTGGTTAGCAAATAACATTTAACGGTAGTCACAGTAAGTCCCTGCTGTGTTAGAGAAAGAACAAAAACAACACATTGGATAGGTTGTCCTGCAAAGGTTGGATGTGCCAAGAAGTACACTAAGCGACAAACTTTTCCATGTGTCCAGCCAAAATGATTTTGGTAACTTGACTTATAGCTGTCAAAATTATATCCACAACCTTGGTAGAAAGATCAAAATCATTCAACTGTTGCCATTCAGTCTCCAAGAATGTAGGTGTAGGTTGTGCAGGCCCACATGCAGTATTCTGCCCTGTTGCTGCAACAGAAGCGGCATCTGGATCGGCGGACAGATGATCATGGCCAAAAGTTCAGGTACCCGACTGTCCTTGCCAATTCTAGGGCCACTAAGATAACTTGGGCCCGGTCCTTTAGGATTGTAAGACCATGGGTTATTAGATGACGGGATATGTACTCAACTTAAGTAATAATCACAGTTCTTGTCAGGGTGAACCACTAAAGTCACTAAATGAGCTCAACTCCGGTAGCTGTGACACAAGGTAGACAGGCGTGACTTTGTGGCAGTATTTGAAAGTATTTTTGCAGTAATAAAACAGTAATAAAGTTGAAATGCAAAACAATAAAAATCGCAAAAGGAATAAGAAGCATATGGTAAATGTTAGTAAATAAAATTACACCCTAAAAGAAAAAAATCCAATAAGGGGAACAGGAGATATGATATTTTATAATTCTAAGCAGAAGTAGCACCAAGAAGCACAAAGTGCCAATGATAGTCAGTGGTCACAGTAGAACAGGCTCTAAATGGAATTTGACGCCAACTGTGATGGAGCACAGGTTGGATACACACACCACATTAGTCCTGGTCAAAGATTTTACCTTCAGATGTTAACGCACCACACAATTACAAATCTAATGCCCCCAGGACCTCGGGGGAGACCCTAAGAGACCCACAGGGTGGCACACACAGGCCAACAGGAGGGTCCAGTCCTGGTCCAGTTTTTTATATTCTGCAGATTTGTAGAGCGTGCTATCACCCAGGATGGTATCCTGGCGCTGAGCAGGTGTCTAGGGCCTAATGGGACTCCTCGAAAAGCTAGTCTTAGCTTCTTGCAGAATTCAAGAAGTGAAGAAAAGGCTCTTATGTGTAGCAGTAGGTCGTTCCACGCTTTAGGAGCAATGTAGGAGAAGGCTCAACCACCAGATCTGTTTTTCTGTATGCATGGGATTTTTGCAAGTAGATGTTTCGGCGAGCAAATGTGTCTGGAAGATTTGTGAAAACAAATGCAACTGTTGAAGTATGCTGCACCAGTGTTATGTAGTGCCTTGAAAGTGTGGGTGAGGAGTTTGAATTGTGCTAGTTTGTGAATATGGAGTCAGTCGAGATCATTCTGGTATGGTGTGGCCAGCTGACCATTTGAAGAAAAGTCCTCTTGTAGCTTGTTGTATCTCCTTAGCCTGAATAGGAGGTCAGCCTTATCGCCCTTAGGGGTGCCCTAACCAGTGGGGTAAAGGTGTCCATGGCTAAGCCTACCAACCTTGGCCATTTTCAAGCTGGTCTTTGACCACACTAAAATTGTCTCTGAGGGCTGGGGCTGTGTGCGGGGAGTGTACTGTGATGATCCTAGTGTCCTCTCACATCTAATTCTAAATTCCAGTTTTAAGCAGTCTGGTCTGTGTACTCTCAGCAAACTCAGAGATTCAAGGATTCAAGTCTAGTAGAAGAAAGCTGAGGTTTCAGCAACCAGGCAGCAGATAAACACACATTGTTTTGGCATCTTGTTTCCCCTCCTTTGCAGTGCATTTGGATGTCTTCTGAAAAAGCCCAGAAGATCTAGACAATCCAGCAGGATCTCACCATGTGAGGTCTACAAGAGGACATTTGCAATGGAGGCTGGTCTGGCCAGAGAGATAAAAGGCCTGAGTGTTAGCTAAAGCTGCTTATGTGCAACAGGGTAGGCCTTTATGAAGTAAATCAGTTCCTTTGGGCCCAGCTCACAGCCCCCACCCCTGTCAGGGGCACAACTACACATCTCCACACCCAAGGGCTTCTGTCCCTGTCCTGGTATCGACTGCACACCTCACTCATGATAAATTGAAATGCTAATTATTGACTGGCAGAATGGAGAACTCAAAATGCAGATTTAGCTTTCATGGAGTTCAAGCAGGACAAAGCTGACTTTTTAAAAACATCTTTCCAAAATGTTTGTTATAACTGTGACTTCACCAGTGAATTGGGCTTTTTAAACATTTAAGAAATACCACAAATGCAATTAGTAGCTATTTCCTAGGCCAGTTCTGTCCTGTTGGACAGCCAACCTTGCTGCAGTGAAAATAGCTTGCGGTTTTAGTCTCTGTAAGAACATGTTAACATTAACTTTTACATGTCATACTTTTTAATACCATACACCCTGTCTTAATGGGCAGTAAAACTTACGTATTGTTGATATGTTGAGATGAGGCCACTCACCTGAAAAGCAGAATGTCTACAGGGGCGATGGTATGCCCCCGACCTCCTGGAACACCTCTCGGCACTTCCTAGTGGACACAGAAACCCTGGCAGGTGTCACAAAAGGAAAGGGGTAGTGAAAGAGAAAGAGACAAAACACTGCCACATCTTGCCGGTCCAGCCAGGCACCCTGTATCTTTGGGGGGCAGGTCGTTGTTGACAGAGTAATAGTAGAGTTAGTGCACTCAGCTTCCTTGAAACTGAATGTCTCTTTCTGATATGGGCACGGGAGCGGTAGAAGAACACCGGGATGCTCCAGCACTTTTCTTGGATAATAATAACTGTTGGCACAATTACTAACACTGCATTACCAAAAACCCAAACTAAGTACCATAACAATAAGTACTGCGACACTAGCGCTGGCTTCACAGAGATTGACTGTTGCACACTACAATTAGAACTGTGGTTGCACTTATCATGCACAAGAAAGACAAACAAGGGCATTAATTATATCACATATAACTTTCCTGCATGCATTGGGTTTAACTAAAAAGAACAAAAACAATCCAAGAAATACAAATGTCCACTCTGGGTTCAAACAGTTAGGGTGGCACAGTTTGGTTTGGTTTCACTGTGTGTGTGAAAAACCCTTCAAAAGCAAATTCCTTAAACCTGAAACACGGGCATGAATGACATAATTTAAATCCAAGAGTTATTCTATTAGAGAAAGAAAAGTCACGTAAATGCTCTTTTAAAATTGCACTGTCACTTTTTGTAGTAGTTGAGCTCAGGCAGATTTCCTGAAGCACATTTAGGCAAGTACCTACAATAATAATGTTGAATGTTCAGAAATGCATTTGTCTCTTCAAGATAAGCACTCTGCCAAAATACGAGGTCTGGAATACCCCAGCTGTTCTAGAAAGCGTGGCGCTCAAAGAACAAACTCCCTGGAGAATACTAGTCACTTAGCTGGAAGGCGGGTTGGGAGCACACTGCCTCACATCCCAGTCCAGTTCGCCCCTTTGCATCCTGGTAAATGCAGTTACAATTTAATGCTTACTTGAAAGTGTCCGTAGTTTTTCACTAAAGTTAGTGCAGTCATTGCTGTTCATCTCTATACACGTGTTTCTGGGTTATTGCCCTTCATCAGTAGAGAGTAGAAAGCATCGAAAAATATCTGGGGTTGCTGGAAATGCTGCCAAAATCGTCTCAGGTCTAGTACCACTCACAGGCTCACCGGTGCATCTCCAGAGCTCGTCAGCTCAGTGGCTCAAGGGAGCCTTTTAGCAGGAAGGCGGGGTTGGGAGCACACTGCCTCACAGCCCAGTCGAGTTCGCCCCTTTGCATCCTGGTAAATGCAGCTCAAATATAACGCTTACTTGAAAGTTTAAAAGGCTCCCTCGAGCCACTGAGCTGACGAGCTCTGGAGACGCACCTGTGAGCCGGGGAGTGGTACTAAACCTGAGACGATATCGGCGGCATTTCCAGCAACCCCAGATATTTTTGTTGTTCTTTGGTCTCTACTGATGAAGGGCACTAACCCAGAAACACGTGTCTAGAGATGAACAGTACTGTCTGCACTAACTTTAGTGAAACACTACAGATTTTTTCAAGGAAGCGTTAATTGTTCAAACTGCATGTACTAGGATGCAAGGGGCGAACTCGACTGGAATGTTGGGCAGTGTGCTCCCAATCGGACTTCATGTTTAAAAGGCTCCCTCGAGCCATTGAGCTGACGAGCTCTGGAGACGCACCTGTGAGCCGGGGAGGGGTACTAAACCTGAGACGATATCGGCGGCATTTCCAGCAACCCCAGATATTTTTGTTGTTCTTTGGTCTCTACCGATGAAGGGCACTAACCCAGAAACACGTGTCTAGAGATGAACAGTACTGTCTGCACTAACTTTCGTGAAATACTACAGATTCTTTCAAGGAAGCGTTAATTGTTCAAACTGCATGTACCAGGATGCAAGGGGCGAACTCAACTGGAATGTTAGGCAGTGTGCTCCCAATCGGACTACTAGTCATTTAGCTGCAGTCTTTTCCGGAGTGCTGGAGGAATGCCTGTTGTCAACTGGTACAGGAACGAAGAAAAGAATTCCCTCAAAAGTCCTGAATACGAGGATGACAGCAGGGGCTGTACTGCCAAATTAGATGCTGAAATCAGGAAGCAAAACAAAGCCAAGCAGGGAGGCATGCTTCACTGTGCTATTCATAGCCAATCAGGAAAACAGTTGAGTTTCCACATGTGGATGAGTCACCACACCCAATTAGAAGCACATGTCTACACCACACCCAATTAGAAGCACGTGTCTACACCTGCTCACATTAGCAAATAAGCATTGGTAAAACAAGCATTGATAAAACCAATTGTGTAACACAGCACATTATGTTTACTTAGAAACATGAAGGTTTAACCAGGATCAGAGATATGATTTAACCCTAATCCCTGGGGATGCTGACAGATAAGGCAGGAGGCACCTTGGGGATTCCTGACACGTATGGGTGACCAATAAATATTTAAAAGGAGGGGTCAAGGCCTTTCAAAAAGATTTATTTTGACAGGTCTAATTTGCAGTTTAAACCTGCACATCCAGGCTACTTGTGGCAGGCCTGAAGCCCTCTGAGCACTGTCATTACTGTAGGTGACACAATAAGTGCTGCAGCCTACAGGTGACATTTTGCTTACAGGCCCTGGGTACACCTTAAGCACCAAATACTAGGGACTAATTGGTAAATTAAATATGCCAATTAGGGATATGCCAATTTTACCATTTTGAAAGGAGGAGTGCATACACTTAACCACTGGTTAGCAGGGTTAAAGTGCACATAGCTCTATAGCCAGCAGAAATAAGGTGCAGCAGAAAAGACCAAACAAAATGTAGAGTGTAGAAAGGGCACATTTCCAATAATGATCTTCTTCAGAACTCTGGGCAAGAGAGGTAGAGGTGGGATCTCCAGTCCTATTGAAAGGAATCTCTGAGAGGGTAAACTCCTTCAGAACTTACACCATTAAGAAGCTTAGACACTGCATGTTCTCAATGGTGGCAAACAGACTGATCCAAGGTTGTTTGCTTTGCTGGAAGACTCCCTGCTCCACCTCTGAATGTAATCACCATTTGTTATTCGTGAGACAGTGTAAGCTGAGTTTGTTTGCCCTAATGTTTAAAGATGTAGCTAGTCTCATAGATGTAAAACCTCTATGCACAGTGCCTATCCCCTCCTACCATGTTGTTTGCTGTAGTACCACGTGGCAGTATTGTTGTCCATGAGGACCTCTTGATAGTAGGGAGGAACACTTTTGGCGCTATGCCTGCAACTCCATCTAACTGATGTGAAGCTGGGTCTCTGCCAGAGACCAGAGTCCTCTTCCAGGTGGCATCCCTACCTAGCAAAGATGTATTTGTCAGATCAGTCAGCTCTGGGTGGGATAGGAATAGGGTTCTGCACCTGGTCCAGCTGTGGTCTAGCAACCATCTATGTAGATGCTTTATAGCCTCCTCTAACACCTGGATGAATCTGATAGGTTCCCTTGGTGCAGAGCCCACTAAGACTTGACATCCCACTGCAGAGCATGCATGTGCCACCTGGCATAGTCCACTAGCAGTGTGCAAGAACCCAATGAGCTTCAGACCCACTATCACTGAGACCGAGGTGAAAGGTTGACATATCTGGATTATAGCCTGGATGTCCCAGACTCATTGAGGTGGAGGGAAATCTCTACACTACACCATATCCAGAATGGCTCTGATGAAGGGGAGCCTCTGCAGTGGGGTCAGGTGTGACTTCAGGACGTTTATGAAAACCCCCCCCAAACATGTCAGGAGGTTTGCGGTCATTTTGAGATGATCCAGTACTGACTGAGACAAGCCGGCCTTCAACAGCTAGTCGTTCAGTCATGGGAAGACTGGTATTTCCATCCTCCGAAGATGTGCAGTGGCCACTGCCATCACTTTTGTGAACACCTGATGGGCACTGGTGAGGCTGAAGAGAAGCACAGACAACTGACAATGCTCGCTGCCCACAGGTAACATTTGTGGGACTGCTGGATGAGCATGTAAAAAATTGGTGTCCTGCAAATCCAACACCACCATCCTGGATGCAGGACAGACTGGGCCAGGGTGAGAATCTTAAAGTTTTCATTTTTAAGGAAGACATTCATAATACAAAGATCCAAAATAGGAGCAAGTCCCTTGTCCTTCTTCAGCACAAGAAAATAACAGAAGTAGGATACAGTCCCTATTTTCTGATAGTGGCACATGTTTGGTTGCTCCTTTGTCCAAGAGTGCCTGGACTTCCATTAGGAAAATGGACAAGCTGGCCTCTAGAAGTCGATGTGGTGTAGGTGGCATAAGAGGAGGAGTGAACAGAAAGCTCTTGGCTCTTATCTAGGCATGGCCAGGGAGCACAACGCTAGTACTGACAGCCCTGCTGTAGCAATCAATGGTGTCCAGACCTGACTATGTACTTCATAGCATCTTGCACCTTTTGTACGATCAATGCCAAATTCGCATGAATCTCTTCAGGGACCGTGCATATGATTTCAGTCACTGTGTCCCATAACACATGCTAGTGACGTCCTTGGAACTAATTGGAGTTGACTGATTTGAGGTCTAGGCTCTTTCAAAAGGCCTTCATGTGTTTGGATTCCCTATCTGGGAATGTATTAATGAAAGAGTTCGGGATCAACCTGCTTGTGGAAATTTGCACTACGAGGAGTAGGTAGCTGGAGGAGGAAGGATGGATCCCCGGAAGCAGGTCTGTGCCCTCTGGTAATTCACCTATCCAAAGGCAGAAAAGATCCAGGTTTGGCTTAAGTGCCCAAAAAGTTATCTGTTAGGGCCTTGTTGAATGGAGGAGTGGCTCTGAAGGAGTCTGGTCAAATTTATAGGACTTCTGAGAGAACATTAGTTTTTACCTCCATCAATGGCAATTGGATGTCAATGACTTCTGCATCCCTTCTATATGCTGGTTCCTGTGTGACAGGGCCATGTGGTGTGTTCAAGCCAGTGTAAGGGGAAGCATCTAGGCCACTTCAAGATCCCAAAACAGATTTTCTACCTCATAAAGTTTGAAATTGTCATCCCTGTTATTGCCATCAAGAAGTTCTGGATCTGAAAAATATGTTGGTAGTGGCATTTTGACCACAGACACTGCACGTGCAGTGTCTGTGGTCGAAATTGCTGCAACTTCAGTCAAGTTCGATGAAAAAGCACAATCTGTTCCTCCTGTGCTGTTGGTGCCGGCATTGATGCATGAGGAACCAGTCGGGATCTCTGCACCAGGTGGGAAGATAGGGCGGTCCCCGCAGTGGGGTCAAGAGGCACATTGGGCAGATGTACTTAGGTGCAATTTGACATTTCCTAAATAGCAACATAATATAAATTGCTATTTAGGAAATGCAAAATGCTATGTACCAAGATACTGATTTCCTATTAGCAATCCCTACAAAGTAGGAATTGCCATTAGGAAATCGCAAATAAGAAATCCCATACCATTTATGACAATCAACTAGTTTTTAATTTCCCAAATAGCTTTTTCCTTTAGGAAATCACTATTTGGGAAATGCAAAACCAAAGATGGCTATGGACAAAAGGGCTACCGAAATGCACCCCAAAAATAGTGGGGGCAAATGTGTGGCCTATCGCACTTTATACGAAGCATTTTGGGATGCTTTTTTTAAATTGCATATGGTTACCATCAACTTGAAGTCGATGGTAATTGCATCTCCTAAATGCCCAATTTGCATTTAGGAAATGCTTTGTACATCTGAATAGGAATTGCAAATAGGTAATCCCTATTTGCGATTTCCTAGTCAGAGGATCGCAAATTGCAATTTCTACCAGGTAGAAATTGAAATTCACGATTCTCATCAAGGGCTTTGTACATCTTAAAAGCCCATTTTGCATTTCTTAACAGCCCTAAATAGCGATACACTAAGAAATGCAAAGTGGGTTTGTACATCTGGCCCATTATGTCTGGGAAGAATCCGCTGGCAGTAGCCTCACTGAAATCCTCCTCGGATCCTTGGGGCCAGTTGGTGTTCAAGAGGGAGCTGGTAGTTTGCCGAATATAAGCAACATGGCCACCTTGAAAACTTTGACCTGTTGCAGTATCGCTGAAGGGCCTGGGAATTTAGGTTTGATCGGGATTTGCTGAGGGAGCAGCTAGTTGGCGTGGGGCCGGGACTGAGATTCGGAAGCACACTGACATCTGTCTGATTCTCTTGAGTGGCAGAAAAGAGAGTCACTTTTCTTCTTATTATTATGTTTTTTTCTTGGACTTTGATCTCACCGACTAGTAGGAGTGAGACGAGGACCCCTGTCTAGAAAGGACTTGAGAGCAAGGTGTTGGTGACTTTAAGCAAGACTGTCCCTTAGACACTTTACAATGATGTTCAGCGAAGTAGAGCTTTGCCTCGTGGCCCCCTGGTTCATCCTGGCACAGTAGACCACGACTTCATGGTGTGTCAGGAACCTAGATACCAGAGACTTAACTGATGATGCTCTGTCACAGACATCTCCTTATGACAGTTCTTTCAGGTTTTGAAACCTGTTGTTTTAGGGTGAACATGTCCCTTGCATGTGGTAAAAAGTTTGGCAAAATAAGTTCTGCCAGAAGACACAAAAATGAGGGCGCAACCTCTGGATCTGCATCAGAAGCCACATAAGGAAATTAACTGATGTTGGGGTGCAGGTGTGGTGGCTATATGTGTCTCTGGTGTCTTTTCTGGTGCGAAACATTCAACATTGTCACATGATGCCATCTATTGTCATGAAAGGGAATTGCTACGAAAAAGTGCAGATTCCAGACAGGCAACTGAGATATTCACAAGATGAGGAATCTACGGTTAGAAGTATCCATCAGAAACATTTTTTGGGCAAAATCTGTCGGTTATGCAGCAGACAAATGGATTATGTGGCAAATGTGTCAAAGTTGTAATTATGTATAAAAGGCATAGCTGCATAACTCCAGTGGCCCTCTATACATATTTAATAAGTTTCTTTAGTGTCTAGTATACAACAGCAAAATCATGTTTGCGTCACCTCTTTCCATTCATCATTCTTTGTATCCTGCATCCAGTATTCCTGTTCACCTCCGATTTAGCAGCTTTCAACATTGGACACAGTTTCCTTAAGGTTGCTGAACTCACTGGTGTGCAAATCTCCTGGGCATCAGTATGCTAAAATCGGAAAAATAGTGTCCATCGTGAAGCTTCAACCCTAATTGTCAACACAGACCTTTTGCTGTACCTAGAAAACTCAGCTTAACCGTAAGGTTGAATTTTATTGTTTTACAAACCATCTGTTGAATACACAAGACCGTCTTGCTCACAGACACAGCAATAATGTTTTCTCTGCTTTTCTTTTGTAGAACATCAGTGGGCACCCCCCAGAGAAGTTTGATTTGGCGCTGCAGAGAGTCATTAATAGTAACCAGGATTTAGGGATCTGGTGAGTAAAGGTTGAGAATTTATGATGGCAATGTGATTTATTTTAGATGTCTGCAGGTTCTGTCACCTATTTGTAGAGAGCCCATGCTACATTACCATATGCAAGTGGCACACTAGATTGGCATTGAAAGAGGGGGCAGCAGCAATCGAGAGTCACATTATTTATTCACGTAGGATTAGGACATATTGGCTCACTGTCATTTCAGAGCAAGTAGTTAGAACTGCATGTGAAGAGACATTTCTGATGGATACTTTTACCTGCAGATTCCTCACCTTTGAATACATAGGCATAGACTATATTTGGAAAACCTTTGCATTAGCTCTCTGGCGCCAATAGATGGTGTTAATTACATTCATACATAGATTTGTGATGGTGTCATCGGAGTCATAAAGCCTCGGAAGTTGTGCCATAACATTAGTTCAGTTAATTCTGTGTCTAGCAACGTGGTCAGAAGCTGTGCTCTAGCACCTGGTGAGGAGATTTCTCACAAATTCAATATGACATTTTGGTGCAGGAGAGACATGCCACCCCTGAAATGCTCAGGCTTTAAGCCAGCCGGCATTGATGGATAAAGATGTTTATCATGCACCTGCATGTCCACTGTCTGTGGTGTCTTGATTCCAGACGTGATACATCGTCGTGCAAATGTTTTAGACAGATGCATATTAAGGCTGTCAATAAACCTTGGGCCAAACGTTTTATGGCTCGTTCCAAAGAGTGCTGTGAGAGCCATCATCAAACAAAATTGTGAGCAAGATCAAGGTTCCTGTCAAGATAGTGACCCTCCTCCTGATTCTCGAAGGAGAAAAAAATGACACCAAAAGAAAGTGATGCTTTCTGTTTCTCCTTGTTGTGGCAAAAGCATATGTAAATGTCTTCTGGCATCACCCATTTCAGGACAGTGTCCGTTCCTCTGGTGTGCTGGCTGGCCCCAGGGCATAGTCAGTGGGTGTTTGGTTTTGTAACACTCCTATCTTTTGCACCATACAGGTTTTTCCCAGCTCCTCCCCAATGCGGGGTTCCTCTTAAATGAACGTCACCAGCTTCTCTGTTCATGGGACGCCACCAAGAGTCGCCCAAATGCTGATCAACCCTCGAGTGCATTCATACCTGGCACTGCTTCAGAAACCTTCCATGATGTTAAAACCCATAGATCCAGAAGAGAAGCCATTTGTTTGTTGGCACAGAGGCAGTTGAAGAACAGCCATGGCAGTCCTTCCAGGCTGATAGAGATTCTGATGATCATCAAGGAGATGGGACTGATGATCCTTCCTCTGACAAACTAGCTCTTTAGGAAGCAAGTGGTCTAGACACCTCCCCAGAACTTACATATGGATCCATTTCCGGCACCTGCTCCACCTGTCAAGCAATCTGTTTTAAGAAAAGCAGCAGAAGTTATTGAATTACCCATATCTATGTTAGACTATTGTCCAATTATTTTGACAGATCTCCTATAAATGACTTCCTTCACTAGTAAACTTTTGCTTCCATTTAATGAAGGATTGATGGAGACATTAAAGGAGCCATGATTCAAAGCTTCCACTTGCTTGGCTGTTTACAGGACCATCACTTGCTGATACAGATCAGCGCCTTGTCATCCTGTATTCCTGATTTCGCTGCCATCACTAGAGAGTTGGGTGGTGCAGAGTTCCTCCTCTTCAAAACTCAACACAGGTCCTTTCCAGATACGTCTTCCAGATAAAGATTCAAAATACTGGATGCTGTAAGTAATAAATATTTTTCTGCAAGAAGCTTTACCCTTGGATCCCTTAATGCTGCATGCCTCCTTAGCCGTTATACACATGCCCTACAGAAATGGCAGTTTTAGTTGCACTCAACCAACCTGACCCCTCAAAGAGAATTTCTTAGAAGTGCTAAACAATGGGCAGTATTTGATTAAACACACATAAAACCTGACCTTCACGCTGCTGACACTGTAGCTAGAGCTATCTGTTACCCTTGAAAGATATGCCTGGTTTCACTGAACGGGTAGTCCACAGATGTTGGGGAACACCAATTGGGCAGATGCTGCTTCAGAATGTTTTAAAGAGGGCAGGGTCACAACCAGATCATTTAGAGTACAGTCTTTCTCTGTATCTTTTTGTTCATTCTGAAAACCACATCTCTTTGCCAAGAGTTTTTGAAACAACAGCAAACAAGCCTTGGGCCAGCAACAGCAACAAAAGCCTTTCATTCACCATTTCAGGGGATGAGTAAAAAGACATACAAAACCGCTCCAGTCTTCTTTTTTCTCTTCTTCCCCAGCACCACCACAGAAGCAGCATTAGGAGCATGTTGTGCTGGCGGGAGGAAGTGAGCGCCTTTTTGTGCTAACCTAGAAGGATATTACTTCGGACCGCTCAGCCTTTCAAATATTAGAAGACGGGTACACTCTACCTTTTTGCTGGCATTCACCCTGTTACACCCCTCTTCAATCCTTTGGTAGGCGTCATCTAGCTACATCCTGGTTCCCAAGAATGGCATCTGTTTTTGTCCAATCATTGTCCTTTCGATTCCTGAATTGGTTTCTATAGAAGGACAGCTGCAGGATGATGTCAATGGCATTGAATATTGAATACTGAATACTGAATGGTGTTTGTAGAACTGCAGGGATTTACTTCCATTTCCCATCCTGCAGGCCCACACAAATTACTTGCACTTTATAGTGGGTTTTACCCATTATCAGTTTACTGTACTTCCTTTTGGGTTGACCTCACCACCTCAAGTGTTCACAAAGATGATGGCTGTTGTAAGGGCCCGTCTCAGACGAGCTAGTGCCGCAATATTCCTGTATCTGAATTACCGGCTCATCAAACCAGTTCACATGAGTTGGTGTCTCACATCTCCTTTTTGGCAGCTTTGTTTCTGAACGACTTGAAATATTTAGTTAATCATCCCATATCTCTAATACAGTCCTCCAGATGCCTCCTGTTTATTGGTGCTGTACTGAACACCACTATGCTTTGAGCCTTCCCTCTGCCCACTAGCTCGATTCCTGGAAGGTCCTACATTTGCTCAGTCTGTTGACTTCTTGCATGCTCCTGGTCACACATGTACGCTGGCATATGGGGGCTCTTCAGTGGTACCTCTGCAGGCAGTGGTTCCAACATCAGGAATGCTTGACAGATTCTGTTATGATATCCAGGGATGCTACTGTGGAATTGAGCTGGAGGGGAAAAGAGGACAACCTCACTCAAGAGACCCTTCTGCCCTCATTCTAGAGTTTAGATGCCTTTTGTCTTCAGAAGAGCTGAGATTCCCCATCAGTCTGTTGAATCAGAGGACTATCCAGTTGGTGTTCAAAGCTTTTCTCTATTCCATTCAAGGTCAGTCAGTCCAGATCTTAACTGACAACACAACCGCAATATGGTACTTGAACAAAAAGTATGTGCTCAGGCTCTCAAGAAGTCATGATGCTCTGGATCTCTGCACATCACTTGGTAGCCAGTCACTGAAGAGCCTCCTTGAATACCAGAGCCAACAGCCTAAGTTGGCATCATCTTGCTGACCACAAGTGGCGTCTTCAAGATCTATTCACAACTCAGACCAACACTCACTGCCTGAAATTCTGTGCCCTCCAGTATCCATTGCAAGGAGCCTTGGAGGACGCATTTCTGTTGACATGGACATTTCTTCATTGCGTTTCCTCCCATACCCTTGATCACACTAGTGTAAGAAAGACTCACCAAGACCAAGCTCAAGTCATGGTTATCACCCCTAACTGACCAAAAAAGGGTGTGATATACAGAACTAATACACCTCACTGTAGTAGCCCTCTGTTGTCTGCTAGAGAGGATCTGTTGTCTCAGTCTTCAGAACCTACACATTCATGTGTGGAGATTTGAGCAATACAATATGAGCATCTATAAGCTCCCATCCGAAATGGTGGACGGGCTCCTTTCTGCACGTCCCTCTTCTACCAAATCAATCTATTCAAGGAGGCGGAGAAAATGTGTTTCCTGGTGTGCTGATTGGATGCTTTTCAAACATCGCTCACTATTGTACTATAATTTGCACTGTCCTTAACAAGGCTGTGCTGTAGCCACTGTGAAGAGATATCTTGTAGCATTATCAGATTTTCTTTGTCTGCCTGGCCAACCCTCCCTGTTCATAACTCTGGTGGTGTTGAGATTTCTTTAAGGACTGACACGTATGTATCCTCCAGTACAATTCATTGTGCCACAATGGGAACTTAACCTAGTTCTTACTCATTTGGGGGGACTCTGAGCTCCTGCATAGTTTCAGCTGAGGCTACTAACCCTCAAAACATTTTACTTGGTAGCCATTACTTCAGCTCGACAGTTAACAGATTGGTTGCACTGGTTGTCTTAACAATACAGCAGTTCAGAAATGCATGATCATCAGATGTGTTATCCCGTGTATACAAATCTGTCACACCTTGGTTAAAATAGGTAAATCTAAGGGAATAAGATTTGCTTCCACCATAGCCAAGTCCTCAATAACAGATGTAGCTAGGGGTGTACGTGATAGCAGACATTTGTAAAATGGCTATGTGGTCTTCTCAGCACATCTTCACCAAGCATTGTTTGATTCAGAAACCCTCACTTTGCCTGCTCTGTACTTCAATATTTTCTTATGTAAACAGCTTTTTGTCTACTAGTGAGAAATATGCAGACAGAAGTATCCATCAGATGGAAAAATTACTTACCTACAGTAACAATCTTTCTGGTGGACTCCACACTGACCCTCCTATCTTCTTCTTTGGTGAAGAAAGCATTTTACAATTTTTTTGATAAAGTAAAAAGTTACCAATATACAAGTTTCTTTCTTCTTGAATACACCTTGAAAGCTGCTGCAAAAACAGGTGGGATTGACATTAGGGCAGCAGTCCCTAGGCTTTATAACTCTGATGACGTCACCACGAGCCCACATCTGATGTTGGACCATAGTCAACGCCACTCGCTTGCACCAGAGAGCTATTGCAGAAGTTTTCTGGATCCAGTGTGCGCTGGAATATTCAAAGGTGAGGAATCTATAGGTAGATAGACAGTAACCTTTCCCTTAAATTATTGCCACATTTTACAATTTGATTTGATTGACTTCTGCATCTTGAATCGAAGACGTTGCGAAGAGGCTGCATTCACACCTCAGGAAAGCACTAAATTTAATGATTTGTTTGAAGTCGAGCATGATGCAACTTATTGTTACATTTGGGTTTATTCCCTATACTTTGGGTAGAAAACAACTTCAGTTTTCTGGCTAGTATGCAACCCTAGCATCATCTCAGAAGTAGCACAATGTTGTTAGCCATTGCACTATTGCAATGTTTTAAAAGAGCCATGGCAGTCCTTCTGAACTATGATCCAGCAATTACAAAGTGTGGTGTCTTTGAAAATTTTACTTTTGTAGTGTCCCGAGTGTAGTTGGTGGTCAGTATGCAAGCTGAGGTCTGCTGTGACCCTGCTGCCAGTACCTTTAGTACATCTGGCTAGGCTCTGGACGTAGCATTGTATATGGTTTCTTCCTAACAGATTTATGTTTGTTTCTAGGGTGAGAGGCAATGACCAGTTTTCTGAGCCAGTCACATCCCTGGAGAAAGTAGCATGCCTGGAGTCCACCCGACCTGAGCTATGGTTAAGCTGCCGGCTCAGTCGAGCCCTTTCTACTGCTGTCACTAATCTGATCCTTTTGTTCTGGGGTGAGTTTCGTAGCCCTTTACTTTGCTCATCAGCCGAATGCCATTATTCATAACTGAAAATGTTTACCTGGCAAGCTTGCCAATGGTAGGTAGGCCTTATCAGACTCTAGATTCACCATTATGCTTATGGTGGGTGGTTTTTGCATTGTTTACTACTTCCAAATTAGAAATCACACAGCATGATTTATGTTTGTATGACAAAAGAAAAAAAAAATGAAAATCAGATGCATGGCCTTACAAGTTAACTTTGGTCAATTCTTTTGGTGCTTGCACTGTGATCTATAACAATACCTTCTTGGTCTTCACAAAGTTGAAGACTTTAGACTGATCTTTACTAGCATCTGAGTAGATTACATGAAAATCTCAACTCTGATTGCTCATGAGGAAGAATTGTTTTTGTATTCATATTGCACCAACATGGGTATCTCTGTAAGCTCACAGACAGTGTGTATGTGTGTGTAGATATATATATATATATATATATATATAATATACATACATACATACATGTTCAATGGCATGGGTAGCTGTAGATACACATGTTCTGTATATCTCTTCCGACATCTAGTGTTGGCTCAGAGTGTTACAAGTTGTTTTGTTTTTCTTCGAAGAAGTCTTTTCGAAGTCACAGGATCGAGTGACTCCGTCTCTCGGTTACAGTGTGTATGGGCATCTACTCCATTGTTAGATTGTTTTCTTTCCGCTGTCGGGTTTGGACGTGTTTCCTCTCGCTCTGAGATTTCGAATCTGAAACCTTACAAAACTCAGATAATCGTCAGTATTGTTTCGATCGTGTTCCATCTCGACTCGAACCGACAGTATAGTCGGAATATAGATTTCGCCCTTCTAGGTGCGCACGCCTGACTCAGGCCTGTTCGGGCCTACTGCATGGAAGCCTGATGGATCGGACTCCATTTCAATTCTGCCCTCGGTGCCACGTGAAGTTTCCCTATACAGACCAACACCTGGTTTGTAATCTGTGTCTTTCTCCGGAACACTGAGAAGAGGATTGCGAGGCCTGTCGATCGTTAAGATCCAAGAAGACCTTACGGGATCGGAGAGCCAGGAGGTTAGAGATGGCGTCAAAAAGTACATAGCATCTCAACGTCATGGAAGAACAACAGGCACAGACAGCAGTCTCCATCCGAGACACCGACTTCGAGCAAGAATCAGAAGAAGACAGGACTATCACTGCTGACTAGCACTTGAGTAGGTCTGCCCCTACGCCCACGTACAAAAAAAAACACGGAAGGCCTTGGGTACACCACTGCCAGAAGGCCATGGTTCAACCCAAAAAAAGACTGTTGTTGACCGACCTTCGGGTTCGGCGCCCGAAAAGGCTACTCATCTGTCCTCTTCGTAGTCGAGCAAAACAGCAAAAAAGTTTTCCTTCGGACTCCAGTAAGCATCCTCACTCCTCCGAGTCAAAGCTTTGACGCCCTGTTTCGGAGCCGAAACAGCCAACTCCATTTTCGTGGCCGAAAAAGATCAAAACTTCTTATACAGAGGAACAAGGACTTTCGAGCTGCCTCAAAGTTCCAAGCCAATGCAACAATCTTAAAGGCCTTCTGATGAGGACACTGAGATTCAGCCCATATGGGAGGTTATAGATGAGAGACAATCCTGAATCCATGTACACAAAGAGACTGGCAGAATTGTTAATGCACCTTTGAAAATAAAAAGAACGCTGGCTTTTCAAGAGGAATTAGACTCTGCTCAACCACCAGCAAAAGTCTCCAAGCAAAAGGAGAAGCCAGTACCTGTCCCTACTTCTTCTTCTCATTCATCACACCTTTCTTTTTCACCTCCACACAATAGTCCACCACCATTGCCTTCACCAACGCACTCTTGTGGATACAGTGGATCCTTGGGAACTATATGACCCAGATCCTGTTCCAGATAATAATCCTGACTTACACCCTTCCAAGCCTTCTCCACCAGAGGACACCACTGCATACACACAGGTAGTTTCCAGGGCAGCTGCTTATCATGGTGTGCTTATGCATACTGAGCCCCTAGAGGAGGAGTTCTTGTTCAACAATTTGTCTTCCACTCACTCTAGATATCAGTGCCTTCCCATGTTGCCTGGAATGGTCAAACCTGCAGACCAAATTTTTAGTGAGCCGGTCAGTACAGACCTGCCCCTACAGACCCGGTCTACATCACACACCAAGTTCCTCCAGATTCAGTAGTGGTGAGTGCGGCTAGAAAAAGGGCTGACAGTCAGTCCTCAGGGGATGCTCTTTCACCTGATAATGAGAGTAGAAGGTTTGACGCCACTGGCAAGAGAGTGGCCATGCAAGCGGCCAACCAATGGCGAATTGCAAATTTGCAAGCACTTCTTAACAGATATGATAGAGCCCACTGGGATGAGATGCAAGAACTCATACAGCACCTACAAAAAGAGCATCAAAAGAGAGCATTACAGGTCGTAGAAGATGGACAGGCCATAAGTAACAACCAGATAAGGTTTGCCCTCGATGCTGCCGATACAGCTGCAAAGAGTGTAAATACTGCCATTACAGTAAGGAGGCATGCATGGTCACGCTCTTCTGGTGTTACACAAGAAATTCAACAGGCAGTACTTAACATGCCTTTTGATAAACACTCATTTGGGCCTGATGTTGATATGACCATAGAAAAGCAGAGGAAAGACTCCGATACTGCCAAAGCAATGGGAGCATCATACACAACACCGTATAGAGGCTTCTTTCGCAGGCCACAATTTAGGGGAGGATTCAAACCACAATCTTCTGAAGCTTCTACCTCCCAGGCAAAGCAGGGACAACCACAGCAACAATATCAGAGAGGGGGGTTTAGAGGGTCCTATAGAGGACAATATTTTAGAAACAAAGGCAAGTTCCAAGCCTCAGAACAAGCCACTACACCATCCAAAACAGTGACTTATTTCCCACCCCTCCACCCCACACATCTCCTGTGGGGGGGAAGACTATAGCAATTCCACTCTCATTGGCAAAATATCACCACAGACAATTGGATGTTATCAATTATCTGCAATGGCTATTGCCTAGAATTAATCTCCACCCCTCCAAACATTCCACCACGTTACCACAAATTGTCCCCAGAACACAACGTTCTGTTGTAACAGGAGGTACAATCTCTACTACTAAAACAAGCAATATCATTGGTCCCACATTCTCAGCAAGGAACAGGAGTATACTCACTATACTTCCTTATTCCCAAAAACGATGGCACTCTAAGGCCTATCCTAGACCTCAGGCCTCTCAATCTATACATCCTGTCAGAACATTTTCACATGGTAACTCTGCAGGATGTCATTCCACTACTACAGAAACAAGAATACATGACCTCAGAGATGCGTAATTCCATAAAACCCATCCATCCATCTCACTGAAAACACTTTAGGTTTGTCATAGCAGGAAAACATTACCAGTTCAAAGTTCTGCCATTCGGCAAAACAGCTCCTCCAAGAGTGTTCACACAATGTCTAGCAGTAGTAGCATCCTACTTAAGAAGGCAACACATTCACGACTTTCCATATCTAGACGATTGGCTAATAAAATCAAGCAATTTTACACCACACCAACAACACACTCAGTACGTAATACAAACCCTGCATACACAAGGGTTCACTCTAAATTACCAGAAGTCTCACCTTCAGTCAGCACAAGTACAATCTTACCTAGGTGCGATTCTAAAAACAAAAAAAAAACTAGCATTTCCAAATACCCAAAGGATACAGGCTTTCCAGAATCTCATACCACGCATACAGCCAAATCAACAATACACTGTAAGATCTATCATGAAGATTCTAGAAATGATGGCATCCTGCATAGCCATAGTACCACAGGCAAGACTCAACATGAGGCCTCTCACAACAATGGTCTCAGGCACACGGTCAATTGCAAGATCTAGTGTTGATATACCGCCAAACGCACACGTCCTTTCAGTGGTGGAATCTCAGCAATCTAATGAAGGGGTGCTCGTTTCAAGACCCTGTGCCTCAGACCACAAGAATAACAGACGGATCAATGATCGGTTGGGGAGCTCATCTCCACAACCATACCATTCCAGGAGAATGGGATTCCAAACTGAAAGAATTTCACATAGACCATTTTGAATTATTAGCTCTGTTTCTTGCCCTAAAAGCATTTCAACCCCTTCTCAAACACAAGGTTGTTCTGATAAAAACAGACAACATGACAACCATGTATTACCTCAGAAAACAAGGTGGTACACATTCATCTCAACTATCCCTATTAGCCCAGACAATATGGAAATGGGCGATTCACAATCGCATTCATCTGGTAGCAGAATACATTTCAGGAATACACAATTAGCTGGCAGATCTCCTAAGCAGAAATCATCAACAAACACCCAAATGGGAGATTCACTTCTAGGTACTTCAAAAGTACTTTAAAAAATGGGGAACACCAGAAATAGACCTATTCAAGCAAAAACACAAAATACCAAAACTTTGCATCCAGACACCCACATCCCCTATCCAAGTGCAATGCTCTGTGGATTAATTGGTTGGGGATATTTGCATACACTTTTCCCCCTCTCCCACTCCTTCCCTTTCTGGTCAACAAGCTACGTCAGACCTCTCTCACCATGATACTCATAGCCCCAACGTGGGCATGACAATATTGGTACACAACACTCCGAGACTTGTCTTTAGTACCTCATTCCAAACTCCCAAACAGACCGGATTTGTTAACATCAAACCAAAGTCAAATCAGGCACCCAAACCCCAGTGTTCTCAATTTAGCGATTTGGCTCCTGAAGTCCTAGAATTTGGATACCTAAAACTTCTATTAGAATGTATGGATGTGCTCAAGCAGGCACGTAAACCTACTATTAGACAATATTATGCTAACAAGTGGAAGAGATTTGTTTACTACTGTCCATCTAAAAACACTGATCCACTTACAGCACCAATACACAATATTGTATACTACCTACTTCATTTGCAAAAATCTAATTTGGCTTTTTCATCCATCAAAATTCATCTTACTGCAACATCTGCATACTTACAGACTATTCAAAACACCTCTCTATTCAGAGTTCCTGTTATTAAAGCCTTCATGGAAGGATTAAAATGCATTATACCACCTAGAACACCGCCTGTCCCTTCTTGGAATTTAAATATCGTACTTACCAGACTCATGGGCCCGCTTTTTGAACCCATGCACTCTTGTCAAATTAAATTTTTAACATGAAAGGTTGCATTCCTCCTAGCTATTACTTCATTACGAAGAGTTAGTGAAATACAAACATTCACTGTTGAGGAACCTTTTTTCCAAGTACACAAACTTAAAGTTGTACTTGGAACAAACCCTACATTTCTCTCAAAAGTAGTATTTCCTTTTCACATCAACCAAACAGTGGAATTGCCAGTCTTCTTTCCACAGGCTGATTCATTTGCAGAAAGAGCCTTTCATACTCTGGATCTTAAAAGAGCTCTTATGTTCTATATAGATAGAACTAAAGATTTTAGGAAAACAAAACAACTTTTCGTTGCTTTTCAGCAACCACATAAAGACAATCCTATCTCTGAACAAGAGTTAGCAAGATGGATTGTTAATGCATAAAAACATGTTGCATTAAGGCAAAAGACAACTTTTGAGCACACCTAAAAGCACATTCTACAAGAAAGAAAAGTGCGTCTATTGCATTTTTAGGAAACATACCAATGGCTGACATATGTAAAGCTGCCACATGGTCTACTCCTCATACATTTACAAAACATTATTGTTTAGGTGTATTTTCAAAGCAACAGGCCAATGTTGGCCAAGCTGTCTTACGAACACTGTTTCAAACAACTTAAACACCTACAGGCTAGCCACAGCTTATTTTTGAGGAAGATTAACTGCTTTGTAGTCTATGCGTAGCATGTGTATTTGCAGCTACGCATGCCATCAAACGGAAAATGTCACTTACCTAGTGTACATCTGTTTGTGGCATGTAGTGCTGCAGATTCACATGCACCTTCCCTTCTCCCCGGAAGCCTGTAGTCGTTTAAGTTTATCTTTTATACATATGTAGATACATTTACATACGCATGGACATCTCTTTACATTCTTATACTCTATCACTCCTTCCTTCACCCTTTGCGGGAAAACAATCTAACAATGGAGTCGATGCCTATGCGCACTGTAACCGAGAGGAGGAGTCACTCGATCCTGTGACTCCGAAAAGACTTCTTCGAAGAAAAACAACTTGTAACACTCCGAGCCCAACACTAGATGTCGTAAGACATAAGCATAGCATGTGAATCTGCAGCACTACATGCCACAAACAGATGTACACTAGGTAAGTGGCATTTTCCATATATATATATATATATATATATATATATATATATATGTTCGATGGCATGTGTAGCTGCAGATACACATGCTTTGCACATCCCGCCATCTAGTGTTGGGCTCGGAGTGTTGCATTTTGTTTTTCTTTGAAGAAGTCTTTTCGAGTCACAAGATCGAGGGACTCCTCCCCTTTCGGCTCCATTGCGCATGGGCGTCGACTCCATCTTAGATTGTTTTTTTTCCGCCATCGGGTTCGGACGTGTTCCTTTTCGCTCCGTGTTTCGGTTCGGAAAGATAATTATAATGTCGGAAAATTTGCGGTATTGTTTGCGTTCGGTATCGGGTTAGTTACAACAGATCGACACCGACTTTTGAAGAGCTCCGGTGGCCCTTCAGGGTTTTTTCGATCCCCCGTCTGGGCCACGTCGGCCCGACCACGTGTCTCTTCAAGGCTGATGGAACCGACCCCATTCCGCTTCTGCCCCAAATGTCACAACAAGTATCCTTATACAGATCAGCACCTGGTCTGTAACTTGTGTTTGTCTCCAGAACACAAAGAAGATACTTGTGAAGCCTGTCGAGCGTTTCGGTCGAGGAAGACATTAAGAGACCAAAGAGCAAGAAGACTGCAAATGGCGTCGGCGCTGACAGGACAAAGACACTTGGAGGAGGATGAAGAAACCTTCTCCATCCAGGAGTCGGACTCGGAAGAGCTCGATCCCGAAGAGACGCCTAAAACCGTGAGTAAGACGTCGACACACAAAACTCACGAGAAGACCACAAAAGCCCAGGGGACGCCACCGCCAGCAGGCCATGGCTTAACCCGAAAAATAGGTGACCGACCATCAGCAGCGAAAAAGGGCACGCATGTGTCGAAGTCATCCGACTCCGGTTGAGATACCGGCACACAGCAAACTCGAGCCTGAGACAGCGCGTCCGAGCAAGTTCGACACCGAGAGGGCGGCACCGAAACAAGTCGGCACCGAGAGACCGGGACGCCGAAAATAAAGAAGGTGTCGTCGGAGCCGAAAAAGGCTACCGAAAAGGTTTCCATTCCGAAACATCCAGCCTCGGAACCGAAATCGGGTTCCTACACAGAGGAACAGGGACTGTCCTCCCAAATGCAAGGACATAAGTTCGGACAAGAACTACAGTTAATGGAGCCAGACTACACTCAGAGAAGGCTCCACATCCAAAAGGACACAGGGAAAATAAGTACTCTTCCCCCAATTAGGATGAAAAGAAGACTTGCCTTTCAAGAAAAGGACAAGCAGCCACAGGCAAAGGTGGCAAGACAAACAACACCGCCACCATCAACGCACACATCACCGGTAGCCACTCCACCAATGATGCAATCCCCAACTCATACTGGAATGAGTCAGGATGATCCCGACGCATGGGATCTTTATGATGCGCCAGTGTCAGATAACAGCCCAGACTGTTACCTAGCGAGGCCGTCGCCACCTGAGGACAGTACAGCCTATACACAGGTGGTGTCAAGAGCAGCTGCATTTCATAACGTCACCTTGCATGCAGAACCTATTGAGGATGACTTTTTGTTTTATACACTATCCTCCACTCATAGCCAATACCAAAGCTTACCTATGCTACCCGGAATGCTAAAACACTCCAAACAGGTGTTTCAGGAGCCTGTGAAGGGCAGGGCCATAACTCCAAGAGTGGAAAAAAAGTACAAGCCACTGCCAACAGACCCTGTATATATCACGCAGCAATTAATACCAGATTCTGTGGTAGTAGGGGCAGCTCGCAAGAGAGCAAACTCTCACACCTCAGGAGACGCACCACCTCCAGACAAGGAGAGTGGCAAGTTCGACGCTGCGAGGAAAAGGGTTGCAGCACAAGCTGCCAACCAATGGCGTATTGCCAACTCACAGGCACTGCTGGCAAGATATGATAGGGCTCATTGGGACGAAATGCAACATTTCATTGAACACTTAACCAAGGAGTTCCAGAAAAGGGCACAACAAGTGGTGGAGGAAGGACAAAGTATCTCAAATAATCAAATACGGTCAGCAATGGATGCAGCAGATACAGCTGCTAAGACAGTAAATACAGCAGTAACCATAAGGAGACACGCATGGTTGCGTATGTCAGGATTCAAGCCTGAAATACAACAAGCCGTGCTGAATATGCCTTTTAACGGACATCAGTTGTTTGGGCCGGAGGTCGACACTGCTATCGAAAAACTTAAAAAAGACACTGATACGGCCAAAGCCATGGGCGCACTCTACTCCCCACAGAGCAGAGGCACATTTAGCAAAACGCAGTTTAGAGGGGGGTTTCGAGGACAAACTACAGAACCCACAACCTCACAAACAAGGCCCACTTATCAGAGCCAATATCAGCGGGGAAGTTTTCGGGGACAATATAGAGGGGGACAATTCCAAAAGAGTAGAGGGAAGTTCCAAAGTCCCAAAACTCCTCAAAACAAGCAGTGACTTCCACGTCACAAATCCCCAACACCTAACACCTGTGGGGGGGAGACTAACCAAGTTTTACAAACATTGGGAGGAAATAACAACAGACCCTTGGGTCCTAGCAATTATCCAGCATGGTTATTGCATAGAATTTCTCAAATTCCCTCCAAACGTCCCACCGAAAACACACAATATGTCAAAACAACACATGGATCTTAAAGAACTAGAGGTCCAAGCGTTGCTACAAAAAGGAGCAATAGAATTAGTACCAATTCAACAGAAAGGAACAGGAGTTTACTCTCTGTACTTTCTCATACCCAAAAAGGACAAGACTCTAAGACCTATATTAGATCTCAGAACATTAAATACCTACATCAAATCAGATCACTTTCACATGGTGACATTACAGGACGTAATCCCACTGCTCAAACAACAAGACTACATGACAACACTAGACCTAAAGGGTGCATATTTCCATATACCGATACATCCTTCACACAGAATGTATTTAAGGTTTCTATTCCAAGGGGTACATTACCAATTCAAGGTGTTGCCATTCGGAATAACAACTGCACCAAGAGTTTTTACAAAATGCCTGGCAATGGTAGCTGCACATATCAGAAGGCAGCAAATACATGTGTTCCCGTACCTAGACGATTGGTTAATCAAAACCAACACGCTAGAACGGTGTTCACAACACACAAAGTACTTAATAGAAACCCTCCACAAACTAGGTTTCTCAATCCACTACGCAAAGTCACACCTTCAGCTGTGCCAGACACAGCAATACTTAGGGGCGACAATCAACACAGCAAAAGGGATTGCCACTCCAAGTCCACAAAGGATACAGGCATTTCACAATGTAATACAGGCCATGTATCCAGGACAACAAATACAAGTCAAAATGGTGATGAAACTCCTAGGCATGATGTCCTCATGCATAGCCATTGTCTCAAACGCAAGGTTGCACATGCGGCCCTTACAACAGTGCCTAGCATCACAATGGTCACAAGCACAGGGTCAACTTCTAGATCTAGTGTTGATAGACCGCCAAACATACACCTCGCTTCAATGGTGGAACAATATAAATTTAAACCAAGGGCGGCCTTTCCAAGACCCAGTGCCTCAATATGTTATAACAACAGATGCCTCCATGATAGGGTGGGGAGCACACCTCAATCAACACAGCATCCAGGGACAATGGGACACTCAGCAAAAACAGTTTCACATAAATCACTTAGAACTACTGGCAGTATTTCTAGCGTTAAAGGCAGTTCAACCCATAATAAGCCACAAACACATTCTTGTCAAGACAGACAATGTGACAACGATGTATTACCTAAACAAACAGGGAGGGACACACTCTACACAGTTGTGTCTCCTGGCACAGAGAATATGGCATTGGGCGATACACAGCCACATTCACCTAATAGCACAGTTTATTCCAGGGATTCAGAATCAGTTAGCAGACAATCTCTCTCGGGATCACCAACAGATCCACGAATGGGAGATTCATCCCCAAATACTAAACACTTACTTCCAAAGTTGGGGAACACCACAAATAGACCTATTTGCAACAAAAGAAAACGCAAAATGCCGAAACTTCGCATCCAGGTACCCACAAGATCAGTCTCGGGCAATGCGTTATGGATGAGTTGGTCAGGGATATTTGCATACGCTTTTCCCCCTCTCCCACTCCTTCCATATCTAGTAAACAAGTTGAGTCAAAACAAACTCAAACTCATACTAATAGCACCAACTTGGGCAAGACAACCTTGGTACACAACACTACTAGACCTCTCAGTAGTGCCTCATGTCAAACTACCAAACAGACCAGATCTGTTAACTCAACACAAACAACAGATTAGACACCCAAATCCAGCATCGCTGAATCTAGCAATTTGGCTCCTGAAGTCTTAGAGTTCGGACACCTAGACCTTACACACGAATGTATGGAAGTCATAAAACAAGCTAGGAAACCAACCACTAGACATTGCTATGCAAATGAGTGGAAAAGATTTGTTTATTGTTGCCATAATAATCAAATTCAACCCTTACACGCGTCTGCCAAAGACATCGTAAGCTACTTACTACATTTGCAAAAGTCAAAGCTAGCTTTTTCATCCATTAAAATACATCTCACCGCAATTTCAGCTCCTCTGCAAATTACGCACTCAACTTCACTCTTTAGGATCCCAGTCATAAAGGCTTTTATGTAGGGCCTAAAAAGAATTATCCCACCAAGAACACCACCAGTTCCTTCGTGGAACCTCAACATTGTTTTAACACGGCTTATGGGTCCACCGCTTGAACCCATGCACTCATGTGAGATACAGTATTTAACATGGAAAGTAGCATTTCTAATTGCCATCACATCTCTAAGAAGAGTAAGTGAAATACAGGCATTTATCATACAAGAACCCTTTATTCATATACACAAGCATAAAGTAGTTTTACAAACAAATCCTAAGTTCTTACCAAAAGTCATATCACCATTCCACTTAAATCAAACAGTAGAACTACCAGTGTTCTTTCCAGAACCAGATTCTGTAGCTGAAAGAGCACTACATACATTAGACATCAAAGAGCATTAATGTACTACATTGACAGAACAAAACAAATTTGAAAAACAAAACAACTGTTCGTTGCTTTCCGAAAACCTCATACAGGGAATCCAATATCCAAACAAGGCATTGCCAGATGGATAGTTAAATGCATTCAAACCTGTTATCTCAAAGCAAAAAGAGAACTGCCTATAACACCAAAGGCACACTCAACTAGAAAGAAAGGTGCTACCATGGCCTTTCTAGGAAACATTCCAATGACTGAAATATGTAAGGCAGCCACATGGTCTACGCCTCATACATTTACTAAGCATTACTGCGTGGATGTGTTAACAACACAACAAGCCACAGTAGGACAAGCAGTACTACGAACTTTATTTCAAACAACTTCAACTCCTACAGGCTGAGCCACCGCTTTTTGGGAGATAACTGCTTACTAGTTTATGCAAAGCATGTGTATCTGTAGCTACACATGCCATCGAACGGAAAATGTCACTTACCCAGTGTACATCTGTTCGTGGCATGAGACGCTGCAGATTCACATGCGCCCGCCCGCCTCCCCGGGAGCCTGTAGCTGTTTGAAGTTGAACATTTGTAAATTTGTAAATATATCGCTTTAAACCACATTATGTACATACATATTTGCTCCATTGCATGGGCACTATTACTATAATACACAACTCCTACCTCACCCTCTGCGGGGAAAACAATCTAAGATGGAGTCGACGCCCATGCGCAATGGAGCCGAGAAGGGGAGGAGTCCGTCGATCTTGTGACTCGAAAAGACTTCTTCGAAGAAAAACAACGTGTAACACTCCGAGCCCAACACTAGATGGCGGGATGTGCAAAGCATGTGAATCTGCAGCGTCTCATGCCACGAACAGATGTACACTGGGGAAGTGACATTTTCCATATATAACGCTTTTAAAAGAGAAGTTTTAATTTAGTCTTTATTTGTTGATGTGTGACATAAATAATCTGGAGCCAGATGTACTAACAGAATGGATTCTGTAAAACTGGTTGCAATTTGTTCACCGACTTACTAAATCCATTTTGTTTTTGAGAACCATCCTCTGTACAAGTAGGTCTGTTCGCAAAAACCTGATTCATATTGAGTCGCTGTGAGGAAAGTGGTTCATTATGTGGTGTGGTTGTGCAAGATTACCATGTAATGGTCATAATTCCATATCCTGTCCATTCAGGTTTGTTTGTGAAACCTTAGCTCAGTCCTGCATAGCTGTGGATCAGAAAGCCAGGCTTTATCAAAAGAAGTAGATTGTATTTTTAGCTTCAAATATGCACCTCAACGACAAACATCCATGGGAGTAGTTACAAAGTATTAAAGAAACAATAAATCACAGCTTTACACTCAATTCAATTAAACGATTGAAATCTACAGCCATGCGCTGTTTAGGGTTAGCAACAACAAGTCACTTGTATACGGCTATAACGGCACTCTTGTGTGGACCAACTCAGAAGAGAGCCAGTCACACAGACCAAAAAGGTCCAGTTACCTCGCAGTTAAAGCAGTTGTCAGTCGAGTTCCAGGGTCTGTGGGTGAACCACCTTAAAGGACCAGGGAGTGGTTCTGTTGTAAGGTATGCAAAACGCTCAAGGTCGCTGAGCCAGTGTTGAGGGTCTTCCTGTGGTCACTCCTTGGTCCACATACACGACGGACGATGTTGGCCTCAGGGTCCGATGTCCATCGAAGTCAAGTTGAACCCCAGCACAAAACCAGTTGTCACTGGTCTATTGGTCCCTTTAAATTAAGTCCTGGGTGACCTAACTGCATTTTGATGACTCTTCCGGGTCCAGCAGACTTGGGTGCAACTTTTGAGGGTCAGGTCTCTGTCTCTCAGGCTGCACCTTAATGTCCAGCTGCAATCGTGCTTCTTGGCTCTGGTCTCTCAGAGGAGCAGGTTTTCTAGTATTTCTGACCCTGTGCTGTAACAGGAAGTCAGACATCTGACTTGTGGAGTCACCTTGCCTGCTTGGGCCTTGGAGTTGACTTTTCCTTGAGGGGGACGGTCATAGGAATCTCATCATAGGGATGAGACTGATGGTGGGGGACTGAGTCTATGACACACCATCTGGTAGCTGTCATCCTAACCCTTTTTGGCTAGCTAGCAGTGCCTCACCCAAACCTGAAAGTAACGTTTATTTCAGGCAGCCTATGGCATGACACTCAGATTCCTCAGGGAAGTTGTAGTAGAACAGATCTTACCCCTTTCTATCAGTTACATAAGTCTCATACATGCAAAGAGAAGTAGGATTTGGTTCAATATATTTATTGAAGCAACTGCGTTCTATGTAAAAAGGCATGAACTGCGATTATTAGGAAGATGACCAAGAACCGGAAACAGATAAAAGTTCACAACATTCTGTCACACTAATGAACCTAAAATCCCTACCCACACTTATGGATTCTACATGAGTGTTAGCACTTATCTGGCCTTACTAGACTCTGAAAGGAAGCCTCAGCTCCGTACCTGAACAATAAGCAGGGGTTTTCTGCCTGTGATCTGCTGACAGTCCTCCCAAGTATTTGGAGCAACAAGACCAGATTCAACAGGGTTACGACAACATGGTACAGCGTAAGATGGATGGCTAGATTGTCCCCTCTAACCTTGTTTGTTGTTTTTATAACAAAACACGTTGTAGTTCTCAGAACTGGCGTGACATAATATGTCTTTTCTGTGTAAGGTAGACATCGTATGGCAATACTTTGTAGATTATCACATACAGCCTTGGGCAGAGCACAAGATGAAAATGTTGTGCAAAAAACTAATCATTCCTGCGTAGAAAAGCAGCTGAGAAAAAACTATCTAGCTACAATGAAGCTAGGCTGAAATAATAAGAAGGAATACGTGAAATAAACTAAGTAAAAGGGCACAGGCCCGAAGCTAAAATAAATGTGCACAAGCAAAGTGCTAAAATAACCACGTGACAGGACACCACAGGCCCTTTTTTTTTTTTTTGCTAGCCCAAGATGTAGCATGTGCAGTCCAGCTTTTGGTGTGGCCTTTCTTTGCTGGGTTCAGGGATCAGCAGGGCAGTCCTTTGGTCCTCTCTTCAGTACAGATTTGATTGGAGGTATGGATGTCACGGGTGCCACTTCTATACTCACTGCGAGCCTACGCGGATGTGGCAACTAAGTAGTCAGTGGGCTACCAGATCACCTCACCTCACCTCTGATGACGACTTACTGTGAACTGTGCCACCTAGATAACCCCAAATACACCATTCTGCCCTCTCCCAACATGTCAGAACCATTTGTGTGTCGAGCTCCTTAGCCCAATCCTGAGGTGTGGCTACATGGAAATAAAATCAGTTGGACAACGGCTTCTCCTTCTCTGCCCAATATGTGAGCCCGTCTGCGGCAACAAAAGAGCAGCCATCTCATGTGTTACTACTGTTTGTCCTTCAAAGGCGGCATCCACTTTGAAGCTCACCTTTTAGGACCACACCCAGTCTGCCATCCTGCAAGAGGAGATCACATCTCTGCTCTTTGTAGATCCTTTGTTCTTCTTTTGAGTCATTCACAGCTCTCACGAGGAGAGCAGAAGGCTGTGTCGAGGACTGCAACTTGTGTGCCACCGTAAACGGCTACTGGAAACTTTAGACATTCCTAAGGTTGCCCTTTCTTTAAAAAGTTACATTACATTTGACCTAAGCAACAGCGATTTGTTTGATACCTTCTAGAACCACACTTAGTAGTCCTATTTGAAAGTTTGCACTGCTGAGTTGTCAGCATGAACCTTCATACCCGCCAATGGGGCCACTAGCCTCACAATAAAAGCTACAATGCAGAGATTTTACTATGAGGACATAAAAACTTTATAAAAACACATGTCCATCTTTTTAATTTAATGCACCTTGGCTTTAGGGCTCAATAGCCCTGCCTTAGGGGTAACGCGTAAATAATAATCATTGGCAAAGCCAGTATTTCTCAACCTGTAAGAGCTATTACTTTTGGCAAAGTTTTATAGCCATGCTGTACTGCAGCGTGGATTCTTCGTAATTATTATTTGTAACCAGGCTGCTAAATGACATGGCTTCAAATGACTGACAAAGTTGTCAATGCCAATTCTGTGAAGAAGGAACAAAGGGCAATAGCAAAGCCATAGTTTTAAATGCGAGACCAGTTCACTTTCTCAGTGCTTGTAGGATATTAGCACAAGACACCTGATTATGAGTAAATTGGTTAATATTCCTATGTGTAAAAAAGAAATAAAATGACACTTGGCTAAAAATCTCACCACATAAAGGAAGTGATTGTGTTAGTTCAAAGGAAAAAAGGGCTTCTTTGAAGTGTTTATGACATAGTGAAGCATAGTTACAAATGATAAGATGTTAACAAGCACGACAAGGAATAAGAACAAAATAAAAGTAGTACATAAGAAAAAAATAAAAGCAGTACATAGGTTTTATCTGCCTTCCACGAATGTCTTGTTTTGGACAACCACTGCCAGCTGCCATGAGACTAGATGTGAATCTGAGAGGGGTACTCTGTAACATGTTTTTGGGGATCTGCACCCTTTGCTCAGTATTTACATTTGCATGTTGTCCTTGTACGTTCCGCCGGGGCTGGGAAGTTGGGTGGGGTTTGGGCCAGGGGAGAGTGTCATATACCTGTGAGGAAGGTGCCCCTGGTGGAGCGTTTGCCTTGATAAATACTAATGGTTGTCATTGCCATCAGGAAGTGACGAGGACAGTGGAAGCATTAGGTACGTCTGGGTGCTAGTCACTGGGAAAGAAAATACTAGTAAAAAGAGGGATTCCACCCTCTATGAGATACTCTTGGCAGGGAATGTAGCAAAGCACCTCTTATAAAATTACATGGAACGCAAGAAGAATGGCCAAAAAGACTACTGCATCCAGAATTTAGTTGTCTCAGTGAAGAAACTGACTCAGTATCGGATCCAAGATGTATGCATAGGCGCACAGTTTTAATAAGCAGAAGCTTAAGCAACAAATACTCAATGAGCATTGGCAAAGCTTATATGCAGGGAATGAAGGAAAGTGCATGCACTCCTCATCACAAATGTTTTTTTTTATTTTACCGATCCAAGACGTATCTGTAGATTTGAAAAAAAAAAAAAGAGTATTTTTCTTAAGCAAGTTTTAACTGGGAAGGTGGGGGTGGGGATGGGGTTCTGAAGCAATGTGGCCGACAGGGAGAAGCACATAGAGGCGAGGCACAAACAGAGTGGTGAGGCACAGAGAAATAGACAGGACAGAAAGAGCTATATGGGTAAGGATTGGGTGGGAGAATGGGGTGGAAAAAGCACAAGACGAAACAGTAGGCAAGCAGTAACCTGGAGCACTCTGATGCAGAGAAGCACACAGTGATGGAGCATGGTGATAGAGCGAAGCACGTGATGAATACCAAGCTTCTGCAACTGTTAGTGAGTAGAAGCATGCAGTGCTTCCACTCACCGACGGCTGCAGTAACAAAAGAAAAAAGTAGCGCCCACAAACAGTGGAAGGGCACAAGTAATTGGACCATGCTCTGTGGGAGGGTTCAATGCACAAAAAGGAGGGCAATCTAGCACAACCTGACCACCTAAAAACAAACCTTTTAAAGTGACATTCACACAACAAATTGGAAGCAATGGGAGGACTGTAAGCCCTCAATCTGTAAAAAAAATAAAAAATGTCTTGCAGATGTAGCGCGTGCACTAAGCGAGACCTAAAAGGATGGCATAAATGGCAAAGTCGAATTGGCAGTTTAAAACTGCCCTGCCAGCCAGCAGCAGTGGTCTGAGAGTCGTGCTTTGCTTTGTTCCACTTTAGGTGGCTCAATAACTGTTGCAGTCCACAAGGGACATTTAACTTATAGGCTTTAGGTACCAAAGTACCATCTAAGATAAACTTGCTAGTTGTAGGTTAATCAATCAGACATACACTAGGCTAAAGGTATTTTGACCATCCCTAACAAATTTTGCATTATCCTCGTGTTGCTTACTTACCTTTTTACTACTGAGATTTTTTTACTGATATTTTAACCTGTTTTTACATGCCCGTGTTCAGTGGCATTTTAACACGCCTCTCCTCACTAAAACTGCCATTTTCCACCCTCCTGCTTGTTCCAACTAAAGCCGCCATTTTGAGAGGCAGTCTAGTCTTTCTGTCCTGGAGCTCTGGCCCACTATAAAGGGCTTGATGAAGCGAGCACGCAGGGGATCACTAGGCTAATGGTATTTCGACCTTTGCTAACGAATTTTGCATAATCCTCATGTTGCTTACTTACTTTTACTACTAAGATTGTTTTACTGATATTTTAACATGTTTTTACTTGCCCATGTTCAGTGGCATTTTGACACTCCTCTCCTCACTAAAACGGCCATTTTCTACCCTCCTGCTTGTTCCAACTAGAGCCACCATTTTGGGAGGCAGTCTAGTCTTTCTTGCCTGCAGCTCCGGCCCACTATAAAGCGCTTGATGAAGCGAGCGCACAGCGGATGCGTGCCTAAGGCAAGCCCGTCTGCACCGTCCGTGCCCGATCGAGACCAGGGACCAGGAATGCTACCCAGTGCTCTTCCGAAAGCTTAGTCTACTCAGCTTCTCAACAGTTAGCTATCTGGAAGGACACTTCTCACCTCTGTAAACACTCTTTAAATCCTGACTCTCCTATTACACATAACAATGTGTGTCACCGGTCTCCCTTCTCTCATTTCCTATTCCAGCGCGGAACAGCTTTGGTGGAAGTTGCCAAATCCTTCTACTCAACTGTCGTTACCTGCCTGCGCATAAAATCCATATTTTCTCACTATTAGTTGATCGTGCTCCGAAGGTGTTATTTCTAACAGAAACCTGGCTATCCGAGAACTCTGGTCCTGAAATAGCTATGGCTCTTCCCCATGATTATCATATCCACCGATTAGACAGGCCTCACTCCAAAGGAGGTGGAATCACAATCATTGTTAAAAATACTATAAATTGTACTACCCAAAATTTGTCTATTTCAGACTGTCTGTTTTTCTCATTAACAATCAATCCTACCTTTACTCTCTTTGGAACATTAATTTATCGTCCTCCTGGTCTGGAGAGGAAAATTCTTCAGGCTTTACCAGAACTAATATCAGACTTTGCCAGTAGAAACTCTAATTTCACCATTTGGGTGATTTTAATATTCACATTGATGATGAATATAACAATCTGGCACTCTGTTGACGGATCTAACAGCTTTAGATCTGCCACAGTTGATCCAAGGCCCCACTCATATTAAAGGACACACCATCAGCTTGGTGTTAAGTAATTTGTCAAACCTTTCGGTTTTGCCTCTACTCCCTCTAGTTTGGACTGATCACTATCTAATTTCTCTTTCACTCCCTCCTGCCCTGCACCCCCACAGTCCTCATCTAGCACTACCACCCATCGCCCCTGGTCTAAGTTAAGTCACAAAAACTGGATAGATAGTTTAGAACTTCATTGTCCGTTCTCCACTACTAATGAGACTTGCTTGGCGTCAACATTTAATGAATGGATTTCCAACTCTCCTTCCGGCTAAGACCGTCCATAACATTGCACGTACCAAGAAGTCCTCTTGGTTTCTCCTAGGATACGGCAACATAAAAAGATATGTAACCAGAAATGAAATGGGGGAAAAAACCTATGACGATGACTCTAAACGTGGATGTAGGGTAGCAATTAAAGACTATCGTGCAGAAATTAAAACCGCGCAAGGACTGTTCTACGCTGCCAGAATAGAACAATCCTCCAGTTCTCCTAAAGAAAGCTTTACAATTTTTAAAGAATTAACTCAAGACCCTTCTTCTTGCAGCCCAATACGAGCATCTTCGGAGCATGAAGAAGTTCTTGATATTCAACGAGGCTTCTCTCACCTCTCCGCACAAGAAGCCACTACGGCATTTCAAGACCCTTCGAATGTCACTTTCATAGCGTTTCAGCCTCTGACTGAGAACCTAGTTCTTGATCTCCTATGCACTATAAAATCAGGCTCTCACCTTGATCCGGCCCCACCGTCTATATTAATCCTTGGCGCGGACGTTATTGCGCCTGTTCTAACTAGGATTCTCAATAATTCTCTCACCCCTGGTTAGCTTCCACAAAACTGTAAACATGCTGTCATCAAACCTTTATTAAAAAATCCTAGGCTTGATCCTAGGTCACTGAGCAATTATAGACCAATTGCCATTCTTCCGATAAAATCTAAAATTATAGAAAAACATGTTAACAAACGAATTTCAGGCTTTCTCGAGGATTACAATTTTCTACATCACACTCAGATGGGTTTCAGTACTTTGCATAGCACTGCATCTGCCCTGTTGGTTACCGAGGACACCAGTCAACGCTTGGACTCGTGTGGTTATGCAGCAATTATCCTTTTGGATCTGAGTGCTGCATTCGATACTGTAGATCATAATATTCTCCTTCAGAGAATCTCTCGGATGGGCTTTTCAGGGACCCGATTTGAGTGGTTCTCTGACTTCCTGAAGGTCAGGACCTTTCAAGTCCTAGGTCGATCTTTTTTTTCTAAACCTCTGCCACTCAGTTGTGGTGTGCCGCAGGGCTCCTCTCTGAGCCCTACTCTTTTTAACATTTATATGTCCCCCCTGGCAAGAATTATTGAGCCACGTGGATTATCTCTAGTATCTTATGCGAATGATACTCAGTTGGTCTACTCTTTCTCTGCTAAGAATACCCAAGAACAGGCTACCTTATCTTCCTGTCTCTCAGATATCGCCAGATGGATGATAGAGAGCAAGCTTAAGCTCGACGATGGGAAAACAGAAGTTATGATCGTTGGGAATCCTTCCTTACTTAGGTCCCCATCCCTAGCAATGAACTTGCCTAAGGATCTACCTCCGCCTAACGATTCCATAAAAAGCTTGGGTTTTTAACTAGAACCACACCTTACAATGGAATGCCATTCTAAGAAACTGGCAGCTACCTGTTTCGGTTTTCTAAGAACCCTTAGTAAAATCTTTAAATTAGTTCAATTTTCAGCCAAAATACTTCTTACTAAGGCTCTGATACTTTCACGTCTCGATTATGGGAACGTACTGCTCCTGAGCTCTCCTTCGCATGTTCTAGGGAGACTTCAGGCGGTGCAGAATGATGCTGCTCGCCTACTCACAGACACCCCCAGACATTCATCTGCCACTCCAACCTTGGCTTCCCTCCATTGGCTTCCGATTGAATGACACATTATTTTTAAAGCTATTTGTTTTATTCAATGAGCCCTTTGAAACAAGGGTCCAGTCTTCCTCAGACGAATGATCACTCTCTATACCCCCGGAGAATACTCTGCTCTTCTTCAGCTTTTTTAATTAACTGCTTTCGTGCTAAGAAAGTTAGATGGGGGGGTAGATCCTTTGCCTGTGGAGCAGCTAAGATCTGGAACTCCCTCCCCTTGGAACCTCTTCATGACATGTTAGAATCGTAGAAAATTGAAAACTGTATTGTTTCCTGTGTAGGGAGGCGGGTTGCACATTGCAGCCTACTCTGAATCACATCCATCTCAGAGATGGTGGCCTGCTGAGGTCTGTCTGTGATTGCTTTTAAATAATGAAGTTTTGTAAATACAACCCGTCTTCCTTAAATGAAAACTAGTTGAGTTTTAAAAAACCAAGTGAAACGTTTCACTTTTTTTTGGACTGCCTACTCTTAAATTATTTTTCTTAACATTCACAAAGGGCAAGTGTTCCCCAAAGGACCCCTTACTGTTTATGAATGGGTTACTACTACATTTGTGTAATTGGTAAAATGCTAATATTTAGCAGTCAGATTTTGGTCACAAAATATTAACATCTCATTCTGAATCAGTATTTGGAAGGGCCTCCCTAAACATACCCTTGCAAATATAGATTCAGTATTTGGTTACAGACTGAAATTGTGATTCAGTAACTTGTTACCAAAATCTCATTTGGATTTCATACATAACAAAATGCCTTTTTGTTGTTGCAAACAGTCTAATCCTGCGAATTAAACCTTTTGCGAATGCAAAAAAGGTTTGTAAATCTGGCCCCAGGTCCTCCTTTCTAGTGTGGATGGAACTCGTGGAATTCTGCCACACAGTAATTGGCGGAATTTCGCTGGAACTCCAGATTACATAGCTGCCAAATTCTGCCAATTCCTCATGCAGAATAAAACATTCTGCCCACCCATGCTTCTTTACAAATTTGGCTCAGATTCATTGATCTGTTTGATAAACTCTGAGGGAAAACGTTTTTGAGGGTATATGTTAAAAAACACATGTTCCTTGTGCTCCTATTTACAATGCAGACCACTGGATCTGAATTTATATACCAGTGGTTCCTTACTGATTGAAGATGTTTTGGCTATTGATTGTTAATACTTCATTCAGGATCTTTTGAGTTCTGGTTAGGTCATCTGCTTTCACGTTTTCTGTGCATCAAATGTAATTTGTTGAGATCTGCAGACTTGAGTTTGGGCACTGTGAATGAGCATTGCTGTACACATGGTGCTACTGGTGTATCTGAGGTAAGGGATATGGATCTCAATGTTGGGCTGAGGAACTCTTCAGGGGGACGGGGCAGATGAGATGTTCTTCTTTCCAGACATTCTAGGTCAATATTCTATTGATGTTCCAAGTTAATTGCATGATGGGTTGCTTCTGTTGTTAAAATAGTGTATGTTTTTTTACCATGAGTGACAGTGTCTTGTGGCTGCCCTTTTATCCATTTGGTTTAACCTCAGGATAAGAGTTAAACTTTAAAAACATACACTCTTGTAACGCTTTGTTCACTGCAGCTCTCCAGTACTTGACTTTCTGCACTCCAAGGAGTATGTTGTGGATTGTCCTGAGACCTAAACAATAGGCTTGGAAGGGTTTGTGAAGTTCTCGGTGCTCCTTCTGGTAAGAGCTTTATGCAAGAGTAATTTGTTCAATATGGTTAGACACAGTTCCACACATTTGGTAGCAGCAAAGGCAGCTGATTTCAGATGGCATGGTAAGACGTCATAAGGTTTTTCATTCACTACCTCAGGATCTTCCTATGCTTTTGTTTCTCAATAGGTTTGCAGAAAGGCCTCACTTTTACATCAACTTAGTACATCTAGTCTCATTGGTGTAGACAAATACTGTGCAGATTACTTCTATTTTTTTGTGTTACTGGTTTCTTTGTGTTTAAAACCGGTCTGCTTTCCCTCCTTTGTCTTTAGGACTCTTTGATCTTGCAAACTTGCCAATGCCTTTTTTTGTTTAGGAATATGCAAACACCTTCAACCTGTATATTATCACTGAGAGGGTTTGCTTGTTGTGCGCCAAATGTGTGGCAGAGTGTTTTTCGCTTTTAAAGCATATACAGTTTTGCACCTCTGTGTAATTAATATTTACCAGAGTTAACCTTGGATAACCTTTGGTAGCTTTGATTGAGCAGTGAGGAAATTCTCGTACAAAGTGTGTAGTGTGTTGTGTGAACCCAGGCAACTGTCCAGCCAATAACACTAATAAAAAAAGAAAAGTGAACACAGAATTTGACACAGAATCTGAAAAAAGTCTATAAAGTGGTAGAGATACCCTAATCCCTGTGACCACAAAAAGGTCACTCCTTTGGGAGCAAGCATTCCATAAGTATTAACCTGTTAAATGAAAGACACATCACATTAAGTCCCTGGGCCAGTGGATGACGAGCAACAGAAAGAGGATTCAGTTTAAGGTCCTCTGCATTGCTCACAAAGTCCTACATAATCAGAACCCTCAGTTTTTCAGGGGCAAGTCTTAGTGCTATTCGCCAAGTAGGTAACTTTGTACCTCTCAATCTTGTGGTGCCAAAAAATTGCTGGGTGGGGTAAATCTCTCTTACACCACAGCTATACTGTGAAATACTCTCCATCACATCACGGAAATCAACAATCATTCTATGTTCAGGAGAAATCTTTCATTAACTCTGTTCTGGATTCTTCATCGTTTTTGCTGTTCCAGTACTTTGGAGCTGTGTTTTTGAGCTTAGTGCCTTGACGCCTTAGAGCATTTGTGAGAGTTATAAATAGTTTTTCATTTAATTTCACTGTTAATCAAATCTCCCTACTTCACATTGAGGACCTTAGACAGCATATCTCCTCACTGTAATTTCCTTCACAAAGTCAAGGCCACCATCAACTTATTCTCTCCCACCTTGACTATGCCAGTGAACTATCTCTATGAGCATCTGTTTGTACAGTGCCGGCTTTATCACATCCATGGTGTGGCCGCCCTACAGCTTCTACACTTTCACATCTGTGACTGCATCACCACTACCCTTTAAGCTCTTCAATGGCTGCTTATAATATATGTTGTTCAAGAGACTAGGCATGGTCCACTGGGTCATCCATTGTATCGGTCGGATCTTCTTGGAAATGAAATGTTATGCATAGTATTCTTAAAGGGCTCTCAGTTCTAGGCTCTCCTGTTTCGAACAATCCCTTGGTTCAGAAGTTTCTGCTTAGGATCTTCATTAATAGCCATAAACAATTAAATAATTCCCCGCCATTAGCTCATACCCCAGAACACCACTAAAAAGTGAATTCCATGGAAACGGCAACAAAGAACGTCTTTATTCATGAATCTTTGAAGTATTTGTTGAATGGAAGACTGCAAACCGTTTTTGTTTTTCATGAATTATCAGCTGAAAAAATATTTTAAAAATTATTTTTAGTATCTTTCAATAGAACACATAGAGCAGTGGTGCAATAAGGTGAGGGGCATGCGAAAATGCAGACAGTAGGCTTGGATGTAACAGACTAAAAAAAGAAGCCTATCCCTTTAAGATCTTGGGGGGGGGGGCACCTACCCCTACCCAGCATGCCTAGTACTGGCAGTTTTATCTTTTTTTTCTAGCTGGTGTAAGAAGGTACCCCTGAACACTGCTGAATCTTTAAACCTCAGAATAAACCTATTTTCTTGAAGCCATTTTGATTCTTTGACCTTCACTCAGCATTTTTACATCTCCCTTCCTGTGAACCAATTAAAGTCCTCATAAATGGTCCACTTGGGCACAGGGATAGTCTGAACAGGGCAGTCCAGACGTAGAGGCTTGACACCCCCTCATGCCTTGTCCGATGTTCACAGGCCACTTCAATCCAAGACAGCAAGTTCTGCCTTAACCTTCATATGCAAGGCATAACTCTGGCAGCCATACTCAAGTCTCGCAACCTCAAAAGACCTTGGGGAGGACTTCTTAATCATTGGACAATTTAAGACCATAATCCAAATTTAGTCAATTCAATGAGTAATCGTGCTCAAGAACTAAGTTTTTAAAGGCAACTTCCCAAAGATTCCAAAACATAGTTCTTTTGTAGGGGGGTGGGGGAGGGCAGATCTTTTCCAGTTGATTAATTTTTTTTTACCGCTCTTGTCCAGATGAACCCACAGAGAGACCTATTTCAAGCAGATCTCACGTCTAGCTAAAAGGATTAGCAAGAATAACAAGTTGTGTTGACCTCTAGTATGCTTCTTCTCCAACCTCACGTCTGAGGGTACCCCAAAGATAATCAAGGACGGACTTGACTCCGCCACTGGGCTAATCACGTCAAGTAACACCTTACCCACATCTTGCCAGAACTCTTCCAACCTAGGACAATACCAAAACATGTGTAAATTATCAGCCCCTTCGTCATCACAACAAGGGCAATTTTTTGGGGCATTTCCCAAGGCTGTTAATCTCGCCGGGGACCAATAAACCCTATGCACTGTAAATAAATGGTTCTTCTTCAAACCGTATGCCAAAGTGTTGATGCTGAGATTTGCCAAAGATGAGTAATGTCCAAAGCTGGTAAGGAGAGACCCCGCTTTTTTCCTGGGAGTGTAAGAGGCTCTTCTTCTTCTTCCATTAGCATCCAATACCAAAACACAATTTCCTTGTGATAGGGAGATCTATTTAATAACCTCTTCTCCCATATACTTTACCCTGTCCCCTCCTTCGGGAGAGAGCCTACCCAGCTAACTACTTGATAATACGTAAATTTAGAGATCGAGCCCCCCATTTGTTCCCGGAGCGTGGACCAGGGCAATAGCGTATAGTCTTCCATAATTTGCCCCCATCTCACAATCCCATTTTCCCACAGAGAGACAGAAATTCCGGGATACCAGGTGAGTTCCAAATAGGGGCCATACTACTGTAATATGGCAACCCTAAGGCTTGTCGAACCTGAATCCAGGTTTTGCATGCTGCTGACAGAATCTTTAACCGAACATTTAAAAAAAAATTATAATGGCCAAATTTAAACAAAAAATGGTCCCCAGCCTCCAAGTAGGTTTAACCATAGCCTTAAAAAGCGGAGTGAAACTAAGCCATTCATTCAGTAAACACCTTATGTTCTTTAGCTGAAAAGCGTGACAAAATTGATAAAAGTCAGGTGTTGCTATCCCTCCATTCTCTTTTTTCTTACATAACTTCTTCCATGCGATGCAGACTCCCCTAGATGCCCAAACAAAGGCAGACAGATCTCCCTGTAGTTTTTTAAACCATTCCACCTTTGGTAGAATGATCATTTTTACTATATTTGATCAACCAATTAAAGATAGAGGGAGACCACCCCATGTCTTCAAAAGTTTCCTTGTCTCTTTCCATACCTTGTTAAAATTGATCAATGCGACCTCTTCTAGCTTAGTCCTTATCAGGACCCCCAAATATCTTATCTCCTGTATAACTAGAGGACCAGTATAACTGGTGTTCCAACACATAATTTCTGTCGTCTTCTGGTTTATGGAGTAGCTGGATACCTTCCCAAACTCTTCTAAAGATAGTAATATACTAGGCAATGACCCCACTATATTCCCAGTATATATCATTAGGTCATCCGCATATAGAGCCACTTTCTTTTCCCAACTTCGACACAAAAATGGTTCAATCCTCATATTCCTTCTAATCATTGTAGCCAGCGGTTCAATATATAAGTTGAAGAGAAGCGGGGAAAGGGGGCATCCCTGACGAGTGCTGCGGCCTATCTTGAGAGACTGTGAAAGATTACCATTGATCAAAATACTAGCCACAGGATTCATATACAGGGATTTTACAGCCTTAGAGAAGAGGTCCCGAACTTAAAGGCCTCCATAGTCGACTGTAAAAAAAAAAAGACCAGCTGACTCGATCAAAGGCTTTAGCAGCGTCAAAAGTAAGAAATGCTAACTGGGGCTCATCCTGCAGAGCCAGATCAATAGAACCTAATAAATCATGAGTTAACTCATGAAGTTGCCTCCCCTTATTGAAACCCTTTTGATCGTCATGCACCAGAATACCCATCACCCTTTCAGGCCTCTTAGATAAAATATGTGTGTAAATGTTATAATCAGAATTCAGTAATGAGATGGGCCCATATGACTCACATCTCACTGGATCTTTATTAGATTTCAGAATCAAGCTGATTGTGGCCTCATCCCATGATTTCGGGATCACTTTTCCATTGAGAAACACTTCATTAAATAGTTCCAGCATAATTGGGGCCAACTCCACCCATAGTACTCTGTAGAGGTCTTTAGGCAAACTATCGGGACCCGATGCGTTCCCTAATTTCAGACACTTTATGGCCTTGTGTACCTCTTCCCTACTTATCTTGGCCTCCAACTCCTATCTTAATGCGTTATCCAAGCCGGGGAGATGTAGATCGGCTAAAAAGGCCCTAATCTGGGTCTTTGAAGCCTCGGAGTCGTCAGTATATACTTTTTGAAAGAAGGAGATAAAAGCACCTTCTAGTTCAGGCTCCTATGTGCAGAGCCCACCGTGGCTTCATTTCTAATAGAAGTGATACTGTTCCTTGTCTGATCTACCTTTGTTTTCCATGCCAGACATTTACCACAACCTTCTCCATATTCATAATGGGCAAATCTGCTAGTCTCCCATCTTTTCCTATTTCTATTTTCTAGGAAAGCCTCCACCTCACCCCTTTTCTCTTTCAGCTGGACACCCAAAGTATTTAGACGTTTTTCATCTCTGAGCTTTAAAATGCAGCCCTTCTATAATAGCTATGTCCCGCTCAAACTTCCTAATATGGTCTTTCTCTTTTCTATATCTATAGACGGCTGCATTCATTAGTCTTCCTCTTATATAAGCCTTTTTGGCATCCCAGACCACCTGTAAAGTGGCTGACCCATAATTTAAATTAGAAAAACTGTTGGTATTGTGCTTTAATCTTTCCACAACCATCTCATCCGTTAATAAGACCCGATTTACCATCCATCTAGAAAGAGGAGAAAGTTTTCAAGATTCAAATGTAGTTTCACTGCTGAATGATCTGATAAATGTTCTGGGGGATGACCTACATAGCCAACATCCCTCCACCCAGGCTATTGTGTATTAAGAAGTCGTCGAACCTGGAGCGATGGCCATATTTTTTTATTGTAAAAAGTGTACCTAGAGCCATCACCACACTTCAAACGCCAAATATCGACTAAACCCAGATCTACCATTGCTTGTCTCAACCTGGCTCTTGTTTTAGGTGTATTCACAATACCTCTCAGGTGGACCTGTCTAAAACTGGATCCAATAAAACATTAAAATCTCCTCCCACTAGGACTGGGTATTTTGAAGTTAGCAACTGGTTATACAGGACTTGAAATGGTTCCGGGTCATCTATATTGGGGCCATAATAACCAGCTATCGTGAGTCATGAACCATGCAACCTTGCGTCAACCACCAGCCATCTTCCTCTAGAGTCTGCGTTGATCTTGCCCAATACTGCCTTTGTAGATGTTTTAAACAGAACCGCAACTCCTTTCACTGCGCAGGATTGGGTGGTACACACACACTGATCTGCCCATTTTGTGTGTTTAAGAATATCCTGCCACTCATCCCACAATAAATGTGTCTACTGAAGAATGATGACTTCTTCCTCCATAATTTTTAAAAGTTCCAAGATCTTCCACCTTCGTCTCTTAACCCTAAGGCTGTTTACGTTCCAAGATACAACCTTCAATTGGGTACACTTATCTCTAGACATGCTACATATCCATAAAGCCCAACTTCTCCTAACCTATCCTGAAGTGGTCTAATCACAAGGACCCCTTCTATTAAAACTAAGAGGACTAAAACATGTTAATGATTTTTCCCGTATGCTCACACTCCCTGTGAAAAGAACAAAAGACTTCAAAAATGATAATCCCCAACCCCCACAACCCTGATGAACCCTCCCTGCATCCATTGGAGTAAAAAATCTCCTATTGGACCTTCCAGAACTCACAACCTTACATTTTGGCATACAAAAATTACTCTGTCCCCTGCATAGGGGAGCATACTTCACCCGGCTCTCTTATATGTACATTTAATTATTCCACATAATTCTAAGAGCTGCAGGAAATTTCATCTGAACAGTACCCCTAATGCTCGAAGCGCCTGGATATATTTTCCCAACTCCCATTGCCTATCCTGGGTTTCCCTTGAGATGTCTAACCTAATACGAAAGAACCAATCCCATTTAATAAACCTGTCTCTTTTTAACGCTGCCGTTAAAATTCTTTCCTTTATAGAATATGTTCTAAAATTCATCAAGATTTTTCTGGGGTTCTTTCTATTTAGATTATTCCTATAGGGATCTCGATGAGCTTGTTGAATGTCCTCCTTCAAGTTCACATGCTGCAGGCCCGGAAAAAAATCCTTAAATAGTGCAATAGCAAAAGTTTTAATATCCTGACACACCACCTCCTCTGGAACATTCAGAAGTCTGAGAGTGTTCCGTCTCATATTATTTTCTAAGCTCTCAAGCCGATCCCGTAACACTTTATCCTTTGACTTAATTTGCTGGATCTCTTGTTTTTTATGAGTTACTTGTTAGTCTGTCTCCTTAACTGCACTTTCTAAGGATACCATTTTATCCGTTAGTTTGTTTATTCTAGTCTCCATGGTTTTGCAGGTTGCTCTAATTTGTGCTTGACTCTGCTCTGAAATTTACCTCTAATCTCTTCAGATAATGTAGTGAGGATGTCAGTTATATTGTGTATTTCGAGGCCCTTGGACTGTGCCATTGCGCCGGGCATTATCGAAGTTGGTAGCAACCATAGTAGGGGTATCTGTGCCTTTGTACCTGACCGTATCGGGCTTGGTAACAGTCCTAGCAATGGGGACTGTGAGGGATCACTCCCTGCCGGTGGGGAAGAAGTGTCTATAGAAGATTCCAGCGTACCTTTCCCTCCTCCAACATTTTCAGAGTTAGCCTCCCTATCCTTTTTCCCCAAAGGAGTAATCTTTAACCACTTGTGCCATGTCTGAATTTCCGACCCCGCCTTAAAAAGTGAAAATAAAAGGGGCCTTTTCTTCTTGGGGCCCATGCACCTGCCTCTGGGCGATCAGATTTGTATGGCTTCCCTGTTTCACCAAACGATCCCCTCCCAGAGTAGTTTTAAGATTGCCACCCTCCCTACCTTTTTTTTTTTTGATTTCAAAGCGTGCCACCTTACAGCTACCTGTCTCCAAAGCCTTCCCGCGGTGAATGCGCCTGGGTGTCATTGATCCTTCCTGGCCAGGGCACACCGCCATAGTCTCTTCTGGAATTCTCTCTCTGGAGGTCCGGCTCGACAGGGAGACAAAGACCGGGGGCGCAGCTGAGGACGTTGCCTCCTTACCTCCGGAAGCCAAGTTTCTGATGGATACAACTACCTGTGTCTTCCTCACTAATGAATACTCCCTTGGCGCCAGCATTCGACGGAAATCTTCTTCCTAGCTTCTGCACGTCGACGATGACGTCACATTAGCCCACGCGACGCCGTCTGACGTCATACAGGCAATAAGAGGTCCTCGCCGACGTCAGTTCCCTTTTTTCCGTGCATTCGAAACGATTATCTTCGAGGGAGCTACTGTTGCTTTCGAAGTTACAGTGTATTTTTCTGCTGCGTGAATTTTTTCTCTGAGGTTATTATGTCTCGGAGGAAGTCGGGTTTCAAGCCCTGTCGGGAGTGTGGGGGCAAGATGTCTGTTACTGACCCTCATTCCGACTGTTTATGGTGCTTAAGCTCCGACCACGATGTCGCAACATGTGATTCATGTCAACACATGAATCCGAAAGCCCTAAAAGAACGAGAGGCTAAACTCTTCATGGCGAAGTCAAAAAGTAAGGAGAAGAAGCATCATAGGAAGTCCTCCTCGCCGAGGTCTCATCGGCATCGAGACTCCTGGCGCCGTAGGGAGTCACGGCGCCATTCCAGCAAGGAGTCTCGTTCGAGGTCGCCTTCGGCTTGGCGTCGAAAGACTTGGGAGGTCAGTCACACCACACCCGTCGACGCCGTTGCCTTCTCTGGCTTCACCGACTTCGCCTGGACAGTCTTCTTCAGTTGTTGAAGTGACGCAGCCTCAGGTGTTCTCTCCGGCGTCACAGACGTCGAGGCTGGCGTCGAGGTCGCCTTCGATCCAGGCACCCCAGTATCCGGCTTTTCTTGCCCCTGGAGCCGATAATACTGCATTTTTGAATGCGATGTATACCATCTTTCAGCAGATGGCTCCAGGCGGTGCTCCAGCGGGTCCTTCGGGCCGTTGGCTTTCACCTTGGGTGCTCCGGCGCCGCTACGGCTGGCACCCTTTATGCCCTTTCTCCCTTTAGGGAATGTGGGCTCGGCGCCGGTTTTGACTCCGGTGTCCGCTCCGGTGGCTCCAGAGATTTCGGCCCCGGAGGTTTCCATCCCGTCGACTTTGGGGTTTCGGGCAGTGACTCCGACAGGACCATCGGAGACTCCAGGACGCGCCTCTCTTCGTCTGGCTCCTACCTCGGCGTCGAAGCTGCCTGTGGCGCCGGACATGGCGTCGGATGGATCCGGAGATCGGCGCCGATCCTCGACTTCGGCGGATGCCATGTCGACGCCGCGTATCGAAGAAAGGCTGCATTCTAGAAGACGTGCTCTCCGTCTTTTGGAGGAGCAGGAATACCAACGAGTCTTGGAGGAAGGAGAGATTGAGGAGTCTGGTGAGCTTCATGGTCTGGATACAGCCAGTGGGCTGGATACTTCTCCTGAGTGGGACCTGTCATCTCCAGGGGAGTATACTGAGGAGGCAGCTACTTTTCACGCTGTAGTAAGAAAGGCAGCTAACTTTCTGGAACTGCCTTTGCCGGTGGCGGAGGCGAAACAGAATTTGTTGACTGAGGTTCTACATCCGGCCTCTACTGCAGTGGAGCCTCTTTTACCATTCAATGAGACTTTGCTTGATCCGGTGTTGGAGGTGTGGAAGAAGCCAGTATCTTCCTCGGCTGTTCATAGGGCTGTGGCCAGGAGGTATCGGGCTGCGCCATCTGACCCTGGCTTTCTGTCCAGACACCCTACGCCGGAGAGCTTGGTGGTCCAGGCCTCCTGTTCGTCTAGATCTGCGCCTGGATCTTTTCCGACGGTGCCGGGGGACAGAGACTCCAAGAAGTTGGATTCACAATCTAAGAAAATATTCTCGTCCTGTAGCATGGCGTTGAAGTCCACCAACGCGACTTGTATCTTGGGGAGGTACATCTATGCTCTTATGGACGACATAACATCTTCACATACAGAGCTTCCCCAAGGACTTTTGAACATGGTTTCGGATGCCCAGGCTGCCGCAACTCAGATTATCCAATCTGGGTTGGATACGACTGACTCGTGGCTAGGGCGATGGGCACGGCTGTGGTGGCGAGGAGACAGGCTTGGCTCCGTAACTCAGGGTTCTCTGCGGACGTGCAGTCGACCCTGTTGGACCTCCCGTTTGACGGGGACAAACTGTTTGGAGCCAAAGCGGATTCGGCCTTGGAAAGGTTTAAAGAAAGCAGGGCCACAGCCAAGTCATTAGGACTGCAAGCCCCTTCTTCTGCCTCCTCCAGATTTTTTAGGAGGTTTCGTGGATTTGGACGTGGCTCTTCCTCCTCTTCCTTTCGGGGGAGATTTCAGCAACCTGCCTCTTCTCTCACCTTTAGATCAATTAGAGGGAGGGGTAGGGTCCGCACCAGGGGAGCCTCTCAGCAGCACTCTGCCTCTTCCTCGTCCTCTGGAGGGGTGCACCAGGGGAAGCAGCCTTAGGCTTCCACCAATCCCCACTCACTCCTCTCCTGTATGGGGAAGGTTACGGCATTTTCTTCACAAGTGGCAGACTATTACATCGGACACTTGGGTTATCAGCGTTGTGGGGAAAGGCTACACCCTTCCCTTTCGGGAGTTTCCGCCCCCCATCCCGGCCCCCCATCTTATTGTTCAAAAGAACACCTCCTGTTGCTAGAACAGGAAGTTCAAGTCCTCCTATTAAAGGGCGCGGTGGAGTTGGTCCCAGAGCAGGAAAGGGGTCGAGGTTGTTACTCAAGGTACTTCCTGATTCCCAAGAAGGATGGTCGGTTGAGGCCAATCCTGGACCTGAGGATCTTGAATTGGTTCCTCAAACAGGAAAAGTTCAAGATGCTGACCCTAGCTCAGGTGCTTTTGGCGTTGAACAATGGAGATTGGATGGTGTCTGTCGACTTGCAGGATGCTTATTTTCATATCCTGATACTCAAGTCGCACAGGAGGTATCTCCGGTTTGTGGTGGGGTCGCAGCACTATCAGTTTGCGGTCCTCCCGTTCGGTCTTACTTCAGCACCCCGAGTCTTCACAAAGGTGATGTCAGTGGTTGCGGCAGAGCTCAGAAGGAAGGGTATAGCAGTATTCCCTTACTTGGACGACTGGTTGATCAAAGGCAAGTCCCCGGAGCTTGTGTCGTATCATCTGCAGTCAACAACCCAGTTGTTGTTCGACATGGGCTTTTCGGTGAATGTGCCCAAATCTCACCTAGAGCCCTCTCAACGTCTCCTGTTCATAGGGGCAGTGCTGGATACAACATTGAATCGAGCCTTTCCTCCGCCTCAGCGGATTCAAGATATTCAGGAGTTGGTTCCAATGTTTCGAAATGGAGCAGTCGTTCCAGTCCTCAAGGTCCTTCGTCTGCTCGGTCTGTTTGCCTCCTGCATACTGTTGGTCACGCATGCTCGCTGGCACATGAGGGCTCTTCAGTGGTGCCTCCGAAGGCAGTGGTCTCAACACAAAGGAGATCTCGAAGGTTCTGTCGAAATCTCCAGAGATGCTGCTGCGGACTTGAAGTGGTGGATTGCGGGCAACAATCTTTCACAAGGAAAGCCGTTCGCGCAGTCACCACCAGTGACCACGGTCATAACGGATGCTTCCACTCTAGGGTGGCGAGCTCATCTGGGGGATCTGGAGATCAAAGAGCTTTGGTCTCCAGAGGAACAGATTTTTCATATCAATCTGTTGGAGTTGCGGGCTGTACGTCTGGCTCTCATGGCCTTCCTCCCATCCCTTCGCGGTCAGTCGGTTCAGGTCCTAACGGACAATACTACCGCGATGTGGTATATAAACAAACAGGGTGGAGTAGGGTTGTACCTTCTCTGCAGAGAAGCTCTTCGACTATGGTCCTGGGCAAAGGACCATCTGATTTGCTTGGTAGCGAATCATCTGGCCGGAGTCTTGAATGTACGTGCGGACAGTCTGTCGCCATTTTTCGGCTGACCACGAGTGGCGTCTCCATCCAGATCAAGTTCGTTTGATCTTCCAGATGTGGGGGTTGCCTCGGATAGATCTGTTTGCCACTCGGGAGAACGCGCATTGTCCGTTATACTGCAGTCTCCAGTATCCGGTGCAGGGGGCTTTGGGGGACGCGTTTCAGAGAAACTGGTGCGACCAGTTGCTTTTCGCGTTTCCCCCATACCCTTGATTCCTCGAGTATTGAGGAAAATTCGCCAAGACCGTGCCCTAGTAATTTTAATAGCTCCGGAAGGAGGGTGTGGTATTCCGATCTTCTCCAACTCTCAATGTGCCCTCCGCTCCGTCTCCCTCTCAGGGCAGACCTCCTCTCGCAGTCGCAGGGGCAGGTTTTACACCCCAACCTCCAGAGCCTGCACCTTCATGCCTGGAGATTGAACGGGGCAACCTGAGTTCCTTCTTTCTCCCGCCTGATGTAGTGGATGTTATCTTAGGGGCCAGGCGACACTCCACTAAAACTATCTACGCTAATAGGTGGTCTAAATTTGTGGTATGGTGTGGAGAGAGACAGATTGATCCTTTACGTGCTCATTTGTCAGATGTTTTATCTTTTGCTTTGTCTCTAGCGCAGAAAGGTTGTGCAGTGGCTACTATTAAAGGTTACTTGTCTGCCTTGTCAGCGTTCATTTGTCTGCCAGACCAACTATCGCTGTTTAAGTCCCCTATTGTTCTTAGATTCTTGAAGGGTCTTCTAAATAAATATCCTCCAAAACCATTCGTTATGCCTCAATGGGATTTGTCCTTGGTCCTGACTTTCCTTATGGGGTCCCCTTTTGAGCCTATGCATTCTTGCCCCTTAAGGTACTTAGTTATTAAAACAGTTTTCCTGGTGTCCATAACATCTGCAAGGAGAGTGAGTCAGTTCCAGGCTTTATCAGTAAAACTCCTTTGTACAACTTTTTATGCGGATAAGGTGGTGTTGAGGACCAAGGCTGCTTTCCTTCCGAAGGTTGTTTCACCCTTCCATTTGGCCCAGACAATCACTTTGTCCACTTTCTATCCTCCGCCTCATCCTTCAAAGGAGGAAGAAAGACTACATTGCTTGGACCCAAAGAGGGCGTTAAGCTTCTACATTGACAGAATGAAGGATTTCAGGCTGGAGGATCAGCTGTTTATCGGATACGTGGGCAAGAGGAGAGGAAAGGCAGTTCACAAGAGAACACTCTCCAGGTGGGTTGTTCTTTGCATTCAAATCTGTTACTCTTTAGCAAAGAAGGATCCTCCTGATGGTATTAGAGCTCATTCCACCAGGGCTAAGTCGGCCACTTCGGCTTTGGCTAGGGGTGTTCCTGTGGTCGACATCTGCAAGGCCGCAACTTGGTCGTCCCTTCACACTTTTGCGAAGCACTACTGCTTGGACTCTGAGGTTAGAAGGGATGGCCATTTTGCACGGTCAGTGCTGCAGGATTTCTTGGTTTGACCATTTAGGCACCCACCACAATGTGCAGTGCTCCAGTGTCTGTCGATGCCAGGCTTATGCTTGATAACTTCCTCAAATAAAGTTGTTAAGGAAACTGTGCTCCCTGCCCATACGCTGTTGCACATTATCCATGTATAGTATCAGAGGTCACAATTTCCTGAATAATTGTATAGTTTATCTTATAGTTTCTCTTCATTGCTGTGCTGAAATGAATTACATCCTTCATTGTGACTAAGATGTAGTTTGAAATATGTTTGAATGAAAGGCATTCTTTGGCTATATTTAAATCAGTTCCAAATCTCAGTATTTATTTTCCTCATATAGCATTGGCGCTTCTTTGGGGCCTTCTTGCCTTTCTAAAGTATCGATGGAGGAAAATGGAAGAAGCTGAGCAGGCCATGTATGATATGGTTAATAAAATCACAGGTATGCTCCATTCATTATTTCAGGCAGCTTTAGACATGTGATCTTGCCAATACAGTTTTATGATATTGCTGACTGATGTTAAAAGATGAAGATATTGGAAAGACATGAGCACATCCATCTTTTTAGCAAACCTTTCTCTTATTGTTTAGCACTGCAAACCATACATTACTTTACATGTTGATAAGGGACAATTGATAACCTTTTCACATTGTAAGAATATGTCTGAAATTAATTGATAATATACTGACTATCCTTAGTGGCGATTTGCAATTTTTATTAGAGAGCAAATACCCTACCTATTGGACATTGAATGATAACTAATTATTTTAATGCGCTATAATGTTTGAACCTACAGAATAGGGTCATATTGGAAATGCTTGTGTCTTACATGAGTGGCTATACATGCGCTGTATCGTTGAGGTGTCATGTTTTGATCAAAGTGGGCAGGCCCTCCATGTTGCTTTGTTGGACCTAGCATACTTGTTGTCGTTCTCTTCACCCAGTGCCCGATCATCTCAGATTCATCTATCACTCTTGAAATGCTAATTTGTATTAAGAGTGGTGCATTACATAACTCGCTTGTAGAAAAAAGTCCTGGAAGATGCACCCAGCTGTGGTAGCCTAGAGTGAGGGATTTATGGATTTTAACTATGGCACATCTCTCTTTCCAACTAGTGTACAGGGTAACTGAATAAAAATTGGCCCTCCAGGAACTGTTTATCGAATTGTTGCAAATTCAAAAGAACCTGTACAGCACCTACGTGACATAAATGTAACCAAGTCACCCTGTATTGCTGCAGCCAAGTTTAGACCATCGTAACAGTCTCTCTCCTATGCCATTTTGGAAAGATTAGAGCTGCACCTTAATGTGCCTGATCATCTGAGTAAGAAAAATACCTTATTGCCGGCACTGCAGATAATTCAAGAAGGTTAGATCTCCCAGGTGCCATGAAATTACCTATCCAGGTGACACAATACAGTTGCAGCATTTGAGAGCTAACAGCATGCTTGGACCACCAAACTGTATGTTTACTGGTGAACCTGAATTGCTTCTTGATGCTTCTGCTTTGTGGAATCACCCCACTTTCAGTCTGTCAATAACCTATTCAGGTATAGAAAAGTGGGTCCTAACTGGAGCTGCCACACAAGCCACTCACGGTCAGATCTAAATTAGGGGAAGCACAAGACATGCTCCCCTTGTATCAGAGAGTGCTATGGGCTGTTTCACAGCCACCCTAGTTAGAACCTCTTACTTGAGCATTGAGGGCTATGTAATCCCACACATCTGAGCTTTCACATAAACAGTGGACATTTTAGAGACCTCTCCAGAGATCCTTTGGGAGAGCTAGATACCTATGTTTTTAGGACCCATTTAACCACTAGCCATATATTGCAAGTGGTTCTGCACCCGTTATTTTATTATCTCTCCCCCGCCATCCCCCAACCCCCCAAAAAAGACCTGTGGCTCAAACCTATTTTTTTTTTACCTACAGTTTCATAAACTGTTTCTTCCTGTGGGCATGTTCTACGTGGTTGGGAACTCGAAGTTTAGAGGTTTAGTAGCAGCTAAATAACTAACCCTTCACTATCCCTTTTTCATTTTCCCATCAAGCAATATCATCAGTTTGAAATTGCAAGAGAGCACTGCTACCTCTGATGCCTCTCATTTCATTTGAACAATGTGCTTTTTGTAGTGGTATCCTACTCCCATGAAGTGCACCTTTATTCTTACCTGGAGAATTAAGCCATCCATTGGGATTCAGTTCACTCCAGAATTAAGGGTTTTCATCAACATCAAGAAATCCCAGCTGGTTTGACAAAACCATCAGTTCTTAGAGGAGATGTTTGCTATTTCACTGAGAATGAAGTATCCTCCACTTGAGATAGTGGAATCTTTAAATCAATTACTTGCTCACATCGGTATAGTGGACACAGAGACTACTAACCCATATGGTACATCTTCTCATCTGCCCCTCTCCCAGTCAGCTTTATAACCAACTGCATGCTTTTCCTTCTGTAAGGGATTCAGCATCTTGTTATTTCACACACACACACTTAATCAACCCCCTTCCTCTCTCCCCCAGTAAACATACACTCAATATCTTCATCCAAGGACATTCTCCCAACAACATTTGTAAGTCCTCTGAATGGCTTGCAACCCATCCTTCCGAAGGGACTAGCAGAAGAGTCATCAGTACCCCATTCCATTAGTCTATTCTCCTTCATTTTCTCTCCCAGTTCCCCACTCAGAGACTTCCAGAGTTCTGACACTACTCTCTAGTTCAGGCACTTTCCTTCTCGGAAAAAACACTAATCTTGATGCTCCAACTACAATATTCCAACATGAAACTCCTAATTTTAAAATGTACCCACAAATGTTTGTGATTCAAAGATGTTGGGGATTGTTGCCCCTATGTACACTTTGGAATGCCTGCACTGCATGTTACATTACCACTTCACTGAACATTTGGCGACAAACATGACCAAATTCAGGGCTGGCTTTAGGGCAGTGCAACTGGTATGGCCGCACTGGGTGCTCACCTGGAGGGGGGCACTGATATTTTGAGAGGAGGTAGGGGTGTTACCTGTGTTTAGTAATAAAATACAATTAATAAGCACCTGCTGCAGAGTTCCTTGTTTCCAGTTGTAGGCAGCAATACAGATGTCAAGATAACTCTTGTGATTAATCTTTCCGTAGAGAGAGAGATCAGAGTTTTGTCTGGTGGCAGTTTTGACTCACCATAAAGTAGCGCAGAGGGTTAATATGCCTGCTGCAAAGAACAGATCAATATTTTGTGGAGAGCTGAATGGATTAGTAACCCTAGCCTTTACCATCACTTTAAAACAAATGAAATGTATGTGTTGAGAGGGGCTGTGGAGAGATGAGGGGCATTTTTTTGCCAGGTGGTAGTGAGGTAATTTGAGAAGATGGTCATGGTGGGGTGGGGGAGCACCAAAAAAGATTAATGCACCGGACGTCTCTAGAGCTAAAGCCTGGCCTTGTCCAAAATATAGGGCTCAGTACAGAAGTGAGTTCTTTTAAATAAAACATCATATTGCATTGTAGGATTTTCGTTGATAGTCATAAACCTTGAATGATTCTGTGCTGCTTGCACAGACCGTGAAATACCTTTGTAAATATATATTTTAAGGTTCCACGAAAAGAAACTTGAAAAGTGTTCATCACTGGAAGTCCTTATCCATATAGTCACAATGTAGACTATCAGAACTGTATTTTCCTGAGGAATGCTGGAGTAGAGATAATGGGAAAATATGCACCAATAAAGCCACTGAACTTGCAACATTGTTTCAGAGGAAAAAGCTGCAGATAAGCCAAAAACAACATGCAAAGGAAAAGACAGCCTGATAGGCTCTCACTGAAAAAGTTAAAAAGGAGACCTGCACCTTTAAAGGACCCAGAGATACCTCATCCCATAATCTAATGCAGTGGCAATTTGCTTCAGAGTGTCGGTTCTTTTTTCTGGCTTCTTGAGGCAGGATCTCTGAACACCTCTGGAATCTTCATCACCTGAAACTTTTGCAAAAAACCTTTTCAGCGTTTTTAAAAGCTTAAAGCTTGACAATTTAACACTTCTTCCGTGAAGTACTTCCATTCTGTTTTTTTTTTTTTTAGTATTTTAAAGGATTTTTCGTTGCTAGCGCTTTTCACTAAATGTCCTTAACTCTAACCGACGCCATTCACCAACATCAAGAACATCCCAGTTAAGAGGTACGGTGCCATCCTGTTCCCCTTTCAAGGAGGGCTCAGTGTTGGCGGGGCTCCATCACCCTCACTGTTCGACACCTAAATCGGCAGCAGGACTGCCTACAATGCCAAAGACTTTAACAGCACCGGCATCTCACTCACGACTGATGTCGGCGTCTCATCACTTGACGTCAAAGTTGCATCGGTCTGCGTCAGTCTCATCATTCGCTCTCAAGATCTCACCAACTGGAATTTAGATCTCTTCCTTTTACTGGTCAGGATTGTCGCAGCATTTAGAGGCTCCTTCTCCTGAACCAGAGACTGGTGTTCCTCTATCAGACCTATAATTCTAGACATTGACCCTGTGCAGCATCATTTACACCTTCTACATATGTCTGCAGTACGTCAGTGTTCAAGGGCAAATTCTGTGTGTCCAATTTGGAAATGGAAAGCTCCATACCCGATTAGAGCTCCACCAATATGATCACCTTCTCATGCAGGATTTAAGACCCTATCAAGAAGACCAAGATCCCCTGATACAACTTCTAACACGTCATACACTCCTACCTCTCCACCTCAGTCTCCAGCTAGAGTCTCACTAGTCGACATCATCACATTCCAAGAAGCCATGGTGGTAAGTTAAATATCACACTTGACACCCCTGAACCAACGGTGTCTGTGATCTTGGAGACCCTACAACCAAGAGCTACCCCAAGGCCTCTTTTCCCCCTGTTTCTAGGTCTCATGGACATTGTGGAAGAACATTTCTCAGACACCTGCCACAGTCAAATCAGAAGCACCTAGGCCATTAAAGAAATACAAGGCTCCCAAACAAGATCTGGATTTTCTAAAAGCTGATCCAAAACTGGATTCTGTCGTTACAACAGCAGTAAGGCGGAGACATGCTTCAGCTCTGAAATCTATAGAACCTCTGGACTGAGAAAGTGAGAGAATGGATGCCATTGGCAATAAAATATGTGGCCTGGCCTCAACACAAATGCAAAACGACAGTTTCGCTGCATCCTTAGGCAGATACCATGGAGAGATTTGGGATGCCATGAAATTGTTTATGGATGACTGGAGTCACGTACAGCAAGATTTGCTAGAAATGATCACTGAAGGTCCCATTATCTCCAATCAATCCATCAGTGCTGCAGTTGACTCACTCAAGCTTTTGTCCACAGCTTTCTGTCATGGCATCTCCCTAAGACGTACGTCTTGGCTAAGACATGAAGTCTAAAACCAGATGCCCAATTGAAAATTGCCAACTTGCCATTCTCTTGTTTGATCCTTTTTGGACAACATACGAAGGAGGAAATGCTTTGCATGATGAATGCAGCAGGAATGCTCAAAGCAGTCGACCTGGAAGAAACAAAAAAAGGCATTTAAAGAACACTACAAGCCTAGAGAAAGGTAATATTACTACCATCATTTTCAAACCCCGAGATGGCCTTATCAGTACCCGTAGCAACAGCGTCAAGCACAAAGGCCGTTCCAAAGCAGATACCAGAGAAGAAATCTAATCTTCCCACAAATTAGAAAGGTTGATTGGCTTTGTGTGGTTGGACTCCAAGACACATACTTCCACTGTAGGAAGTTGGCTCTGTATATCCTATTTCAAAGTAAGAAATAGTGTGCACAGAGTCCAAGGGTTCCCCTTAGAGGTAAGATACTGGCAAAATTAGATAATTCGAATGCTCTATTTTGTGGTAGTGTGGTCGAGCAGTAGGCTTATCAGAGGGTAGTGTTAAGCATTTGTTGTACACACACAGGCAATAAATGAGGAACACACACTCAGACTTACTCCAGGCCAATAGGTTTTATATAGAAAAATAACTTTTCTTAATTTATTTTAAGAACCACAGGTTCACGATTTGAAGTAAACCCATAAAATGCAAGGTACTTCACACAGGTAAGTTAGGAACTTTGAATAAAAGCAATATCATATATAGTCTTTGTTAAAATGGCAATAAGCTAGTTTAAAAGTGGACAGTGTGCATAAATCAACAGTTCCTGGGGGAAGTAAGTAATGGTTAGTTTGTCAGGTAAGTAAAACACTTACAAGTCTTAGTTCCAGGGCATAGGCAGCCCACCGGTGGGGGTTCAAGGCAACCCCAAAGTTACCACACCAGCAGCTCAGGGCCGACAGGTGCAGAGGTCAAAGAGGGGCCCAAAACACAAAGGGGCCAATGGAGAACAGGGGTGCTCCGGTTCCAGTCTACCAGCAGGTAAGTACCCACTTCCTCGGGGGCAGACCAGGGGGGTTTTGTAGAGCACTGGGGGGGACACAAGGAGGAACACAAAACACACCCTCATTGGCACAGGGGCGGCCAGGTGCAGTGTGCAAAGCAGGCATCGGATTTCAGCTAGGAAACAATGGAGGGACCTGCGGGTCACTCTGGCGGTGCAGGCAGGCACAGGTCAGGGGCTTCTTGGGACAGTCACCACCTGGGCTAGGCAGAGGGTCGCCAGGTGGGCACTCCTGCACTGGGGTTTGGTTCCTTCAGGTCCTGGGGGCCCGGGGTGCAGTGATGGTTCCAGGCATCAGGTCCCTTGTTACAGGCAGTCGCGGTCAGGGGAAGCCCCTGGATTCTCTCTGCAGGCATTGCTGTGGGGGCTCAGGGGGTTCGTCTCGGGCTGCTCACAGAGTCGCAGTCACCGGGGAGACCTCCCTGTGGTGTTTGTTCTCTGGATCTCGAGCCGGGGGCGTCGGGTGCAGAGTGGGAAGTCTCACGCTTTCGGCAGGAAACGTGAAGTCTTTAAAAGTTTCTTCTTTGTTGCAAAGAAGTTGCTGTTGTTGAGCAGAGCCGCTACTCACGGGAGCTTCTTGGTCCTTTAGTCCAGGGCAGTCCTCTGAGGCTTCAGAGGTCACTGGTCCCTGTCGGATGCGTCGCTGGTTGCAGGTTTTCAAGTAAGTAGACAGGCCGGTAGGGTTGGGGCCAAAGCAGTTGTTTTCTTTGTCTTCTGTGCAGGCTTGTAGGTCAGCAGTCCTTCTTGTTTCTTCAGGTTGCAGGAATCTGATTTCCTGGGTTCTGGGGTGCCCCTAAATACTAAATTTAGGGGTGTGTTTAGGTCTGGGAGGGCAGTAGCCAATGGCTACTGTCCTTGAGGGTGGCTACACCCTCTTTGTGCCTTCTCCCTGTGGGGAGGGGGGCACATCCCTAATCCTATTGGGGGAATCCTCCAAAACTAAGATGGAGGATTTCTAAAGGCAGGGGTCATCTCAGCTCAGGACACCTTAGGGGCTGTCCTGACTGGTGGGTAACTCCTCCTTGTTTTTCTCATTATCTCCCCCAGCCTTGCTGCTAAAAGTGGGGGCAGTGGCCGGAGGGGTGGGCATCTCCACTAGCTGGGATGCCCTGGGGCGCTGTAACAAAATGGGTGAGCCTTTGAGGCTCTCCGCCAGGTGTTACAGTTCCTGCAGGGGGAGGTGTGAAGCACCTCTACTCAGTACAGGCTTTGTTCCTGGCCACAGAGTGACAAAGGCACTCTCCCCATGTGGCCAGCAACTTGTCTGGTTTTGGCAGGCTAGCAGGAACTGGTCAGCCTACACTAGAAGTAGGATTGGTATTCAGAGGGTATCTCTAAGATGCCCTCTGGGTGCATGTTACAATAAATTGCACACTGGCATTAGTGTGCATTTATTGTGCTGAGAAGTTTGATACCCATCTTCCCAGATTTCAGTGTAGCCATTATGGAACTGTGGAGTTTGTGTTTGACAAACTCCCAGACCTTATACTCTTATGGCTACCCTGCACTTACAATGTCTAAGGTTTTGCTTCGACACTGTAGGGGCATAGTGCTCATGCACATATGCCCTCACCTGTGGTATAGTGCACCCTGCCTTAGGGCTGTAAGGCCTGCTAGAGGGGTGACTTACCTATGCCACAGGCAGTGTGAGGTTGGCATGGCACTCTGAGGGGAGTGCCATGTCGACTTAGTCTTTTTCTCCCCACCAGCACACACAAGCTGTGAGGCAGTGTGCATGTACTTAGTGAGGGGTCCCCAGGGTGGCATAAGACATGCTGCAGCCCTTAGAGAACTTCCCTGGCATCAGGGCCCGTGGTACCAGGGGTACCAGTTACAAGGGACTTATCTGAGTGCCAGGGCTGTGCCAGTTGTGGAAGCAAAGGTACAGTTTAGGGAACGAACTATAGTGCTGGGGCCTGGTTAGCAGGGTCCCAGCACACTTTCAATCAAAACTTAGCATCAGCAAAGGCAAAAAGTTAGGGGGTAACTATGCCAAGGAGGCATTTCCTTACATCCACATTTCAGTAATCCTCCATCACAGACAGTTCCTGGATTCAGTAGTAGGAACAAACCACTATCAGTTGCACCGGATGTCACCAATGCTAAAGCTCGCTCTGACCAAAATGCAGGGCTCAGTACAGAAGTGAGATCTCTGGCTTTAACTGTTAAAAACATTGCCTATGATGTATCCTCCCTGGAAAACGCAATAACGTTTTTGTCACGCTAAACTTTTCAAGACTACCTCTGTTCTCATGGAGCAGTACAGACCGCCCCTCTGCTCCACACATCCTAAAGAAGACTTAGATTACCAGAAAAATTACAATAGAAACCTTGACTTCCAGTAAACCTCATGAGAAAGTTTACCTATAACATTAACTGCCACTACTACTATCCAGCTTGGGGAGAACAACCGAGAAAGAATCTCGTTCAGCACCAACAAAGTAGCTAACCTTAACATAGTGGTTGGTAAAACTACATCAACCACTTTTTGCAGGAGATCACCTTTCTGTGCTAATTGCCTACTGCACAAGTGCAAGTTCATCTCAAAGCACAGACTGGAGATCTTTGAATTAATTGCCACCTATTATTTAGATGGTCTATTCCTCGGGGAAACATGTTGAATGATTCTTCTCAACTATTGTGCTTACCACCTGAACCGACCATCTGGGTTTTCTGGAGACTTGCAAGCAACATTAATGGCATGCCCTTCAGTCGCTCCAAGTAATTAAGGGAAAAAGCTGATTCTGCACTATAATGATTCAGGGACATTCAAACCACAGCACAGTTTTTATGACTGTTAACACCAGTTAAGCTATTTCCCCATGAATATAGAAATTAATTTGCTATTCCAGGAGGCCAGTTTGAAGACAACCCTTTCCCCCCCCCCCAACCTGTACCACAGCAGCCAATATAGAAGCAGCCAATGCAGCAGCCTTTCAGTGCCATGACCATAGCACTGGCAAAAATGGTTTTGCAGCGTGAATCTTTTCTCACATGCTTGCATTTTTCTGCCATCTAGTGGCTGGGTCCGAAATTCTTTTGTATAGTGGTAGTCCTTCCACTCTGTTGTTTTTATTTATTTATGTTTGCACTATTTGGTGTCTAAAGCAGGCTCTCCTGACCTCATACACCCTCCCCTGTAGCTTCCACGTGTGGTTGCAATCTTCAAGGCTCTTCAGTCATCAAAAATAGTAAATTTTGCCAAAAGTTCATCCAGAGAAAAAGACAACTGAGTTGGAGGCACCAAGGGTCCACACATCGGGGAACACCAGAGAATGTCCGAGCAGGGGCCCCCCTGTTCCCTGTCACGTGGAAATGGATAGCCACAAAGTGTTTAACCTCTGTCTCCTGTTAAATCACTGAAGCGACGACTTCGATGCCTGTACAGTGTTTAAACCAAAGACTCTGAAGGCGTGAGGGAAACGGAGGAAGGCACACCACACCATGTAGTGTCAGAAAGAAACTGTCGATAAGAGACCTGGGGTTGACGAGCGAGGAAAATGATAATATCGCTGAGGTGGCCAAGGGAAAGAACTCCGACGTCATGTTGAGGGTCATCAACGGCAAAAAAGAGCATCAAAAGTTGAAGGATAAAAACCTCAGGCAATGCTTGAAGAACCCTGTGGGGGGAGCCTCATTCATCTGACTCTGAATGAGTAAAAGCTGCCTCGGCGTGGAAGATTTTGATGACCGAGTGTAAGCCGAAGTCAAACTAACCCCTCGGGTCCCATTCGAAGGACACCATAGGCAGCAGCACCGCTTTGGAGAAGGCAATGGCATTGAAAAACGACCAAAGCCAGAAGAAGACAAAAAAATAACGTCAAGCGGGGCCTCTGCGATGGAAGGCTTGACATCGAAAACTATTGTGTTGATCATAAAATATATTTCATGCCATGATAATGGTTTACAGCAATTAAAAAAATAACGTTTTCCTATATAGTTGGATACTGGTTGTGGTGTACCTATTCAAGAGACTTACTACAGAATATTAACTGCTCATATCTTATTTTTTTTAATGAGTTTCACATGAATGTGGGTCTCATTAATAATTGTACCCACGTTCACGTGAATATTATGGGTTGCTCTTGTTATTGTTTTCTGTTTCAAAGAACTGGCAGCTTACAAGTGTATAAACACAAAGGGCGAAAGGAAATATAGGCATTCCTGTAAGAACCCGCCTTATATCAGAGGGACAGAAACAAGAGACTCTTATTGCAGGAACAGCAAAAAAGAGAGCAAATATTCCCACAACATCAGGCCCCTCTGGACAAGGAGAACAAGAGAATGGACATGATGGAAAGGGAATTTAAAAGAGGAGCTGCTACACAGTCTCACGATGTCAACTCTAACGCACTGCTAAACAGGTGTTCCTGTCAACATTGGGAGTAGATGGCAGAGCTCATGAAACATCTCCCTGAGCAATACCGGAAGAGAGCAACATCCCTCACAGAGGAGTGAAAAATATTTGTAATACCTGTCTAAAACAGCTGTAGACGCTTCAGATACAGCAAGCAGACAAATAATGGCGGTAACCACCCTAAGAAGACATGTATCTGCTTTCAAGAGCGAGGTCCAAGTAAACATAATTAACACTCTGTTTAATGGAGAACAACTCTTTGGAAGTGCGGTGGATGAAACTCTACCACAGCTGAGAAATAATAATGAAACCTAAAAATCCATGGGGTCATTGCAATTCAGGGGAAACCTAAGAAGAGGATCCACACCAGCTAGAAGACCTGTGGGGAAAGAGAGTTTCCAAAGCACAACTTTGATGCAAAGTTCTAGCCAATCACAAACACAGATGCAACAATGGCAGTATCAGTCTACAACATGGCAACCCTTATAGGGGAAAGCAAGAGACTGCAGCCGCAGAGAGGCACGGCAATTCCAGCGAATAAGTGACTTTGTACAATGGGGCCTGCTCACACACACACCACCTGTGAGAGGGAGGATAAAGGACATCTTCCAAGAGTGGGAATAACAACAGACAAATGGATACTAAACCTTATATGATTAGGCTATTGCATGGAACTAATCAAGACACCACCAGTAAAGGGCCCAAACAAAGTGGTCGACACAAAAGAGAAAAATATCCCAGATTGTCATAGGAGGTACTCAAATTACTTCGAAAGGAAGCAATGGAAAGAGTACCAAATGATGAGATCAACCAGGGAAACTACTCAACATACTCTCTAATACCAAAACTTCGTCCAATTCTAGATCTCTAATTCCTATACAAATTAATAAAGATAAAAACTTCAAAATGACAACTCTGCAGGACGTCATACCGCAACTGCAAAAAAAGAAATTTTATGGTGAGAATGGATCTAAAGGATGTATACCTCCCTATCCCAGTGACTCACAGGCACAAGAAATACTTGTGTTTTGTGATAAACAGAGAACACTATCAGTTCAACTTGCTAGCATTCGAAACCAAGTCAGCACCAAGAGTTGTAAAAAAATGTCTGGCAGCACATTTAAGGAGACCGGGAATACATGTATACCCTTATTTAGGCGATTGGCTGGTAAAAGGAAATTCACAACACAAATGCAAAGAACGCACAGTCACAGTGATGTCAACGTTGTGAAATCTGGAATTATCACTAAACAGAGAGAAATTGTCACTCACACCAGAACAACAAAATCAGTTCTTGGGAGCAAGAATCAATTTAATTGAGGGGAAAATACACCCTTTTGAGAAAAGAATAATGTCTTTACTGCAAGAAACCCACGGTTAACAGAAGAGTCTTTCTCTGACGGTGAGGACTATGGGGAAAAAGACATCCTATGTACCACTTATAGTACATGCAAGGCTGCATAAGAAACCAATACATGAATGGATTCAAAATCAATGGTCACAAGCCACATGGAGTTGGGTAGAACTAGTGGCTGTCACACAGAAAGTACCGGTAGGAAGAAATGAAGTTGTGGAACAAAACAAATATAGCAATTGGAAAACCATTCTCGGAGACGACTTCCACGGTAACCATTACCACAGATGCCTCACATATGGGTTGTGGAGCTCATATGGGGAGGCTTAAGATCAGAGGACTTTGGATAGAACAGGAAGTAGTGCAACATATCAGTGTACTACAGGTAAAGACAGTGTTCCTAGCCTTTAAAGCTTTCCTCAAACAACTATGGGGAAAATCATTGGTAATTCAAACAGACTACACAACAACGATGTCCTGTCTCAACAAACAGGGTGAAACAAGGTCCTTTGTACTGTTAAGGCAAGTACAAAAGATCTGAATGTGGGCCATCCAGAGCCTGATAAATGTACCAGCAATATACAGAGCAAGGACCACTACTATACAAAAGAATTCCAGACCCAACCACTAGATGGCAGAATAATGCACGGCATTCGAGTCCCGAAACTTCTTCAAGCTGCAAAACTACTACAGGTAAGGAACCAGCAGAGACCGCAGTCTTCCAGTTCGTCCACCCTTGCTGCACTGGCTATGAAGCTGTTTAGGTTTTGCCATTTCAGGCTTATGCCAGCCCAGGAGATGGCAGGATACAACATTTTCTCCCCTGCAGGAGATCAACAACATCAGACAGGTGAGTCTTACAGATTGTAGAAAAGAGCAACAGCCAGCCATTCACCTAATCCCTACCTCAACTTCCCCCCACAACAGAGTAAATTTCAGGAAAACATTCATCAATTCTAAAGCAGGAAGTTCTCCTTTCGTTGTCCAAGGAGGTCCATAGAGTTAGGACTGAAATTGGAGGGTGGGGAAGGATGCCCTGTTACTTCCTTGTCTCTAAGAAATATGGAGGCCTTAGGCCATTTTGGATTTCTGTCTGTTGAACGCCTTTCTAAAGAAGGTCAGTTTCAAAATACTAAATATGGCCCAGATCCTATCAGCTCTGGATCCATGAGATTGGATGGCATCCTTGAACTTTCAGGACATCTTATTTTTCCATATTGTGGTCCTGCAGGGATTACTTACGGTTCAGGGTGGGGCAAGAGCTATTTCACTTAACCATGCTCCCCTGCGGACTTACTTCAGCCTCTTAGGTGTTAATGAAACAGATGATGGTAGTTGCTGCCCATTTTTCGAGGTCGATAGTTCCCGTACCTCAATGACTGGCTGCTAAAGGAGAGTTTGCTACACTCCGTTATGACAGATAAACTCCTGACAGCTGTGGCTCACCATCAATGAGATGAAATCCAACTGGGCCTTTTCTGCATATGGTGGCGTTCAATGTCTTTCCTCGTCCACAGCTGGTCCAGGACATTTAGGATATGATTCAGATGTTTCAGGATGAATCCCGAGTTTTGGTGTGAATGACTCTGAGACGTCTTGGTCTTGTGCATCCTTCTCACCCCGAATGTGGGCCCTTCAGTAGAACCTCTCATCCCAGTAAGCGCAGCATCAGGGATCCCTGACTCCGTCAAGGTCTTGAGGAAGATGATGCAGATGAGCAGTGGTGACGGGGGACTCCAACCTGACTTGAAACTGGACACTCTACCTCCGTCACCCATAGTTAGCTGTAGTGACAATCCTCTCACTCCTGGGTTGGAATTACTATCTGGGAGAGGTGAAAATCAGAGGCCTCTGGTCTTCAGTGGAGAGCCTGCTACCTTTCATTATTTTGGAGCGTTGGGCTATCTGCCTGGCCCTGTAATACTTCCTGCCATCCATCAAGGGGAGTATGGTACAGGTCTTCACAAACAACACAACCACCATATGGTAGTTCAACAAGCAGGGCAGAGCAAGGTCTAGAATCCTGTGTCTGTAGGCACAGTGCCTCAGGTAGTGGCGGGACCATTAGACCATCTTCCAGGTCGCCAACCACCTGGCAGCATCTCTGAATGCCAGAGCAGAGGACTTGAGCATGCATCTTCTGGTGGACCATGAGTGGCATCTTCAGCACAAGGTGGAACAGGGCCTTATGCAGTGGGGTATACTTTGGCTAAGTCTATTCACCACTGTCTAGAATACACAGTGAGCACAAATCTGCATGCTGGAGTTTCCTCCAAAATGGATGTTAGGAAGCACGTTGAATGGAAAGGAGGACTCCTGTCCACATTCCCACCCACTACCTCTCCTTTCTCACGTTTTGAGGAAGACAGACCAGGCCCATTTTATTCTCATTTTCGTAGACTGGACCAAGAGAGTGGGATAGCATGAGCTTCTGAGCCTGATCAGGTGGACTCCACATAGGCTGTGACTTTGGGATGACCCCCTGTCTTAGAAACAGGACAGAACCCTGCAATCCATGTCTCCACAGCCTACACCTCCATATGTGGAGATTGAGCGGTGGCAGCTAAATGCATTTGATATGATGACCAAGGTGGTTACTATCTTCCTTGCAGCCTTTCCATGAAGTTCATCTACGGTTGGAGCTGGAACAAATGTGTTACCTGGTGTGTTGCCTGACACCCCAACTCCTTACAAGCTAAACTGTCTGATGTACTTTTGTTTCTTCTTTTGTTACCCCAGCAAACGTTTAGCAGTAAGCACATTGAAAGCCCTTCCAGCCTTTCTTCATTTGACTGTTCAGGAAACCAGTTAAAATGCAGTTTATAAAGGGTTTAAATTGCATGTTTCCTCCCCAACAATTTGATATGCCTCAGTGGGACCTGAACTTGATCTTGACATTACTCATGTTTATGCCCTTCAAGCACAGATGCTTAATGCTGTAAACTGTCCTACTCATTACATTCATTATAGCATACCGTGTGAGTGAACTCAAGGCGCTTTCGTTGCAACCACCGTACACCACTTTGTGAAAGAAACATCTAGCTGCTAAATCCATACTTTATAGTATTCCCAAGGCATCAGAGTGGATCCAGGAATTTTCCAGCAGTAACCCTGCACACCAGTAGGTGGCGTCCATCGGCTCAGCATCATCCGCACCAGAAGTGATGTTCACGTTGCATATATAGGCACCACCCAAGTGCGCTGGCATCAGTTCTTTTCTTTTTAACATCAGTCAATGAAGTTCCGGAGAGAGCTACCCCCGCGCAAGTTTTGATTGACCTTTTTTTGTACTTTTTGTTGAGGATATTTTTTAGAAATTACTTCTCCTAGTGTACTAGGGATTTCCCCTAAGAAAGCAACTGGTTTTAATCCATGTAGTGCCTGTCACAGGCAGATGTCTGTAACAGATTCACATTTGGTTTGTTTGTGGTGCTTGGAGTGGGACCACGACTCCAAGACCTGCAATGACTGCTGCACCATTAACCAAAATGCACTGAGGTAATGATCCCTGAAGCTCCTCAACTCCCCACGACCTTGCAGTGTTCAAGATCCCGGTCACGCTGAGGTCCCGGGACTGCTGGCAGAGCCGCTCTTGGCATTCACCGTGCCAGTCCTAGTCCAAGTCTCAGGTAACTCCTACAAACTTGTGTAGTCGAAGCGTTCTTCAACTTCCCCATGCCGGTCCAGGTCATCAGGCAAGGTGTGGGAACGTTGACACACTACGCCTCACCCCTCCGTGGTGCGTGTGCCTGGGTCTGTTCTACACCTCCCAGACTTTTTCCGGGAGCTGGAGCGACACCCGGCCTTCTCAGAGTTCTATGGGACCATGCACCTCCTATTTGGATGGCCTGACCCCTCTGGAGCTCTTTCTGGCCCATTGGGTTTGGGGGGGGGGCCCTACTTCATTTCCAACTGCAGGTCCTCCCTCTGCACCAGTCAGACCCCTTGGATCCAGTGCCAGATCATGACTTTCCTCGATGCCCTCTCCAGTGCTGTCATTCCTGGTGCTGGCCCCATTGCATTCCCGACTCCGATAGGGAGCCAGCTGGGCATTGACTGACGCAGTTTTCTGGCACTGGTCATTACAGTGCCCTCCAAGTCGTACCCAAGGCCTTTTTCCTTCAATAGGCTGGGAGAGGCAGGCGATTGGGGGCAGTCTGAAGACCCTTATGGATACCATCACCCTCTTGAAGAACCAGAGAAAAACTGGTATGAGGAACTGGTGAATGCCAGTGGTTTGGGCATCTCACCAAACACTGGCTTGGTGCCTCCTCCCACTATGGCCACAGAGTACAGAGCCTTTTTCCTGTGTTGATGCAATGCGGTTAAGATCCGGGACCTTCAGCTACCCTCAGTAGCAGTTTAGATGAACGTCTTGACAGAAGTGCCTCAGCTGGGAGTTGCCCCCCTGAACCGTAATTACCATTCAGTGAAGCCCTTACAGATGTCCTCCTTGGGTCCCTGATACAAGCCCTGCACAGGGGCTTATGTGCACAGGACAATTGCCTGTCGCCCTGCTCCTGGACACCCTGTTTATTCACCCAGCACCCCCACCCTGGACAGCCTGGTGGTCCAAGCTTCCTTCTCCCAGGTTAACCCTGGCATGTTCCCTACTGCTCCACTGGATAGGAAATCCAAATGGCTGAATACCTTTGGCAAGAGGATGTTCTCTTCCTAGCACTGTAGTTGGTGACCACTGTGTGCCTTTTGGACCAATATACCCACACTGTGCTGCCCATGGCCCCAAAGAAGATCCAAGCCATACTCACTCGAGCAATTGCTGATGGGCGAGATGCAGCAAAGTTCACCATCAGGTGTGGGTTGGACATGAGCAACAGAGCGATTGTGGCATCAGTGGCACTCCGATGCCATGCTTGGGATATGTCCAAGCTTCCGTTGTGGACATGCCCTTTGAAGGCTTCCGCCTTTTAGGCAATAAGGCAGGCTCAACACTGGAGTACTTTAAAAACAGCAGAGCTATAGCCAGGTCATTGGGCCTATCCATGACCCCGTCAACCTCAGTCAGCCTTTCATCTCTTCCGTGGCTACAGAGGGCCTACCAGCCATGTACTTTCACACCCATTCACCAATGGCAATAGGCTTCCCAGTTTTTTTGTGGCTGCAGACATGGTTCCCATATACCACATAGGACAACCACCCAGAGGTCTAGCCAGTCCACTGCCCTCCCTCCAGCACCTCCAAACCCCTTTAGTTTGAACTTAAAACAGCACCGGCTCTCAGTGGAGGGTTGGATCCACCATCACCTGTCCCAGCAGCAGTCCATAACTTGCAGACAAGAAAATTTTACAAATCATCTAGATGGGCTACTCCATCCCCTTCCTAGAATCCCCTCCACCCATGCCATCCACTTATGATCGACTGACGGAGGACTTCCTCTCCTTTCCGTCAGCCCTATTGGCCAAAGGGACCATTAAGAAAGTGCCAGCTTCATAAGGAGGTCACGTTTGCTATTGCCGCTACTTTCTGGTGCCCGGACAGAAGCCCCTCCCTACTCCAAATCCATGCCATCTCTACTACTTCCTGAAGGTGTGGAGAAATTCAAAATGCTCACCTTAGGTCAGGTCCTGTATGCCCTGGACCCTAGATACTGAATGGTAGCATTGGACTTGCAGGACGTATTTTCCACAATCCTGTCCTGCTTGCCCACGGACGTTACCTGCAGTTCACTGTGGGCCAAGAGCAGTTTAATTTCACTGTGCTACCCTTTGGCCTCAACAGGGCCACCTCAAGAGTTTGCCGAAGTAATGGCTGTGATTGCAGCACATCTGCGGAGGTCAAGGTTCTAGTCTTCCTCTGTCTTGACAATTAGCTGTTAAAGACATGTTCACCTCAGGCAGTAGTCTTCCACCTCCAGACTATGGCAGTGTTCTGCATTCACTCTTCCACTGTCAATATGCGGACATCACACCTGACTCACTGACACTCCCTTTCATCAGAGCTTTTCTTGACTCAGTACAGTTTCGGGCCTTTGCTCCCAAATGGGCTATTTATTTGATAATTCCAATGTTTGAGCCTCTCTCCTGGATTTCGCTTAGACTGACTCTGATGCTGTTGGGACTTATGGCCTACTGCACTCTACTTGTGATACATGCATGTTGGCGTATGCAGGTTCTGCAGTGAGACCTGAACTTCCAGTGGGCACCAGATGAGGGGAATCTTTTCAGCCTATTCCAAATCTTGTAGGGAACTGCAGAAGATCTCCAGTGGTGGTTGATGAACCGTGATTGGGTCAGTGTCAGACCCCCTCTTCCGTTCCCCCCACCTGGAGCTGACTAGGGTGACAGATGCATCACCACTCGACTGGGGTGGCCACATGGGAGAGGTGGAGACCAGAGCCCTCTGGTCTCCAGCGGAGTCTGATTTCCACATCACCTTGATGGAGCTCTGCGCAATCCAGTTGGCATTGAAAGCCTTTTTCTCTTTGATAGGGGTAAGGGTGGTGCAGGTGTTCACAGAAAACACCACTGCCATGTACTGGAGTTTCCAAGGTGGCTGTAGCTCAGCGAAACCTTTCATCACTATAGGAGCTCCTGCCACCTGTATGTCTTTCCGCCAATACCACTCCTGCCTAGTGTTCTCAAGAAAATCAAGAACAAGCGTGTCCAACTCATTTTTGTGGCTATGGGCTGGGCATGAACCGTACGGTATCCCAACTCCTAAGCATGATCCTCGGTCCTGTAATCAGGCTGCCCCTTTGTGAGGATCTTCGGTCGCTGCAGGGAAGGTCCTGCACCTGGACTCATGCACCCTCCCCCTTCAAGCATGGCGATTGAGAAGCGATAATTGACAGCTTTCGATCTCCCTCCCAAAGTATGTGACATTATTCTGCTGGCCAAGCGTCCCACCACCAAAATGAAATTCGCCTGCTCTTGGTACAAAGTTGTGGCATTGTTGCATCCAAGGACATCTACCCTCTTTCTACACCCCTGTCCCAAGTTTTACTGTTCGTTATTCTCTGGCCCAGCATGGCTTTGCTCTGGGAAGCTTTAAAGGTTAGTTATCAGCCATTTCAGCTTTCTTGTGCGTGCCGTACCAACCTTCCTTGTTTAAGTCACCTGTTGTGACCTGAACATCTGTTCCCCCCAAGACCATTCATCATGCCCCAATGAGAACTCAATTTGGTATTAGCATTCTCATTTGTGCTCCCTTCGGGCCACTGCATATCTGCCCACTCCACCTTCTCACCTTAAAAATGTTTTTTTCTGGTGGCCTTCACATCAGCCAGGTGGGTCAGCGAACTGCAAGCACTCTTGGTGCACCCTCTTTACATATTCTACCCAAACTAGCTCTCAGAACATGTGCCTGCTTGCTCCCAAAGGTTGTGTCACCATTTAGTGTAGGTCAAATTATCACCTTGCCTCCATTCTGTACTCTGCCTCACCTATCCAAAGGAGAGGAGAGACTTCACAGACAGGACCCAAAAAGAGCACTGCTATTCTACCTTGATCGTGCTAGAGACTTTGGGTATACAATGAACTGTTAGTTGGGTATATCGAAGGGGCGAAAGATAGGACTGTGCAGAAACTAACCATCTCGCGATGGAAGGTGCTCTGTATAAAAAAAAATCTACTACGCATTGGTAAAAAACCAACACCCTAAAAGACTTCACGCTTATTCCACCGGAGCCAAGGCTGCGACCATTGTGTTAGCTCACGGAGTCTTAGTCCTGGACATCTGTCAGGCAGCAACCTGGGCTTCATTGCACATGTTCACCAAACGTTACTGTATGGACAGTCAGGTCCGTCGTGGTGGGCATTTTGCCCATTCAGTCCTGCAGGGCTTCTTGGCCTAATATGCTTGCAGACCCACCTCCACCGAGGTATTGCTTGGCTATCTATTCAAAGGTACAGAATTTGTGGCTAGAAGTCCTTAGCAGATGAACAAGTTAGTTACCTTTGGTAGCACCTTATCTGATACTCTAGTTACAGATTCCTTGCCAACCCTCCTATCTTCCCTACTCTACAAGGAATGTGCGGCTAGAAAATCTCAGCCCAATAAGGCCTTACCAAAGATAAGTAACTTGTTCTTGAAGACAGATTTGTCCAGAGGACACTGGTAGATTTGCAAAGAATGTGAATTTTCTCCACGTTGGCCAGTTGATCACCAAGCTTGCATTGTTTGCCCCTCATCACCTCTTAAAAGGAAGCGAGGCTCCATTGCCTTGACCATAAGAAAGTACCAAGCTTTTACATCCATCCCAAAAAGGACCATTATGTGGATTATTCTTGGTGCAAATAAAGGCAAGGTAGTGCCAAATACGTCTCTGGCATGTGGAAGTAGATAGTCCTCTGCATTAAAATGTGTTATGCACTGGTCAAGAAGCAGTCCACTGAAAGCCTGTGGGTTCATTAAGCCAGGTCACCTGCATTAGCGTTGGGTGTACTGTCTGTTCTGGCATCTGCCAGGCTGCGATGTGTGTTCTTATGTTCATGAAGCACAGCTGCTTTGACAGCTCAGTTCTGCAAGATTTTTGTTTGGGTCCACTCCCTAGACCCTCCACCTTTGAGAAGTTACTCCTATAGTGTCTGTTCCAAAGGTGAGGAATCTGTGGTTGGAAGTATCCATTAGAACCTTAAGTTACTTATCTTTAATAACGCTCTTTCTGGAGGATAATCTAACTACACATATCTCACTGCCCTTCCACCTATTCTGTGGAGTGGCCTCTCTAACACCTAAAAAGGCTGAAAGTTGGATCAGCCGAACGTGTCTGACAATTTGTTTTATGTTAAGATACAAAAAAATGGACATCAGCATGGAGGGTGGTGCTTATATGCGACTTCACTTCGGGTGGTACAGAGTCACTATGGAGTCACACTGCGCCACAGCTCTGCATGCAGGAGTATTGCTGAAGAACTCCCCTGATCCATTTTGATGGTGTGGGGCTATTCCGTGGAGGAATCTGTGATTAGAATGTATATGAGAAAGAGCATTACCAAAGGTAGCTTGTTTTCATCAGAATATATAATTTTCATGGCTTTTAGCAGCGTCCATCCCGCCTGACCTCCACAAGATGTATCTGCTTACAGATTGACAACTTTAATGGCGCCTCTACATCGAATAATGCTTACCCGATCCTAGGCTAAATGTGGTCTTAAAACTCTAACATAATCATCTAGCCTCATCTGCTGCTAGGTTTTTTTATTAGTTCTCCTGCAGTGAAAGCTTGAGCAAAAAATGTAAGATTGAGCCACAAGCAGGTTTCCTCCCCTCCTAAAGTCTCTCTTCTGATGTGGCTCATAACAGTTACGACGTAATAGTGTCAACTGATTGTGACAATGAGATGTATTGCCCACCTGATTCCCACATTGATGCATCTACTAAGAACTTAGCTGACATTTCCATACTGGCAGAAGGTCAACCCTGCAGTTACACTGTTAATAATGGGTTGTGGTCTGACTCTAATTAAAAGTTGGCTTTCTCATTCAGACCTCAGATCATTGTTTGTCAGGAATTGAGGTCACTGCCAGAGTTTCCAGTTTTAGGAATACTTCTTATTAAGAAAGCCCTTGCCCTATACAGTTACTAGGCTCAGAAGATCAGGGACACAATTTGAAATATACCCTGAACAGGATTAAAGGCAGCATGTGACTTTGCATTCTTACTGAAGTAGTGCTCCACAACTTCATGTTGATATTGGGTTCTCGTTTCAAGTGAAATGAGTTAAGATTGGTAATTGTTTTTTTGTATTCACTGTTTTCTAAATGGCTGCATATTGGCTGTGTAAATAGCATGGAGTGTGTTTTTTGGCCCTACAATCCTCTTGTAGATGCCAAGTGAGACTCCAGTGATCTGAGTAGATTCTCTCTTCAGGAATGCAGCAAGGTTCTTAAACTAGGGTTTTCCATTTTCAAATTTCCTGAAATCACAGATCTTTCAATGCAAATGCCTTCTCCTGTACAGAGGAATACTTTCCTAACAATGGGGATAATCTAAAAGAGGCAACATTTAAGATGACAAAACGTATTTGACGCAAAAGTAGAATAATCCAGAACAAACTTGAAATTTCATGGAAACGTCCTCCAATCTTTGTCCTTCAAGCGTTACTCCTTAAGAAGGGTTAAAAGTTTATAGGCACCACTGAATGGACATGAAACTAGGATCCTTGATTTAACATAGCTTATAGTCCTTTTGCACTTAATTCCACATATCTTTTATTGTTTCAGTATGCCTTTTTGTAGCTATCTCCTAACTGGCAGTGCACCCTATTGCCTGTATGTAAGTGTATTTTTATTCTGTAACATTGTATGATAGTTGTTTGTTGTGATAGTTGAGTTTGTTGTCAGGGTTCATAGCTCTTCTTTCTCCAGGGATCAAGACCATGGAAATATAATGGTCCTGTTGTCCATTTATAAATCAGCAAAATGGCAGAATAACTTTGATACATTGACAGAGATGTTACAGCAATTGTAACAATATACCCACTACTCTTTGGTGCTATTGATAATAGATTTGAGTCTTCAGGTACAAATACCTTTAAGCCATGGAGAAAGGGAATGCTTTCTCATCTTCATTGTGCATTAAACGATCTTAGGGTCAATGATCCTTTTTTGTCCTTCATTCTAGTAGCGCCCAATATGATTTTTTTAGCCTGTGCTGCTTGCGCACGTACCACAGGAGAACGTCTGATAGCATGTGGCTCTTCTGTCTGTACTCAAAAGCAGGTCAGTTAGTTTGTGGTGCTTAGTGTTTCAGTTTGGTTGCAGGTTCTCTAAGATGAAGGTATTTTGCTTGACGGAAAGACCCCTGTCCTCAGTAACTAGACTTATTCATGTACCATGGATTAAGCTCCTACAGTGTGGAACATATATACCTTTTGTGTCTGAATCTACAACTCCTTTTCTGTTTCCGTAAAATTGACACTTGCAGGTTCTTTATAATTAAAGACAGCAGTTTAAAAAGAACCGTAGGTCAGCCTCCTGGCTTGTCAGGCCTGTGTTTGCTTTGAAAGAATACAATACAGAGTTTATTTTAAAGATATTTATATCCACCAGTGTATACATCCCCCCCCCACCACGAAGTTCAGTGCAACCAAATGGTTTATTTATTTCCATACTTGGAAATATGCCTGATCTACAGCAGCAGACTTAATTTTGCAGGTGATAAATCAGAGTTCTGTGTGCACATTATTTTTGTAGTTATTGCATGACAGTATGAAACTGGACTTCTTTGTGGATGCCCCCCTCTTTTTGCCCCCAATTGAATTGCCAGATGCTAGTTTTCAACTCTGACAGTGTACTGAAGCCTGCTAAACATGCTATGTGCCATTGTTATTTCCCCTAAAAAAAAAAAACTACTCAATTGTGAAACAATTAGCAGGACTTTAGCACCCCTGCACATCCCTAGTAAATAGTACCCCTTGTACCTAGGGAATGGGTGCTAAAGACTGCAGCATGTATTGTACCACCATAATGGACCCCCATACAAATTGCTCACAGCCTGCCATCTCAGACTCCATGTTATGGTGCAAGCCATGAGTAAAAACAGGACATAGCACACACATTCTGTGCCATGCCAAAGTCATTGCATGTATTATATGTAAGTACCCCTACTGCATGGTGCATTATAATACATGTGAGGACATGGGAGCATGAGCAGATATGCCCCTGTGATGTCTAGTTAAATTGCTAGATATTGCAAGTGAACAGGGAAGCCATCTTAAGGTATGTAGTGGCCACTCGTCATAACAAATTACTCAGCTACATAATGGCTTCACGGAAACATATGGTGTTCAGTATCAAACACCTCATCTTAATAAATCTAGACTGATGCCAGTCTTGAATTTATTATGATATGCACCGATAGGGTACTTTAGCGGTGCCCACTGAAACCTACTATTTCTCTAGTGTGCTGGCTAACTGGTACCCACCATCCTGGTACCACAAACATGTTTCTCACCCCATGGCGTGGAAGTCCCTGCTGGCTTTGGTATGCAACCCCAGCTTCCTCCAGACCTAGAAGGGGCAACCCCATGCTATGAGGCCCATTTGGCTCCAGGACAAGTGGGAAATTAGTTATGAAGGTAGGCGTGTTGCACTACCAGGCTGGACACACCCCTAGAGCGGGCAGCCTGATGTGCTCCATGAAGGAAGGGCTCCACATTCTTGTTTTTGGTGGGATTAGGAATTCTGGGACAGGGTTATGCCCACTCCTCACAGAAGTGGTCATATAAGTGGTGTAGTCACCCCAAAGGTAGATAGCCCATTGGCTACTACTTTAGACTTCCCTAAATTCTCCTAAATTGAGTATGTAGGTAGCCCCATGACACCAGAAGAACAGATTTGTCTGACTTAAGAAAAAGAAGAGCCGACCAGCATGGACTTCCATCACCAAACCCTGCTTACCTTCTGCTGTCCCGACAACTTCCCTGACTATACTCGTCCTGCAGCTGTGCATCTTTCAAAAGCCCCAGAGGGCTGCCAGCACTTTGTAAGCTAGCCTGCATCTCTCTTGGAGTGGATGAGCCACTTCACTGCACCCTGTGGGCACCAACTGTGACGTCCAGTGCACCGACCTGCTGACCACCATGACCTGATGCAGCAGCCACCCTGGAAGAGGTCACTGAGCTCCAGGACGACAGACCCTCTTCCCCCCCCTTGCCCCCCCCTTCCAAAAGCTTGGAGAGACCCGCCCCACCAGAAGTCGCCCTGCACCAATACCTGGTGTACTACAGCAGTTGCAAGCACTAAGTCTTGTGTGTCAGGCCCGCACACCAATGCCGTAAAAAAACAACCTCCACCGAGCGATGACAATTGATGAGAGTGGCTCGACTGTCTATTTTTCTGCCCACTTCTGCATGTTTACACAGCGTTGTGAGTGCCTTTGACACAAGACCAGCCGACCTAAACCCTCTGTACCCGAGCACCCCAGCCTGGGTTCAAGATCATCAACGGTGCTTCCTTCCTCCCAGGACCCTAACGGATTGAGTGCCCTGCTGGGAGCTCCCGTACTTGTCCCCAAGTCATCCTCAGCAGCCTGTTTCCAGGTTGCGCCCCAGTACCACAACGGGGTGGTGCGCAAGGCACCCGACCACCCCAGCATCTCTGCACCCATATGCTCCAGGGCAGGTAAAACTGGACTTCTGGTGCTTCTATGGACCCTGCCCCCATAGCACATACAAAGTAAAGGGGACCCCCAAGACTTAACTGCTAACCACCTGCGATCCTGCCCTCATAGCACCTATGAAGTAAAAGGGAACCCTGAAACTTGAATGCAAAGACCGATATGTAGTAAATGTACTTTGCCCAGGAAAGTCTTTTACCATGTGAAAGTGCATTTGAGTAAACTGGTTACCTACTTGCAAAAGTTGATACACTGCAACAGTACTTACCATCTTTTAAGTCTTTTCTGGTGTTGAAACATACTATAAAAGTAATTATAACTTTGGAGTGTTGGGAGTTCCATTGAAGACAATGGAGTGCTCCGGGCTTCTAATATAGCCTTATAGCCTTGTGTAGCTGGCTATAACGGCCATTAAAGGCCCTCTCCAGTGTTAAATGCCCGAGTGGAAGGCTTTTAACAAGAGAGCGTGACTTTAATGCCCCTATAGCCCAGCTATGGAGGGCTATAAGGCTATTAGAACATTCTGCACAAGAGGGCAGAATGTTCTAATAAATAAAACAAAGACCTTACAGAGCCCAAGGGTATTGAAATCCCCTCAGGCTCTGTGTAGCCTTTGTTCACAGCTGTTCCTGTGAGACCAACATTGGAATGATGGAGCTCCAGGCTTTTACCAGCCATTAGAACATTGGAATGTTGGGAGCTCCACTGAAAATAATGGAGTACTCCAGGCGTCTAATGACTGGTAGAATCCTGGAGTTCCAACGTTAGGGTTTATGTTCTAAATGTTCTAATGTTCTGATGTTCGAATAATTAAGCAAAGACCTCACGGAACCCAAGGGGATTGAAATCCCCTCGGGCTCCATGTGGCCTTTGTTCACAGGAACAGCTGTAAACCTTAACGTTGGAACTCCGGGCTTCTACCAGCCATTAGACGCCTGGAGTCGTACTCCATTGTTTTCAGTGGAGCTCCCAACATTCCAATGTTCTAATGGCTGGTAAAAGCCTAGAGCTCCATCATTCCAATGTTGGTCTCACAGAAATAGCTGTGAACAAAAGCCTCATGGAGCCCGAGGGTGTTTTAATCACCTCAGGCTCCGTGAGGACTTGTTTTATTTATTGCAACATCTTGCTGTCTTGTGTGGAATGTTTTGATAGCATGATAGCCCTTCGTAGCTGGGCTATACAGGCATTAAAGTCCCCCTACCTTGTTAGCGCTGGAGCAGACCTTTAATGGATTGTATAGCCCACTATGGTGGGCTATAGGGCTATATTCTATTTTTCCAAACATTGGTCTAGAGTTTCTTCTTGAATGTGTGTCATTTATTGAATCTGTGTTCAAAAATTGCTTAGCACTAACCTTGGATAAGCTTAAACTGCTCGCCCACACCAGCACAAAAGAGAGCATTTGGGATTATTATTGTAACCCCTGTAAACCAATGAGTGTTGCCTGGACTGTTTGCATCGTGTCCTCTTACATTGGTACACTACATAGATAGCCAGCTTCCTACAGTGATCTTCCTGCCCGTTAAATCTAGTTAGTTTTAAATGGTAATATATCTAATGAAAGGCTTAAAATGGAACCATATCAGTATCATCTTTATCAAACGGGAATGTTTCCTCTTTTACTTGGAGGCAGTGGCTTAACTGTCCTATAGTTCAGTGCTGTATCAGAGCTATTTATTGTGACTTAATAGTCCAAAAAGTTAACTTAATTACTAAACTCATAGTTCTCTTTAAGTTCGTAAAGAGAGCAACTGCATTATGCAGTTGAACTGCAGTAGTACTAGAAGCTGTTTGCAGAAGAGACGTTTTGCATTACTTCTTATGATCATATCGGTTTATGGAATAGTCATTTAGGTTCTTATGGGGTCTACATGGAATACCATGTCCAACGAACTAAGACTTGTTCATGACCAGCTTCAGTTTCACACGGTTGAAGACCTAGTAGTTAAGGCCACAGACGTGTGATAAGCTGGCATATTTCTGTTCAGTGCCTACACTTATGTTGGCATGCTCTGAAAAGACCACAAATTTATGGGATGAGTTCTCACATTGAATAAAAAAGGAACACTTCCAGCATTCCATTCATGTAATTCCACAAGAGAAATATTGCTAGAAAACAACATACATTGAACACATTGTGCCCATTACAACGCTATACCCCGGATACTAACCTTTTTGAAGGGCGTGATTAATTTGATATAACACATGGCCCATTATTGGGTATCTAATTATTATGTAAGCCGTTTTGTCTTCTAAAGTGGACCAGGCCTTTTTCCAGATAACAAATAATCCTGTTTTCTTCTCATTTTTATTTGCAGTTGTTGTACAGGATCATTATAAGGACTGGGAGAGTGGTATGGAGACATTTCCTTATGTTGGTGTTTACCATGTACGGGACACCCTCATTCCACATCGCAGCAGGTAAAGAGTAGACAATGCGCTGGGAGCAGTAGGAAGCAAAAGGGTGTTTTTATGTTTCCTCGTCATTCAATGATGGACTCCTAGTGCCTTTCAATAGTCGGTTGGGAATTGTGTAAGTGGCACTAATGGCTCAATGTGTCAGTCAGTGTCTAGACTGCACTAATCTTTAGTAGTGCATTAAGTTCAATGTAGCAGTGTGGAAGAGACCTTTGCTTTTTTTATTTTTCTCTTTCTTAAACTCTTTTTATGGAACTTGCCCCTCCATGGTCTTTTCTACTTAAAAGTGTTTGATGCTGTTTAATCTTATTAGTTGATCGGTTGAAAAGAAGGAAAAGTATCAGGTAAGCATCACCCTCTAGGGCAGTTTTTCATACTGGGATTGAAGCAGCCTACCTGATTCAACGTCGCAGAGTGCATTTTAATGTGAAAGCAAATAATTTTCACTGGATAGCCTGAGAAAGGATCTTAATTGCTAACCTCACAGGTATTCTCGCATTTCGAGGACAAGTTGGGTTACTTGCAAATTAATGATGGAGAACTGCTATTATAAGTGAGTATCATTTCCTTCTTCATCAACCTGCATTGCTATTCAGAAAGATTGAATAGAATATAGTAGTTCATATATTACAGGGAACCAGTAAAAATAGATAACTGGCAAAAATATTTTGCAGAGAGGCTTGATTCTGTCTCTGTAGTCAAAAGCCAAACAGATGTGCCTGGCAAAAGCACGGACTGAGTTTGGCGATCAAAAATGTCACTTATAAGTGTGGTCTTGAGTTGCACTGGAGTGGCTGCTTTTCCTTTTGTTGAATTGCATTTAGGCCTTCCTCTTAAACGTGTGTTGATCCTCTGCTATTGTGTATGTATATGAAAAAATATAGTCATTTATTGACTAGAGGATTGTAACACTTGAAAAGTTAGCTACTCAATTGAGAAAAAGCATTATTTGTGTTTGTTGTGAAGCTAAATGTATTACTACATAATGCAGGGAAGTAGTTGTGAGAATATATCCCTTTATCACCAGGCTATTGTAATGAATATTAGGAATGCGATCCAGTTCTTTTTTTAATAAAGTTTACTGTGAACTTCTGTAACCCCGATTGGCTGGCCTAAATAGGCAGCGGAAATGAGTTCCAGTAAAGAGGTCCTAAGAGAAAGGGCAGTATGGGTGTAGACAATAGGTGCTGATTAACAGATCTTGCGTTAAAGTGGGATGTAGCAGGTTAAAAGATCAGAATGATAGTTTGAGGAAATGGCCCATTGATGGTCTTAAAGAACAAAGTTCAATGTTTATAATTGTACCTATATTTGGCAGAGAGCAAAGTTGGGTCACTATGGAGCTTTAACATTAGCCCTTTTTGCAGAGAATTGGTTAATGTATCAGTACTGTAAATTTGTGGAAAAGGAAGTTACTTTTACGATGATGAATCTTGTGCATAGTCAGGACTTAATATGTTAAAACCCAAACACTAACAGTCCACATCCAAATTAGTAGGGAATGCACAAATTTAGTGTAATTGAAAGAAAGATAAATAAGATAATCAACAATGCTTTTGAAGCATTATATACACTCTTAAAAATGAATAACCTGAGTATCATCTGCATAAAGAAAAACCTGAACTTTTGTGAAGTCACTAGAGATGTTCAACATAAAGAGTCAGTGCAAGGATTGCACCCTTTGTGTCTCCTTGCAAAGGTGGGTTCAGTGAGTGGCGAACGTTTTTCAGGTGCAGTCAATTTGTTCCATAGATGAATCAGGACAGGGCTGCCCGATCCATACCAATTATACCCTTTAGGGTTTCCAGTCCAGTCAAAAGTCAAGGAGGAATGAATGCATAAGTCACAAGAGTTTAGTTTGTGTATTGCACAATCCACTACTTTCAGAATTGCTGCTCTGGTGCTGCAGCCTGCTCTAACTCATGACTGGCGGTCATCCAGGGGTTATTTTCCTAAATTAATCTCCTAAATCGTGCATGTACACAACACTAACTATTTTTTGTTCAAAAAGATATCATTGTAACTGGGTGGCAGTTAGTGAGATGTTGAAGATCAGCTGAAGTTTGATTCTTCCAAGTTGTCTGGCTGCCACTTGCTCTGCGATTTTACTAACGGCAGGAAGAAGAAAGATTAGTCTGTATTTCTCCACCAGCCCTGGGTTTAAGGTTCACCTTTGTTAACAAATGCTTCACAGTGCCCTTATTGACATTCTTCCGAAATAACGCCTGTTCTATTGAAAAATGATTGATGTCAATGAGAAGTGATAAGAGGCTGGGAGCATGATTGCAAAAAGGAAACTGTCCAGAGATCATCCACTAAACCTAATGTAATCCACCTAGGAATTAAACCCACAACATCTTGATTGGCAGGGACAAATGCTAGCCATGTCACCAGCTGACTATTTGGCTCCGTGGGAGCAATACAAACCTCCGTCTTTAATGGAGTTTTCTAATCCTAAAATATTATTGTTTTTTTAAAAAAAAGGAAAAACAAATTACTTTTAGCCAGTGTAGCCTTTTTATTCGTTACAAAGATGTTTAATTATAAAAATTAGCTTTTATGTTGAAAAACATTGTTTATATGTATGTGTTTTTAAAAGTGCGCCAAGACCTTGCCTGTGGTTGGGACGATTCAGTGCTTATGACGTTAATGAGCATTTTCCTGGAGCAGAACTAAGATTACAGGTGAGTAGCTTTTCCTTCTGCCTTACCGGCAGAGGGTTTTGGATGTAGAAATCAGACTATAGGATGAGGAACACGGAGTGTATATTTAAAGTGGTGAGAGAGGAAAATGTTGGAATGAGAAAGCGTTATTGAAACCTTTGGTTCAATTGAATCTGAACAGCTAGCCTGGAGAAAGAGGGGAGTGTAAAGAGTTCACTTCGACCTCAATTTATCCATTGTTGTAGATACATATTGACATTTGTCTCTTGAGCAAAGCAGAATCAGAATTAGTAAACTTATGTCCATATGTATTTGTAACTTAATGGAGACCCTTCAAAGGTTAAAAAATTAATTGTCCAGCGAGAGGTCATTGGAGAAAACTAGATCTGTTTTCCTTTCTATACATAGAAGTAGTGGTAGATAAATTGCGTATTTAAAAAAAAACGCTACAGCACTGAAGGAAGTTAAGGTTGACTTATGTTGACTGTGGCTAATCTACAAGACCAAAACAGCCCTGAAAGGCAAAATATAAGGCCGCCCATTCACCCGCCCCTTCTGTTGGGTCTCAGCCTCAATTCCCCCCACCCCTCCAAACACTATAATCAATTAAATCTCATTTCTGCAAACAAAATAACTAATTTACAATATAATAAATGACACCTGCAGTAACAACACGCAAATGTTTTAAAACATTTTATTCGGGACCAAAATAAAACTGGGCTCTAAAATAGCCAATATAGTATCTCAGTCCGTACTATAAGAAGTTGCACAACTCACAACAACATACACTGTAAACATCTAACATGTCTATTTGTTTTTGTTATTTGTATTACGCAAGCCTAGCCAAAAGACGGCAGGGACTGTACATTGTCAAAGCCAAAGAAGGTTACATTCAGTCAAGTAATTTGAGGGTAGATGGTTTCTTGGAGCTAAAGTGTACTGTTACTACTTTGTGATGTTGTGTTCTTTAAAGATGTACCTCTTCATCTCTTTCTTAAATTGGAGCAGGGATCGTTAGTCCTGATGGATACCGAAATTTGTTGTTCAAGATTCTGGATGTATAGACAGAAAAAGCTATGTTGCCTTGTGCTATTTTCTTTTATACACTTTTGTCTCCAGTCTGATGGTGTCTTGGCTGTAGGTGTGCTGAGAGCCAGCAGAAATGGTGAGTTTGTCACCCACTTAGGCGGGTATGGTGGTAGCGATGGCTTTGTAAATAATGCAGCTGGAATTGAAGATGATTATGGACAAACAAGGGGAACTATTGGAGCTTCATCGGGATGGGGGTGTATTTGTTCAGACCATATAAATATCAAAGTAGGACATTTCTTCAAGTCATGTAAACATCAAAGATGTTTCACTTTACAAAGTACTTTATCAGAAAATGTAAAATCAGTGGTATTTAAAAATGATTAATAAACGTATGTCTGTAAACTAGGTTCAGTTTCAAACTACCAAAGCCTACAAAAACAACATACAAATCAATAATTACTATCTTACACACAAACAAATTATATAAGTTATAACCCAGGATAACACCTCAACACCATAACTCAGTGTAACTCATAATCTCCAATCATTTGATTGGAAATTTGACAAAATTCAGAATTTCCACCAAATAAATGAAGATTTCAGAACTTCTGTCTTCGATGGCATATGTGGCTGTTAATACACATGTTCTACATGCTCCTGCCATCTAGTGTTGGGCTCTGAGTGTCACAAGTTGTTTTTTCTTCGAAGAAGCATTTTCGAGTCACGAGATCAAGTGACTCCTTCTCGGTGATGCTGCGCATGGGCATTGAGTACTTTGTTAGACTGTTTTCTCTCTGCCATCTTGTTTGGACATGTTTGTCTCCACTCCGTCTTCTCCTCGCTCCGGTTTCGAACCTTTCTTTAAGTCTTTTTCTTTATCGATGGTATTGTTCTCAATCATATTTTTCTCAAATTCTCGCACTCGTCTCACTTAGTCGGTTGGAGAACCGACTGCATGCCCTCCGGATTGCCCTCGCCATTCAGATCTACCTTAACATGTGGCATCGACCAGTATGCTGTGCTGATGGAATGGATGCTGTTCACTTCTCTCCTCTGTGCCACGCTGAGTTCCTGCACTCCGACCAACATCTGGCCAACATAGTGTATAACCTGTGCCTCTCCCCTTACCATCAAGAAACCACCTGCAACGCCTGCAGATCTTTCAAATCAAAAAGACCCTTTGGGACTAAAGAACTTTTCGACTGAAGATGGCGCACAAGACTCTGAAAGACACTCTGGACATCTTTGGGGAGGGGCGCTGGCTTTGTTGAAGACGTGGTGAGGGCAGGGGTCCGATGGGGATCCGGAGTGGATGGAGTTCATGGTTTTGATGGTGTCTTCGTTGCTGACGCTGGACCAGACGGTCAGGCGACTGGTGCGAGTGGTAGTCGCAGGGGTGGTGGACTCGCTGGTGGATGCTGGGGGGGGTTGGGGTTGAAGCTGTTGTGGATGTCGGTGATCTTGCGGTGGAAGAAGGTGGCCAGGGAGTCGCACAGGTCTTGAGATGGCGGGATGTCGTTGGTGATGGAGCTGGGGTTGGAGAGTTCTTTCACAATGCTGAAGAGCTCTTTGGTGTTGTGTGCGTTGTTGTCTATGGCCAAGACTTCAACTTTGGCATCGACCTCAACATCATCGTCTGAGATTTTGTCACTATTTCCATCCAATCTTTGGCACAGTCCACTTTGGCACCAAGCCGAACAAGCTCCATTTCCACTTTAGCTCCAACAACAAGATACCGACCGAAAACCTCATTGTCGAAAAAACAAGGATTCAAGGTCTTCGGAGCCAAAAGACTCTAGTCAATTTCCGGCCACACCATCTCCTGTGTAACCCATTTTCGAGACCATGGAAGCTCGTCAGCGCGGCCTCCACATCCAGGAGGATCCATGCTCCTCCCCCTTGTCACCTCCAAGAGGAAACTATCCTTTCAGAAGGCTCTGGATACTTCACCACCTCTAAAGAAGACTTAAGGACAAGGTTACCACCATTATTCACAAGCCTTTTCCACTTCCTCCTTCTTCTCAAATGTATTCTCTACCACCCCCACCCCCTGAAAAAAATTGCTTACTCCAGTATTGGAACTTTCATAGATTCACATGCTTGATTCCTTCCCCGTCGTCGGGATTGGAGCCCCTGGTACATCAAAACAGCAATATAGAAGCAACGGAATGAAAAAAGACCCAAAGGCTTTCCCTTTAGTTGCCTATCCTTGTCTCTGAGTAAAAAGGACCAAAGCAACTCCCAGCCAATCAGGCTTCCCCTCCCTCTAGAACCCTCCTGTGAGAAGCTCCATTCCCTCGGATTTTCTACCGCACGTCGTGTTAGGGAGTCTCCATTGAGTTCTGCTCAGTCAAATCTCCAGCTAAGTCTATCTCTACAGTTTTTCTTCAAAAGAAGGAAGATTTCTTCAGCAAGTAAGGTGTCATCTTTTTCCCTGGCCTCAGGGAGTTATATTTTATCAAAATTCGACATGTCAGACGAGGAAAAGAAAAGCCTTTTTAGTGCCTGCAAAACCTGTGGATAAAAGAGACTTCATTTTGAAGATCCACACAAGGACTGCATTTATACCTCTATCCTGACCATGTAGCCAAAGACTGCAAGGTATGCAGAACTTTTTCTAACAAAACCCTCAAGGACAATGAGGGTAGGCTACTGATTTGGCTGCAGAAATTGAAATCCAGATCAAACCCTATGTCTGGTTCTGACAGTAAGGAATCGGCCTCCTCCACCTCAAGAAGGTACCAAAAAAGAGGCAGATCTCCTCAGGCTCAGCATTCTGAGGATCCACCTAAAAAAGCTCACAAAAAGGCAAAACAGGTGTCTTCTAAAGCTTTGCAGCCCTTCCAGTTCTCCACACAGGAGTTCTGCTTCATCCAAAAGACACTCTAAGGAGTGTTCTGTTTCCTCAGAATGCAGCAAAAGAGCCTTTTCTGAGCCCCCAACACCACCTCCTGTGGTAAAACATGTCTTCAAACAACCATCTGGGAAATCTACGTCGACGACAGCAGCGTCGAAAGTGTATACAGCCTCGTCGTTGACTACAACAACGTCCACTGTCTCTACGGCTGCTTCTTCTTTAGTGATGGTCATCTCGACAACATCCTCGGGTTTTGCAGTCACTTTGTCGACTATTAGTGTGCCCATTGCTTCTCCGTCGACGAAACTGTTGGTGACACCGTCGACGACGGTGTTACCGTCGTCTGCCGCCTCGTCGACAAGACCTTCTCTGTCGTCAGTGCTGGTTCCGTCGGCGTTGGTTATTTGCTCTTGCCATTGATTACATCACCAAGTAGGGTATCAGCATTGGTACCTACACATCTTTTGGAAAAGGAGGATTCTGAGGCCCGTTTGGGATTGCACATAGCCCTTCAGAACTGCATGTGAAGTGCCAGGATCTAGAGGAGGACCTTCAGCATGATCCCCACTCATTGTATTTGCAACCACAGCAGTATCATTATCAGGAACAGATGGTCTCTTTGCAGGGATCACTCACAGCCAACTTACAGCTGATGTTGGATGGCTACAGAAGGCGGTTTCCGCCAGCTGGCTCGGAAGTACAGCAACCATGTATACCACCCTCTGTGCCTCTTCCTTCTACTTAAGGCTCTGGAAGACTCTCCGGCCTGCCTCACGGGGCACCCCAAACCAGACTCGGTCATTGCCCAGGCTGCGCAACGTAGGTCCAGAAACCCTTCAGCACCAATATCTGCTCCACCAGACAAGAAGGGTGTAGAAGGCTGGATAATATTGGGAAGCGTTTCTCTTTGATGGCTTTGCTTCTGATAAGAGCCTCTAATTCTTTAGCTATCATAGGCAGATACAACAGGCAACTATGGGCAGACATTGCTCCCTACCTAGATCAGCTGCCGGAGGAATCAAAGATAGAGGCGAAGAAAGTCTTGCAGGAGGGTGAGAGGTCTTCTGCAGAAGTTATAGACTGTACGATGGATATTGCTACCACAGCTTTTCAGCAGATGGCAGGGGATGGCTGTTCTAAGAAGGCAGAGTTGGCTCCGTGCAACTTGGTTTAGGCCGGAGGTTCAAAACAAGATTCTTGGCCTACCTTTTGATGGGGAAGCCCTATTAGGAAAGCACATTGATGACACACTCCAGTCCATGAAGACAGACACCGACACAGCCAGGTCCCTTAGCACGCTGCAGTTTAGAAGACAGCCCTTTCGTGGGGCTTGAGGTCGGGGGTATTCATCTTATAGAGGAGGATTCCAACAACATAGATACCCTTCTGTCTCCGTGGCTTCAGTCCTTTCGTTCCCAGTACCAGCAGAGACTGCCTCCGCAAGCGGCATGTTCAAGACCATTGCAAAGAGGAAAAGCAGGAAGACAAGCGAAGGACACGGGACGCAGACAATGACTTTCTGGTGACTCCGGCTAAGAACCTTTCTTTGGATACAAAACTAAGGGGAAGGATTTCCCACTACTTACACAATTGGCAAAAGATAACATCAGACCAATGGGTCGTAAAACTGATTCAGTTTGGCCATACTTTGGAATTCTCACAGTGCCCTCCTACAAGATCCCTTCTCCCTCGAAAGGTGAAGCACTTACATTTGCTCAAACAGGAAGTTGACTCTGCTCCTCAAGGGAGCTATAGAGAGAGTTCCACAAGAGAAGGGGATTCTATTCTCAGTTCTTCCTGGTTCAAAAGAAATGGGAGAGTTGGCGCCCAATCCTAGACCTTAGGGATCTCAGTACTTATCTCAAGAAACAGTAATTTCGTATGATCACCTTAACTGACATCCTGTTCCTTCTCAACCCAGGAGATTACACGTCCACCCTCGATTTGCAGGACTCCTATTTCCATATCCCTTTACATTCTTCCTCCAGAAAAAATCTCAGATATGTAGTAGCCGGAGACCATTTCCAGTTCAAAGTGCTACGTTTTGGTCTGAAATTGACCCTGAGAATTTTTACCAAATGTTTAGCTCCAGTCGCAACTTTCCTCAGAAGGCACAACCATCAAGTCTTCCCGTATTTGGACGATTGGCTGGTCACGGCCAGGTACAGATCTCAGGCACTGAGGTCCACATGCGCCTGTGTGGAGCTGTTCACAAATCTCGGCCTAACAGTCAACTGCGACAAGTCAGCCTTCCAGCCCTTAAGAAGGAGAACATTTCTAGGGGTAATATTGGACACTTCCACCAACAAGACAACTCCTACAGAGGAGAGGCAGAAAAAGCTCATATCCCTCGCAGGGCGCCTGCGAAAAAGAACGTATGTTTCAGTTCACCTCTTCAGGTCCCTGTTGGGAATGATGTCCTCCTGCATTCCACTGGTACCATTCTGTCGTCTCAGAATGAGACCCCTACAGGAACAGCTAGACCTTCAGTGGACACAGTCCAAGGGGTCTTTCGACGATATCATCAGAATAACAAAACCCATGATATCACCTCTGACTTGCTGGACTCCTGAGTCTCAGTTATCAAGGGGACTTTCTTTTCTCCTCCAACCATCTCCGTGGGTGATCACTACCGACGCTTCTCTCGAAGGTTGGGGAGCCTTCCTCCAGCCCTTACGAGTCAGAAGCAAATGGAAGCCACATCAGAGGTTTTTTCACATCCATTACCTCGAATTGAAGGCAGTTTGATTAGCACTTCGTGCTTTTCTTCCAAAGATAAAAGGCTCATCAGTACTCATTCGGACGGACAACACTAAGACAATACATTATATCAACAAACAGGGAGGGACCAGATCTCTGCTTTATTGAGAGAATCTCAGCGCATTTGGGAATGGTCTATCAGACAGAAGATAAACCTTCGAGCAGAACATGCCCCGGGCGTGCAGAACATCATAGCAGACTCTCTGAGCAGGTCTCGACCATCCAACCACGAATGGGAGCTGGTTCAAGGAGTGTTAAATTGAGTCTTCTCCCTATGGGGGAAAACCGAATCTGGATCTCTTCGCCTCCCTGCAGCATGCAAAATGCCAGTTCTTTGCAAGTCGGGATCACCATCGGGGCTCTTGGGGTAATGAGTTTTCCATGGCATGGTCAGGATTTATGCTTACGCTTTTCCTCCCATTCCCCTAATACTGAGAGTTCTGGCAAAGATCAAGAACGAACGCTGCAAGCTTCTTCTGATTGCTCCGGAATGGCCTCGCCAGTATTGGTATACAGAGCTCCTTCTCCTCTCAGAGAGCCGCAGCATCCCTCTACCAGAGATGCCGTTCCTGCTAACAATGAGCGAGGGTCAAATTCTCCACCCAAATCTGGCTTCACTCCACTTGACAGCCTGGCTCCTGAACACCATGAGTTTGCGCACCTAGATATTCCTTCGGATTGTAGAATCATCCTTGCCAGAGCTGCAGCTTGAGAGTTCCAGCAAATGTTATCGTTTGAAGTGGAAAAGGTTTTGCTCATGGTGTACACAAGCTCAGGTACTTCCTTTCTATTCATCGCCGGAGCAAATACTGCCTTATATTCTCCATCTGGCCAGATCGGGTTTGGCTATCTCTTCGATTAGAGTTTACTTAGCAGCAATTTCCCACTATAGGCGTACAGATAACGTAGCTACTTTGTGGTCCGCAAGAGTCATAAAGCTATTTCTGAAGGGGCTGTTCCGGTCTTTCCCTCCAGTCAGACCTCCTCCTCCATTGCGCCAACTTAACTTGGTCTTGTCCCAATTAATGAAGCCTCAGATTGAGCCAATTCACAAGGAAGATTTAAAATTTCTATCCTGGAAGGTCGCTCTCCTTCTCGCTCTTACCTCAGCCAGAAGAGTGAGCAAGATTCATGCATTCACTATCCAAGACCCTTTCTTTCAGTTCAAGAGAGACAGGGTAATCTTACGAAAGAACCCAAAGTTTACACCTAAAGTCCCTTTGGATTTCCATATTAACCAGCCGGTGGTACTAAAGTCTTAGTTCCCAAATCCAGCAACACCGGTGGAACAAGCTCTGCATTCATTGGACATTCCGAGGTGCCTGAAGTTTTATCTCAATAGAACTAAGCAATTTAGAAAATCGAACCAACTTTTTTGCAGCATTTACTGCTCCTCGTAAAGGCTGATCGTTGTCAAAGCAGGCAGGGGATTGGAAGGTGGATAGCCTCTACCATTAACTAATGTCATACAGCAGCAGGAAAACCTTTACAGAATCCAACTCATGCACACTCAACAAGGAAGTTGGCTGCATCCACAGCGCTTTTTTCAGGAGTGCCCATCCAGGACATCTGTAGGGCGGCCACGTGGAAGTCAGCGCATGCATTTGCAAAACATTACTGTTAAGAAGAAAAACAGCAGGGTGAAGTGGCGGTAGGACAAGCGTTTTTGCGACGCCTGTTCCAGTAACGGTGAGCTGTTGTATTTCTTCATTCCTTTTTTCCGCCAGCCCAATATGCTTTGTGCTCATTGTATAGCATTGTTTCTTCCTTTGAGGTTGTGATGTTTCTTATTATTCTGATGAAGGTGCTGTTCTTTTATCATATTCATTGCTTATCTAATATTTTGTCTCTCCTGCATGATCCTAGTTTCTTCAGTGATTCTGGTTATTTTTATATATATATGTTCGATGGCATGTGTAGCTGCAGATACACATGCTTTGCACATCCCGCCATCTAGTGTTAGGCTCGGAGTGTTACAAGTTGTTTTTCTTCGAAGAAGTATTTCGAGTCACGAGATCGAGGGACTCCTCCCCTTTCGGCTCCATTGCGCATGGGCGTCGACTCCATCTTAGATTGTTTTTTTTCCGCCATCGGGTTTGGACGGGTTTCCTTTCGCTCTGTGTTTCGGTTCGGAAAGTTAGTTAGAATCTCGGAAAATTTGACGGTATTGTTTGCGTTCGGTATCGGGTTAGTTACTACAGATTGACACCGACTTTTGAAGCGCTCCGGTGGCCCTTCGGGTTTTTTTTTGATTCCCCGTCGGGGCCTGGTCGGCCCGGCCACGTGTCTCTTCAAGGCTGATGGAACAGACCCCATTCCGCTTCTGCCCAAAATGTCACAACAAGTATCCGTATACAGATCAGCACCTGGTCTGGAACTTGTGTTTGTCTCCAGAACACAAAGAAGATACTTGTGAAGCCTGTCGAGCATTTCGGTCGAGGAAGACATTAAGAGACCGAAGAGCGAGAAGACTGCAAATGGTGTCGGCGCCGACAGGACAAAGGCATTTGGAGGAGGAAGAGGAAAGCTTCTCCATCCAGGAGTCTGACTCGGACGAGCTCGATCCCGAAGAAACACCTAAAACCGTGAGTAAGACGTCAAAACATAAAACTCACGAGAAGACCACAAAAGCCCAGGGGACGCCACTGCCAACAGGCCATGGCTTAACCCGTAAAATAGGTGACCGATCATCGGCATCGAAAAAGGGCACGCTTGTGTCGAAGTCATCCGACTCCGGTCGAGATACCGGCACACAGCAATCTTGAGCCCGAGACAGCGACTCCGAGCAAGTTTGGCACCGAAATGGGTCAGCACCAAGAGATCATGACGCCGAAAATAAAGAAAGTGTCGTCGGAGCCGAAAAAGGCTACCGAAAAGGTTTCCATTCTGAAACATCCAGCCTCGGAACCGAAATCAGGTTCCTACACAGAGGAACAGGGATTGTCCTCCCAAATGCAAGGACATAAGTTCGGACAAGAACTAGAATCAATGGAGCCAGACTACACTCAAAGGAGGCTCCACATTCAAAAGGACACAGGGAAGATAAGCACTCTTCCCCCAATTAAGATGAAAAGAAGACTTGCCTTTCAAGAAAAGGACAAGCAGCCACAGGCAAATGTGGCAAGACAGACAACTCCGCCACCATCAATGCACACATCACCGGTAGTCACTCCACCACTGATGCAATCCCCAACGCATACTGCAATGAGTCAGGACGATCCCAACGCATGGGACCTTTATGATGCGCCAGTATCGGATAACAGCCCAGACTGTTACCCAGCGAGACCGTCCCGACCTGAGTACAGTACATCCTACACGCAGGTGGTCTCAAGGGCAGCGGCTTTTCATAATGTCACCTTGCATGCAGAACCGATTGAGGATGACTTTTTGTTTAATACACTATCCGCCGCTCATAGCCAATACCAGAGCTTACCTATGCTACCTGGAATGCTAAAACACTCCAAACAGGTGTTTCAGGAGCCTGTGAAGGGCAGGGCCATAACTCCAAGGGTGGAGAAAAAGTACAAGGCACCGCCTACAGACCCTGTGTATATCACGCAGCAATTAACACCAGACTCTGTGGTAGTAGGGGGAGCTCGCAAGAGAGCAAACTCTCACACCTCGGGAGACGCACCACCTCCAGACAAGGAGAGTCGCAAATTTGACGCTGCAGGGAAAAGGGTTGCAGCACAAGCAGCAAACCAATGGCGCATTGCCAACTCACAAGCACTTCTGGCAAGATATGATAGGGCTCATTGGGACGAAATGCAGCATTTCATAGAACACTTACCCAAAGAGTTCCAAAAAAGGGCACAACAAGTGGTGGAGGAAGGACAAAGTATCTCAAATAATCAGATAGGTCAGTAGTGGATGCAGCAGATACAGCTGCAAGGACAGTAAATACTGCAGTAACAATAAGGAGACACGCATGGTTGCGTATGTCAGGATTCAAGCCGGAAATACAACAAGCCGTGCTGAATATGCCTTTTAATGGACAGCAGTTGTTTGGCCCGGAGGTGGACACTGCTATAGAAAAACTTAAAAAAGACACTGATACGGCCAAAGCCATGGGCGCACTCTACTCCCCACAGAGCAAAGGCACATTTAGCAAAACACAGTTTAGAGGGGTGTTTTGAGGACAAGCTACAGAACCCACAACCTCACAAACAAGGCCCACTTATCAAAGTCAATATCAGCGGGGAAGTTTTCGGGGACAATATAGAGGGGGACAATTCCAAAAGAATAGAGGGAAGTTCCAAAGCTCCTCAAAACAAGCAGTGACTTCCAAGTCACAAATCCCCAACACATAACACCTGTGGGGGGGGAGACTAAGCAATTTTTACAAACATTGGGAGGAGATAACAACAAACACTTGGGTCTGGCAATTATCCAGCATGGTTATTGCATAGAATTTCTCAGATTCCCTCCAAACGTTCCACCGAAAACACACAATATGTCAAAACAACACATGGATCTTCTAGGACTAGAGGTCCAGGCATTGCTACAAAAAGGAGCAATAGAATTAGTACCAATTCAACAGAAAGGAACAGGAGTTTACTCTCTGTACTTTCTCATACCCAAAAAGGACAAAACACTGAGACCTATATTAGATCTCAGAACATTAAATACCTACATCAAATCAGACCACTTTCACATGGTGACATTACAAGACGTTATCCCACTGCTCAAACAACAAGACTACATGGCAACACTAGACCTAAAGGATGCATATTTCCATATACCAATACATCCTTCACACAGAAAGTACCTAAGATTTGTATTCCAAGGGGTACATTACCAATTCAAGGTGTTGCCATTCAGAATAACAACTGCGCCAAGAGTTTTTACAAAATGCCTGGCAGTAGTAGCTATGCATATCAGAAGGCAGCAAATACATGTGTTCCCGTACCTAGATGATTGGTTAATCAAAACCAACACACTAGAACGGTGTTTACAACACACAAAGTACGTCATAGAAACCCTACACAAACTAGGTTTCTCAATCAACTACACAAAGTCACACCTTCAGCCGTGTCAGACACAGCAATACTTAGGGGCAACAATCGACACAGCAAAAGCGATTGCCACTCCAAGTCCACAAAGACTACAAGCATTTCACAATGTAATACAGGTCATGTATCCAAACTAAAGAATACAAGTCAAAATAGTAATGAAACTCCTAGGCATGATGTCCTCATGTATAGCCATTGTCCCAAACGCAAAATTGCACATGCGGCCCTTACAACAGTGCCTAGCATCACAATGGTCACAGGCACAGGGTCAACCTCTAGATCTAGTGTTGATAGACCGCCAAACATACACCTCGCTTCAATGGTGGAACAATATAAATTTAAACCAAGGGCGGCCTTTTCAAGACCCAGTGCCTCAATACGTAATAACTACAGATGCCTCCATGATAGGGTGGGGAGCACACCTCAATCAACACAGCATTCAGGTACAATGGGACTCTCAGCAAAAACAGTTTCACATAAATCACTTAGAACTATTGGCAGTATTTCTAGCGTTAAAAGCATTTCAACCACTGATAAGCCACAAACACATTCTTGTCAAAACAGACAACATGACAACAATGTATTACCTAAACAAACAGGGAGGAACACACTCAACACAGTTGTGTCTCCTAACACAGAAAATATGGCATTGGGCGATAGACAACCACATTCGCCTAATAGCACAGTTCATTCCAGGGATACAGAATCAATTAGCAGACAATCTCTCTCGGGATCACCAACAGATCCACAAATGGGAGATTCACCCCCAAGTACTACACACTTATTTCCAAAGTTGGGGAACACCACAAATAGACCTGTTTGCAACAAAAGAAAACGCAAAATGCCAAAACTTCGCATCTAGGTACCCACAAGATCAGTCTCTGGGCAATGCGTTATGGATGAGTTGGTCAGGGATATTTGCATACGCTTTCCCCCTCTCCCACTCCTTCCATATCTAGTAAACAAGTTGAGTCAAAACAAACTCAAACTCATACTCATAGCACCAACTTGGGCAAGACAACCTTGGTATACAACACTACTAGACCTCTCAGTAGTGCCTCATATCAAACTACCAAACAGACCAGATCTGTTAACTCAACACAATCAACAGATCAGACACCCCAATCCAGCATCGCTGAATCTATCAATTTGGCTCCTGACGTCCTAGAATTCGGACACTTAAACCTTACACAGGAATGTATGGAAGTCATAAAACAAGCTAGAAAACCAACCACTAGACATTGCTATGCAAATAAGTGGAAAAGGTTTGTTTATTATTGCCATAATAATCAAATTCAACCCTTACACGCATCTGCTAAAGACATCGTAAGCTACTTGCTACATTTGCAAAGGTCAAAACTAGCTTATTCATCCATTAAGATACATCTTACCGCAATTTCAGCTTACCTGCAAATTACCCACTCAACTTCACTGTTTAGGATACCAGTCATAAAAGCCTTTATGGAAGGCCTAAAAAAGAATTATACCACCAAGAAAACCACCAGTTCCTTCATGGAACCTCAACATTGTCTTAACACGACTCATGGGGCCACCTTTTGAGCCCATGCACTCATGTGAAATGCAATATTTAACATGGAAAGTTGCATTTCTAATTGCCATCACATCTCTAGGAAGAGTCAGTGAAATCCAAGCATTTACCATACAAGAACCATTTATTCAAATACACAAGCATAAAGTAGTTCTATGGACAAATCCAAATTTTTTACCAAAAATCACCGTTCCACTTGAATCAAACAGTAGAACTACCAGTGTTCTTCCCACAGCCAGATTCTGTAGCTGAGCGAGCACTACATACATTAGACATCAAAAGAGCGTTAATGTACTACATTGACAGAACAAAACAAATTCGGAAAACAAAACAATTATTTGTTGCTTTCCAGAAACCTCATACAGGAAATCCAATTTCCAAACAAGGCATTTCTAGATGGATAGTTAAATGCATTCAAACCTGTTATCTCAAAGCAAAAAGAGAACTGCCTATTACACCGAGGGCACACTCAACTAGAAAGAAAGGTGCTACTATGGCCTTTCTAGGAAACATTCCAATGACTGAAATATGTAAGGCAGCCACATGGTCTATGCCTCATACGTTTACCAACCACTACTGCGTGGATGTGTTAACAGCACAACAAGCCACAGTAGGACAAGCAATACTACGAACTTTGTTTCAAACAACTTCAACTCCTACAGGCTGAACCACCGCTTTTGGGGAGATAACTGCTCACTAGTCTATGCAAAGCATGTGTATCTGCAGCTACACATGCCATCAAACGGAAAATGTCACTTACCCAGTGTACATCTGTTCGTGGCATGAGACGCTGCAGATTCACATGCGCCCACCGCCTCCCCGTGAGCCTGTAGCCGTTTCGAAGTTGATCTTGAACATTTGTAAATTTGTAAATATATCACTTTAAACTACATTATGTACATACATGTTTACTCCATTGCATGGGCACTATTACTATGATACACAACTCCTACCTCGCCCTCTGCGGGGAAAACAATCTAAGATGGAGTCGGCGCCCATGCGCAATGGAGCCGAAAGGGGAGGAGTCCCTCAATCTCGTGACTCGAAAGACTTCTTCGAAGAAAAACAACGTGTAGCACTCCGAGCCCAACACTAGATGGCGGGATGTGCAAAGCATGTGAATCTGCAGCATCTCATGCCACGAACAGATGTACACTGGGTAAGTGACATTTTCTCTCTCTATATATATATATATATATATATACACATATATAATATATGTGTGTGTGGATATATACTATACAATGTGCTTCATTACTGCTTGCTATTCTGATTCAAGAAAGTGAATCTTTGAAAGTTCCAATACTGGAGTAATAAAATTAGTTACTTACCTGTAACTGTAGTTCTCCAGTATTGGAATCTTTCATAGATTCACATGCAACCCACCCTCCTCCCCTGGGAAGCTCACCGTTGCCTGTCTTCTTCAGATACTCTTGCACTCTTGCTTTGGAAAATCTGAGGAAATGGAGCTTCTCACTGTGGAGGGTTTTAGAGGGAGGGGAAGCCTGATTCGCTGGGACTTGCTTTGGTCCTTTTTACTCATAGAGACAAGGATAGGCTATTAAAGTGAAAGCCTTTAGGACTTTTTTTCATTGCAGTTGCTTCTATATTTCTGTTTTGATGTACCGGGGGCTTCCATCTCGACGACTGGGAATGATTCAAGCATGTGACTCTATGAGAGATTCCAATACTGGAGAACTACAGTTAAACGTAAGTAACTAATTTTCTTATCCTCACTCTAGCTAATCACGCAATCAAAACACTTTTCACACACACTGCTTAACATGCTCAGTCGTTAATTAATATTTTATTTTCACCTTTTTCAACTGATGGTGGTTGTCGTGGGGGTTTAGTGGGGCACATGATGGTGGTTTCATAGGTCTATGATGGTTTGTAGAGGACATGATGGTGGTTGCGTGAGGTGCATGACTGTAGTTGTGTGTGGCGAATGACGGTGGTTGCATGGGCAAATGATTGTGGCTAGAAAGAATGTTTTTAAGTTTTCTGGTGTCTTTTTCATAGATGTTCACTAAAATGTCTAAAGGTCCAGTGATGAACAGACACTCGTATGGTCGTGTGTCCAAAAGGTTGTAGGAAAGACATTAGTACAGGCCCACATCTTTGACCATACACTAGTTCAGTTCGAAATGCCTTATGGTGTTTGCAGTACCTTCGCTTGTTGATCCCTCTGAAAGTTTTAAACAGTTTCTTTACTCATTGCCTTGCTATGATTCAATCCGCAGAGAGAAAGTTGAGATCAAAACCTATTCAATGACTTAATGTCATGTACAGTTGCACAGTTTATTTTCTGACTTACTTGGAGTAAATTTTTCTTGCTTTTTGTTGCAGGAAACAAATGTTGCCAGTCTGGCACAAAGCAGTAGATTTTCTGTCTGCTAATGAATCCCGGATCAGGACAGAATCGCATCGCATCGCAGGGGAGGATATGCTTGTGTGGCGTTGGACTCGATCTGCAAAATATTCTGATTCCTAAAAAAAAAAAAATCTGAGAGACAGTAGACCATACTTCTCATGTCACTGATTGTGACATCTTCCTCCTTAGCAACAAGGAACCGGCGATTTCTTAGCCTTAATACCACATATTTATGTCAGGGAAATGAAATTTGTTTTGGTGAATTGGGTGATGAATCAGGATCAGCAGCAATAAAATGCTCAGTATGCTCGCCAGTAGCAGTAAACCAGTTTCAAGAGAACAAGCCTATGTGAACTGCATCTGACTATCAACCACGGTGGACATGCTAGAGTTTTGTAAAAGTAGGAAATCGATTAGTGAATTCCATAAAAGGCAGCCTATGGTAGGTGTAAGAATGCTTGCTCCCTTAGAGCTGGGTACACATTGCATGGAAGGCAAAATTAATTTGCTACAGATCCAACCTTTGGATAGAATGGTGCCTGTAGGTCCAATGTAAGTGTTGTGGTGGATGTTGGCACTCTTACCATACCAGAGGAAAGTCTAGGCAATATTTCCTTAGTTTGCGTTTTTTGTTGTCAACTATTGTCCTTACACGAATACAGATTTTAAGAAACTATATTCCCAGTACATGAAAATCACAGTGTAAATTCAAGAGAGTATCCATTCAAGGAGAAAGAACGCAAAAGGACCCACTAAAAGTTTGAAAGCAGATTGTGTTTCATGTTCCCCGCTGCAAAGAATTTTTAATTCATAAGGGGTTGTCTTCATTTGAACACCTAGGCATAGGCAGGCCTTGCTTACCATACAATACTCCTAAGAGAATCCACTGAGAATTATTTAATGTTTGTGCATGTTTCTTCTGTAAGCTCAGACTAGGTGCTTGTAAAATGGGACTTTTTTTTCAATATTCAGCACAGCTGATTAAGAACCCCGAGACATATGCTAATGCGTTATGAGAACGTCTATGAGTTGAGACCTCAAGCTTTGTATTTTTTCCTAGAGTATAATTATAATTGGAAACCTTTAATCTGTAGAACAGAATGCAGAGTATTCAAGTCATCAGTGTCTTATGTTAAAAGGTCCCATAGAGATCCTGGAGACAGTTATTTATCTGTTTATTGTTTAGCATATAGGTTTATTGGAAGATTCCCAGGTGTGCTCTTTAGTGTTTGCCATTGTCTTATTATCTCAAAGGACCTTACAAGATAATAGTTGTGTGCCATTCATCAATTATATTTTAAAGCTTTTAGTTGATTTTGAATTTGCATCCGTTTTTGAAATATTTTGTGTAACCATCAAAACTTGGTTTAGTTTTTTTAGTGAGTAATAAGCCTTGCAAATAGGCTTCTAGCAAAGTGCCGAAAAACAGATCACCCAACCTTAAAATTGTTTGTTATGCAGCAATAGAAAGAACCTTTTCACAGTCGTTTTTGCCTGACAGGAAAATTAACCTCCTCTCAAGTTAAATTGTCATAAATTATCACTATCGAGATGTGGGCTGCTGACTGCTAACTAGTCTTGGGGCAAGTGGATTTTGAAATCTAAAGCCCGGGTGAGTTAATCCATGCCTAACCCTTGACTATTTCCCCTAAAATTCAGTGAGTTTGCACCACTCATCCCAATCCACATGCTTGACATTTTCTAAAAAAAACTTTTACTTGAAATAAAAGATTATTTTTTCTCATGAACGTCTGAATTTGTATGTTGAGTAAATAATTAATTTGCTTCCTTTATCTTCGGCAATGGAAAATGCTGAATACCTAAAGGATCTTCATTCTGGGTATGGCTGTGAAACTATGACTGGCGATTGGATTCTGCGGGCTAAATATTATGGGCCCCAGGGACAAAGTAGGTAATGAGCTGCTAGTTTTAGACATTCGTTACAGCTTGCTAATGGGTACAGGAGAAGTGGAGCCAGTTTCTAGGACAGATGGGTACAGGCTTGTGTGGTCCTGGGTGATGAGAGAGATTAGATTTGGTTTAGTAATGAACTGCAGAATTAAAAGCCATAGCCAAGGCATGCTCACTCAACACTTCTACCATCTTTGACAAAACACTTTATCCTGGCCTGTCTCTCATTTCATATGTATGAAAAATGTGTCAAGATGGTTAGACAAATGCTGAGCAACCTAAAGGTGAATCTGTGTGTGTTGCTGTCTTGGTGCTGTATTATACTTTTTGACCTGACCCCTGGAGCTCCGACTCTTGCAAGCCGAAAAAGAACTGTGGTTGCTCATGCCGACTGGGCACAGCATACTTTTTCAGGTCTAGGTAAACATTTAATGACTCAACACTTCTGGCCTTTTAGGTGAGGCTGGAAGCTAGCCCTGAAAAAGACAAGCTGGGCTCTAGAGAAAGACCTGGTGGGCAGTGCCAGTAAATATTTGCACCAGTACATGCCTTCTGAGCCACTGTGATGTTTCAGCAAGTGCTCACTGGTGTTTTTTGTGTTACCAGCCCATGCTTGAAATCTCAGGTGAAGTGCAGCACATTTGACATGAGGGTAACAGGCTGAGGGAGAAACCTGGGGAAAATTAAGTACTATTTCAGCTAGTAAAATTACCTAAATTTGATGTGCTATACATTATATCCATAAAATTCACATGTTGATGGCACTGGCTCGGGTTGACTATAGAGTCAGTGTGAAGTGAGTTATTAGAGGTGTTGGCTCGGTTCACAGTTTCTGTATGTTGTTACTTCATGGGAGATTGCACCCATAATGAAGACATGTAGGGTGTAGTTTTAAAAATGGTATTGATAACACAGTATCTTCTTCTTTCATAATTTAATACTTTAGAATTTGTGGTATATGTAGATGCTTAGTCATTCCACGTCCTACAAATGGGATCTGCATGCCTTATGAGCAGAGGGATGCTGGTTGAGTCTCATTTTCCATTATTAGTATGGCAGCTCTGCTAATATATGTCCCATTAAAGTGCAACAACAGTGATGTAAAGTGTGGGCCGTGTCAGTTGCCAATAAAGGGCACCACCCTGGCACGCGCACGTCAGTTCTTTTCCTTCCGTGCCAGTTAAGCACAGCTGTGGAATCGAGCTACCTTTTGTTTTGTTTTTTGACAGGCCTTTTTCGACCTTTCTGTCATCTCTTTTTGAAGTCTGTGCAGGATGACATTGGGGAAGATGGGGTTTAAGCCGTGTGGCGCCTACCATCGCACCATGTCGGTGACTGACCCCAACCAGGTATGTCTCTGGTGCCTTAACTGAGACTACGACTCAAAGTTGTGTCCGACTGCCGGGCCATGGCCCGAAGGCTTTGAGAGAGCGGTCTCTGAAGTTCATGTAGGCCTGGCAGTCGATGTAGGTTGGTGCGACTCCTAGGAGTTGACTTTTCCGATCGAGGAGGTGGTCACGGGACTGCTCCAGGAGCCCCAAGTCCTCTTCTTCCTCTAAAGGTCTCTGAGCACTCAGGGAAGAGGCACAAGAAGAAGAAAAAGTCCAAGCAGACTTCGACTTTGCCCTGCCCATCGACCACGAGGCGACTTGGGAACATCGAAGTTCCAGGCACGGTCCATGGAACCAATGCCAGGGCTCACTTCAGCCCCCACCACTCCACGGGATCCAGAGCGAACCCTCACTTAACTCAAGTTTTACGAGGCCATGCATCTCGTATTTGAGTGGGCTGCCCCGCTGGCGTGCCTTTGGACCCTGCAGGGCCAGCTGGATACCCATCAGATTTCACACCCGCGGCTTCAGCCCTGGCTCCCAATACCGTATCCGGAACGATGCAAAGTTTACACAATCAACCTCCTCCAGCGACGTTCCCGGTGTCAACGCGGCACTGGCGCCCACCCGTTGTTGAAGCCCCTTCCTCATACCTGATGATCCAGAGCCAGAACGTCGTACAATGCTGATTCTGACAGGGCCCAGATCATTCCCCGAGTGTCATTATGAGCAACCAGGCACCGGAGAAGAATGGGAGGGGTCTCAGGATCCTATAGAGTATAGTTTAGAGCAAATGGATTGGTATGAGGAACTAGGGAAAGCCAGCGGACTGGACACCTCTTCAGATGCTGGCATTCTCTCACCTCCTACAGTGGCTGCGTAGGAGGGGGAGTTTTGTATGTTATGATGGTGTATAGGGCAGCTGAGGTCTTGGACCTGGATTTGCCTAGAGTGCTGGTCAGGACTAACCTGAGTGAGATGCTTCAGCCGGGGGTTTCAACATCGGAACTGATGTTACCTTTTAACAAAGCCCTCACTGATGTCCTGCTGGGGACGTGGTCCAAATCCAGCACAGGGGCTCCTGTAAATAAGACAATTGGCCGCCGCCATCACCCAGCTCCAAAGGATCCTAATTTCCTCACCCAAGACCCCACCCCGGAGAGCTTGGTGGTCCAGGCCTCCACTTCCTATGGTGCCTTACCTTACTTTCTCCCGGATAGGGAATCCAAGAGGCTGGATCAGCTTGGGAAGAAACGCTTTCTTCCTCCATTCTGGCATTGAGGTCTGTAAACACCTCAATCAATCAATCAATCAATTAAGGCATTTATAGAGCGCGCTACTCACCCGTGAGGTCTCAAGGCGCTGGGGGGGGAGGGGTTACTGCTGCTCGAAGAGCCAGGTCTTGAGGCGCTTCCTGAAGGCAAGGTGGTCCTTGATAGTCCTGAGGTGGACAGGAAGGGAGTTCCATGTCTTGGCTGCCAGGTAGGAGAAGGATTTACCCCCGGTGGTGGCTCTGCGGATGCGAGGGACGGCGGCAAGAGCGAGGTTGGTAGAGCGAAGTTGACGGGTGGGCGTGTAGAAGGCGAGGCGACTGTTGAGGTATTCGGGGCTCTTGTTGTGGTGGGCTTTGTGTGTGTGGGTGAGGAGCCTGAAGGTGATCCTCTTGTTGACGGGGGAGCCAGTGCAAGAGTCTCAGGTGGGCGGATATGTGGCTGTGGCGGGGTACGTCGAGGATGAGGCGTGCAGAGGCTATTTGTATGCGCTGAAGACGTTTCTGAAGTTTTGCGGTGGTTCCTGCGTATAGGGTGTTCCCGCAGTCCAGGCGGCTTGTGACGAGGGCGTGGGTAACAGTCTTTCTGGTATCGGCGGGGATCCAGTGGAAGATCTTCCGGAGCATGCGAAGGGTGTGGAAGCAAGAGGATGAGACGGCGTTGACTTGCTTGGTCTTGGTGAGAAGGGGGTCCAGGATGAATCAGAGGTTGCGTGCGTGGTCTGAGGGGGTGGGTGCGGTGCCCAGGGCCGTGGGCCACCAAGAGTCGTTCCAAGCGGACGGGGAGTTTCCAAGGATGAGGACCTCTGTTTTGTCAGAGTTCAGTTTCAGGTGGCTGAGCTTCATCCATTTTGCGACGTCTTTCATTCCATCCTGCAGGTTGGCTTTGGCGGTGGCTGGGTCTTTGGTGAGGGAGAGTATCAGCTGGGTGTCGTCGGCGTAGGAGATGATGTTGATGTTGTGTTTGCGAGCGATGTTGGCGAGGGGGCTCATGTAGATGTTGAGAGTGGGGCTGAGTGAGGAGCCCTGTGGGACGCTGCAGATGATCTTGGTGGGTTCTGAGCGGAAGGGCGGGAGGTAGACTCTGTGTACGGTCCGAGAGGAATGAGATGATCCAGTTCAGGGCCTGTCCTTGGATACCAGTGGAGCGGAGGCGGGTTATTAGGGTGCAGTGGCAGACGGTGTCGAAGGCGGCCGAGAGGTCAAGCAGGATGAGGGCGGTTGTTTCTCCGTTGTCCATCAGGGTTCTGATGTCATCTGTGACTGCGATGAGGGCGGTTTCTGTGCTGTGGTTGGCCCTAAAGCCAGACTGGGAGGGGTCGAGCAAGTTGTTGTCTTCGAGGAAGTTGGTCAGTTGCTTGTTGACGGCCTTCTCAATGACTTTGGCTGGGAAGGGGAGGAGCGAGATGGGGCGGAAGTTCTTCAGGTCGTTGGGGTCCGCTGTAGGTTTCTTCAGGAGCGCGTTGACTTCTGCGTGTTTCCAACTTTCGGGGAAGGTGGCCGTGGCAAGCGAGCTGTTGATGATGCTCTGGAGATAGGGGGCGATGATGGCGTCGGCTTTGTTGAAGATGTGGTGGGGGCATGGGTCCGATGGTGTGCCGGAGTGGATGGAGTTCATGGTGGTTCTTGTCTCTTCGGGGCTGATGGGGGTCCAAGCGTTGAGGGTGATGGTCGGGGCTGGGAGTTCAATGGTCGTCGGCGGGATCTGGGGTCCGAAGCTGTCATGTAGGTCGGTGATCTTTCGATGGAAAAAAGTGGCGAGGGAGTTGCAGAGGTCCTGTGAGGGCGTGATGGTGTTGGAGCTGGCATTGGGATTGGAGAGCTCTTTGACGATGTTGAAGAGTTCTTTGCTGTTGTGGGTGTTCTTGTCCAGTCTCTCTTTGAAGGATGCCCTTTTGGTGGAGCGGATCAGCTGGTGGTGTTTGCAGGTGGCGGTCTTGAGGACTGACATGTTCTCAGCGGTGTGTTCTTTGCGCCAGGTTTTTTCGGGGGTGCAGCAGGTTTTCTTGGATTCTTTGAGGGCGTCTGTGAACTAAGGAGGTTTCCTGATGTCGGTCTCTCTTGGGAGGTTTCTGAGGGGGGTGAGGTTGTCGGCGCAGTTGGTGATCCACTGTGTGAGGCCGAAGGCTGCGTTGTTGGCGTCAGGGGTGATAGCAGGTCGGTTATGGTCGAGAGTGGAAAGTAGCTGTTCTGTGGAGATTTTGTTCCAGGGTCTGCGGGAGATTAGTTGTGTGCGGAGGTGGTGGGTCTTGCGTCTGAAGGTGAAGTGTACACATCTGTGGTCGGTCCAGAGTATCTCGGAGGAGTAGTTGAAGGCTACGTGGTTGCTGGTGGAGAAGATGGGGTCGAGCGTGTGGCCGGCTGTGTGAGTGGGGGTGTTCACCAGTTGCTTGAGTCCGAGGTTGGCGAGGTTGTCTAGCAAGGTGGCGGTGTTGGTGTCGTTGTTCTTCTCCAGGTGGAAGTTCAGGTCCCCGAGGAGGATGTAGTCAGGCGAGGCTAGGGTGTGCGGGGTGATGAAGTCTGTGATGGATTCGCGTGGCCAAAGGGCCTGTAGACGAGAGTGCCTCTGAGGGTGGTCCTGGGGTCTGTGTGGGTCTGGAAGTGCATGTGTTCGGCGGCGAGGGGGGTATCTTCGTTGGAGGTGGTGATGTTGATGGAGCTTTTGTAGACGATGTCGATTCCTCCTCCGGTTTGGTTTTTGCGGTCTTTCCTGGCGATTTTGTAGCCGTTGGGAATGGCTAGGGTGATGTCGGGAGCTGATGAGGCGTTCATCCAGGTTTCTGTGATGAAGGCAACATCGGGTGCGGTGGAGTCCAGGAGGTCCCATAGTTCAATGGCGTGTCTGTGGACGGAGCGTGCGTTAAGGAGGATGCACTTGAGGTGGTTGTTAGGGCGTGGGCCGGTTGACGGATTGTAGGCGCGGTGGAAGGTCTACTTACAGATTTGGCAGGTGAAGGGTCCTTGGGTGCGTTTGGGGCTGGCTTGGAAGCAGGTGGTAGTGCGTCCAGGGTTGAGTGCATGGAGTGAAGCAGCATCGTAGCTGAGCTGGGGGTTTTGGGAGCGCTGGGGGCCAGGGGTTCCGGCGCTGGGCGCGGTCCAGGCATGGACAGGCGCAGACGGGCTTGCCTCTGGCGCACCTTCGGCGCACCAGTGGCGCTCCCGCTGTGCGCGGCCGCGCAGAGGCCGCCATAAGAGGGAAGGGGGGGAGGAGAGGTCAGCTGGGAGGCGGGAGGGGGACAACGAATAGGAGCAGGGGGGGGGCGGGACCGCACAGGGGCAGCGGTGGGAGGGCGGGAAGGCGGGAGAGCGGAAAACGGGAGGGAAAAGCAACCGGAGAAAATAGGCAGAAAGAGAGAACAGGCAACGAGAGCTAGAGACCAAGAAGAGAAAAGGCAACAAGAGCTAGAGACCAAGAAGAGAAAGGCAACAAGAGCGAAAGACACAGGAGAAAAAGGCAACAAGAGCGAAAGACACAGAGACGAGAAAAGGCAACAAGAGCAAAAGACACAGGAGAGAAAAGGCAACAGGAGCGAAAGACCAAAGCGGGGAAAGGCACCTAGAGAATACTGGCAATTTAGGTGCAAGCGCAGAGGTGGAGTGCAGGTGGAGCTGCAGCGGTGGGGGAGCGACCTACCCTAGGGTCAAGCGGCCCGATAAGAGAGAAGGGGGGGGAGGAGGGGTCAGCTGGGAGGCGGGAGGCGGGACAAAGAATGGGAGCAGGGGGGTGGGACCGCACGGGGCAGCGGCGGGAAAGCAGGAGGCGGGAGGGCAGGAAGGCGGGAGAGCGGAAAACGGGAGGGAAAGGCAACTGGAGAAAATAGGCAGAAAGAGAGAACAGGCAACAAGAGCTAGAGACAAAGAAGAGAAAAGGCAACAAGAGCGAAAGACACAGGAGAGAAAAGGCAACAAGAGCGAAAGACACAGAGGAGAAAAATGCAACAAGAGCGAAAGACACAGAGGAGAAAAAGGCAACAAGAGCGAAAGACACAGAGGCGAGAAAAGGCAACAAGAGCGAAAGACACCGGAGAGAAAAGGCAACAGGAGCGAAAGACCAAAGCGGGGAAAGGTACCTAGAGAATACTGGCAATTTAGGGGCAAGCGCAGAGGTGGAGTGCAGGTGGAGCTGCAGCGGTGGGGGAGAGACCTACCCTCGCACCTCATGCGTATTGGGCCATTTTTCCCATACTTCATGGGATACGATGGCACATGCGCTGCCCCAGGTCCTGGAGGATGTGCGGGACACTCTCACGTGACTTACGTTTTTAAAATTGCTCTCTGCTTCTTTTTACCTTCTGTCACTCTAAAAAAAGAATCTCATAACAATATCTATTAATCTAGCTAAAAATTATGTCTCACCTAGCCCCCCTCTAATGATGACATCTATATCGACCATTGCCACAGAATCCATGGTATGAGCGTACACAACTAACCCCAATAACCATATGACTGTCCACTAATTTGGCTCCCAAGTTGTGTGCTACTCTGCAAAGCACTTTGACGTCTCATCAGGGATAGTAAATGCTTTCAAATACAATTTATTTTATGTTATATCATACCACAAGCTGTTAAAGATTGGAGAGATGCAGCAAAGTTTACAAAAAGTTGTGGTTTGGACACAACTGACTCGCTGGGTAGGGTGATTTCATCGATGGTAGTCCTTCATCGCCACGCCTGGCTACGTACATCTGACTTTTCGGGGGATGTCCAGGCAAACCTTATAGACATTCCCTTCCATGGCTCAAACCTATTTGGTGAAAAGACGGATTTGGTGCTAGAGCGTTTCAAGGATTCTCGGGCTACGGCCAGGTCCTTTGGCCTATCGGCGCCTCTTCACCAACAGTCTGCCTTTTGCCCCTTTTGAGGCTTCAGAAGGGGTGGGGTACCATGCCATCCACAGACCAGCCACAGTTCTCTGTCAAGTCAGCATCCTGTGCGAGTACAAGGTTGTGGTACCTTCAGACCGAGAGGGTCTGGACAGAAGTCATCCACCACCCAGCGCCCCCCCTCCTCCTCAGCGCCCAAGTCCTCCTAGTATGATTCTGCAAGGCCACACGCGTCCAGTTGGAGGGAGGATTCAATTTCATCTCCTTCACTGGCGGTCTATAACATCAGACAAATGCAGATCATACAGAAGGGCTCATCTCTCCCCTTCCAGTCTTTCCCTCCTCTGTGCCTCCATTAAAAGAACATCTGTAGGAGGATCATTTAGTCTTGCTCCACGAGGAAGTTACAGCTTTCTTGGCCAAGGGAGCCATGGAAAGGGTCCCAATATCAGAAGTAAGCAGTGGCTGTTCTTCCCGCTACTTTCTGATTCCCAAAAAGAACAAGGGTCTTCGCACCATTCTGGGTTTGCAGGACGTCAATCTCTTCCTCAAAAAAGGAGAAATTCAGTATTCTCACTATTGCTCAGGTCTTGTCGGCTCTAGACCAAGGGGACTGGAGGGTAGCGCTGGACTTGCTGGATGTGTATTTTCACATCCTCATCCTGCCTGCCCACAGGTGTTACTTGCGGTTCAAGAGCACTTTCAGTTTACTGTGCTTCCCTTTGGGTCTCACCAGTGCCCCTCGGGTGTTCACAAAAGTGATGGCGGTGGTAGCAGCTCATCTGCGCAGGTTAGGGATTTGTCTTCCCCTACATCGACGAATGGCTGTCGAAGGCTCCTATGCCCCAGGCTCTTGTCACCCACCTTCAGACTGTGGCGAACTTCCGCATTCGCTGGGGTTCACTATAAATGTGCTGAGGTCACACCTGACTCCCTCTCAGAAGCCCTCTTTCATTGGGGCTGTTCTGGATACAGTGCAGTTTCGGGATTATGCTCCAGAGCAGCGAATCCAGGATATTCAGGTTATGATACCGATGTTTTGGCCTCTATCCTGGATTTCGGTGCCTCCTGTTATTGAAGCATGCCAGATGGCATATTAGGGCTCTGTATTTGGACCTGAAGTTCCAGTGGGTACAGCATCGGGAATCTCACCAACACAGTTCAGAACTCGAAAGGAACTGCAAAAGAATGCAGTGGTGGTTAGTGAACTGCGATTGGATCAGGGGCAGACTCCTCTCACTCCCCCAGCCAGATCTCACAGTAGTGACAAATTATTCACTTCAGGGATGGGGGGACCATCTGGGAGAGTTGGAGATCAGAGGTCTCTGTTCTCTGGTGGAATCTGGACTCCATATCATTTTACTGGAGCTCTGGACGATCAGACTGGCATTGAAGGCATTTCTTCTGTTGTAAAAGGGAAGATAGTGCAGGTGTTCACGGACAAAACTACCACAATGTGGTACTGCAATGAGCAGGGCGGTGTGGGGTCGTGGACCCTTTGTCAAAAGGCCCTGAGTCTCTGGATATTGCTGGAACAGCAGGGTATAACCCTGGTGGTTCAACACCTGGCAGGTACTGTGAATGCCAGGGGGGACGAACTCAGCTGTCGATGCCTAGCAGATCATGAATGGTGTCTCCACCCGGAGGTGGCGCAAGTACTCTTTTAGCAGTGGGGAGAGGATTGGTTAGATCTGTTGACCTCCGCAGAGAATGCACAATGTCAGCAGTATTGCACGTTGGAGTTTCCAAGGCGGTAATCGTTCAGCGACGCTTTTTGCCGCGAGTGGCATTCAAGCCCCTTGGACGCCTTTCCCGCCCATACCACTTCTGGCCAGAATTCTCAAGAAGATCAAGAACTACTGGGCCCAAGTAAACCTACTGGCTCTGGATTGGGCACGGAGAGTCTGGTATCCTGAGCTTCTGAAAATAAGCATAGATCCTCTGACCAGGCTGCCCCTTCGGGAAGAACTTCTGTCGCAGCAGTAGTGGAAGGTTCTCCACCCGAACCTGTAGACTCTACGCCTTCATGTGTGGAGATTGAGCGGCGACAGTTGATGGTCTTTGACATGCCTCCCGAAGTCAGTAAAGTTATTTTGGCAGCTAGACGTCCCTCCACTAAAACTGTATGCGCCTTTCATTGGAATCGCTTTGTATATTATTGTGCAGAAAGATATATTGATCCTCTTACTGTTTCACTTTCTGATATCCTTCTTTTTTTTTCCCTATCTCTTGCCCAGCAAGGTTCTGCCTTAGGTGCTCTCAAAGGCTATCTTTCACCTTATCGGCTCTTAGGCTGCCTGATCAGCCTTCACTTTTCAAGTTTCCTATTGTACATAGATTTCTTAAAGGGCTTGTACATATGTTTCCTCCTGCGCCCTTTGTTATGCCTCAGTGGGACTTAAATCTGGTCCTTAGTTTTCTCATGTGTGCTCCTTTTCCACCCTTATACAGCTTTCCCCTCCGGCTTCTCACCATCAAGACAGCCTTCTTAGTGGCAATAACATCTGCCAGGAGGGTGAGTTTGATCAAGCTCTTTCATCTAGGCCACCATATCTCACCATGTTTCCAGACAAGGTGGTTCTCAGAACACGTGCCTCTTTCCTTCCCAAGGTGGTGAACCCATTTCATCTGGGTCAGAATATCACCCTCCCCACCTTTCTTGGTCCACCGCATCCCTCTAAAGAAGAGGAGTGATTTCACCGACTGGACCCAAAAAGAGCATTGTTGTTCTACCTTGATCGCACAAAAGAGTTCTGGGTGGATGACCAACTCTTTGTGGGGTAAGTGAGAGCAAAGAAGGGTCAGGCAAGACAGAAATTAACCATTTCATGCTGGGTCATTCTCTGCATTAAGATCTGCTACGAACTGGCCAAGAAGCAGCCTCCTGAGGGCTTGAAGGCTCATTCCAACAGGGGCAATGCTGCTACCACTGCTCTAGCATGAGGTGTCCTGGATGTCTGTCAGGCAGCAACGTTGGCATCCTTGCACACATTTGCAAAACACTACATCCTGGACAATCAGGTCTCGAAAGACAGACACTTTGCCGGCCCGATCCTACAGGACTTTCTAGATCTATCCGCTGCCCACTGCCAGAAGGTTATGGCTTGGGTATCTATTCTAAGGTAAGGAATCTGCAGCTAGAAGTCTCTATCAGATGACCAAGTTACTTACCTTCGGTAACACATTATCTGGTAGAGACTCTATCTAGCTGCAGATTCCTTACACCCACCAATGCCTCCCTGCTCTACGGATATGTCTAGTAGGGTCAGGAATCGTCCCTTTCAGAGCCCTGTTTTTTTGCACGAATGAACTGTTAGTTCTATCTATGGCTCTGCGCTTCTGGCGTGGAAGTTTGTGGGTAAAAGAACTGACGAATGCGTGCCAAGGTGGTGACTTTATAGGTGACCGTGACGTCACAGACGGCTCCAACGCCGACGACACCACGCGGATCTGAATAAGACCATCTGACGGCACGCGCATGGTACTGCTCAGAAAAAAAGTCCGGATTCCAAGCTGACGCCAGGAAATTCAAAGGTAAGGAAGAGTCTCTACAAGATAATGTGTTACCAAAGGTAAGTAACTTGTTCTTTATTACACGTAGTAAATAGTAAATAATTTGCAAGTTACAGATTCAAGATGTGAAAACACTTAGACATGTGACTCCATAACCCTGAATTTGTGAACCAAACCATTACACATTCTTCATTATACTTTCGACAATGCTTTATGATGGGGCATTCTTTGGTCTAGGAATGCATGGGTGTTTCATAATAGATGTAAGTTCCTTAGAGTGTGTGCTGGCAGCATTATGTGCCTGGGGCCTCTGTGTTCTCAGAATTTTGTTTCTTTCCTGCACCCATTGTTTAATCAAGCAGCTGCGTGCTCTCGGCTAATTTGATTATGAACCTATTTTCTAATCAATCTGTTTGAAGGCACAGAGTGTGCCGCAGGACTTGTGTGCTGATGTCGTAAATGCTTTTGGGTCAGTTAGACATGAGTTGGCCTTTAACTAAAAAAAAAAGCCCTTTCAAGTTTCCTATTCCACTACATTTTTAAGTAAACTTTTTACCTTGTTTGTATCAGTGTGGAAGTTGGGCCTAAACTGTTCTTTAACCACGAACAGTTGTGTGGTTTCGGCATGGACTTGATATTATGCAATATTTTGGGGTTTCATGTTTTCTATATTGTGTTTCCTACAACAGTACCAACCCTGCTGAGAAGTGTTTGTCTTGCACATTATTAGATTGTTGGTGCTGCTGCAAACTGTTTTTGCCATGCATTGCTATATATTGGGTTTATTAGCTCAGAGGAGTATTGCATCCACTGTAGGGATCTGTTTAACTTCATGATCACATGTTTGAATCTTATGCGCCCACTCAGCCGAATAGCCTGATGAGGTTGATAAACTGAACAATATGGGTGAAACGGCACTCCGCAGATGTGGTACATGTAAGGGATGAGATGATTAGATCCAGAAATACATTTTACCTCAGCGGCCTCTTACCTGCCTAATATTATTACTGTAATTACTAGCTAAAAAGACAGAATTTTAAATGTCACTTAACTCGTACTCTATCCAGGGAAAATTAAATAAAGGGTGTAATTACAACATCAAACTGAGCAAGGTTGGTTTACAATAGTGATCAAGATGCAGTAACAATAGATTGGTAATATTAGTAATTTCCAATTATGATCAAGTGTAAAGGGGCAATGTTAAACTGAACTACACTCATTAAAGACTAGGCATTGGTGGAGATGGCACTTGGCAGTGGGGGCTCTGATTGCCCCTTTTATCTCTGCATCAGGGCCTGAGACCCCTTTTTTAGGGTGGAGCGTCCCTGTTGTAATCTCTCTATGGGCTTGCACCCACGCCCATCGGTTTGGTTGGTTTGTGGGCTTACCTTTTAAAATTTGCTTGATTCCATTAGTGAAAGGCTTGCATACGTCATGCCTTTTCCCATGTTTAGCCCTCCTCGAGCGCACCAGCCAACTAATGAAAACATACGAGGCTCGATGTTTTTCGTATGGTTTCTGGACTACTTTTTCTGTTTTATTTTGTAGGCAGCACGATCTCGCTGGGCAGTAATCAAACGCTTTGCATGACATCGACCCTATTACATGTATAATTGCACTTTTGCCGGTAACCTGTATAATTGCACTTTTGCTGATATTTCACTGGGAGCGACTTTCGGATTCCTTTTGTGTGTCACGGTCATGGCAGCCGTCGGCTTGCGTATTTGAAACTGGTTTATTTTTCATTTTGCTTTTGTGCTAAGAATAGTCTGGTTAGGAGCACCTTAGGGTGCTTTTTTTTTTTTTTTTTTTTTTTTAACTGCAACTGGTTACCACTGACTTCAAGTTGGTGGTAATTCCATCTTCAAACTGCCCAAATTGCATTTTGGAAATGCATGGTACATCAGAATATGAAATGCACATAGGAAATCCCTATTTGCATTTCCTATTCTGGGACTCGCAATTTGCGATTCCGTAAAGGACTTTGTACAATAGAAAAGCCCAGTTTTTATTTCTTAACGGCCTGAAATACCCATTCAGACCATTAAGAAATGCAAACAGGCTTGGTACATCTGCCCCTTAGTGTTGGCATGTACCTACAGTGACTAGCTCCAAAAAGCTGTTTTCACTGTAAAGGGTTGTAGCTGTCCTTTTAGGAAAAACTAGATTTCAGAATAAAATTGCAATACTATCATCTCCGGTTGTGGACAGGCAAATTTAATTATTATTTTAAAAATCTATATTATTATTACAACTAGTATTGTTAATAAACATCCATCTCAGTGATGAAGTCAAATTGTTAATACATATTCAAGAAAAGTGTCTTTGAAAAAACTAGACTTTATCTAAGCCTCCAGTAGGTTAATTAGCATTCGCCTTGTGGCCGATGGCTCTGTCAGTTCTTCTGCTTAAAGAGGCATGAAAACTTCTCCCAGCCAGAAACAAGGGCTTAGACCTTTTCACCTGGGTGTGAGTTATGTGGAACATATCAGATCGGGAAGGGCAGCTTGAGAGGGTTCCATAACTTAACATGAAAGGAATGAGGGTGAGGCCTGCCCATTCTTAGTTAAATGTTAAGGAGACCTGGGGAAGAAAGTTTATTTTTGTCCCACAGGCTGTAGTTGGTTTGGCACCAGTTCTGCAGGAAGGGGACTTGCCCCAGAACCAGTTTGGTATAGCAAAGGAGTAGGGGAACTTCTCATTTTCCTAAATGCACTAGTGGCTGGCACCCAAGCTTGCTCCAGAGTCGGGAAGATTCTGCTATGTTGCAATGAAATCTATGTCTCAACACAGTGGAAGACTGCGTCTCATGAACAGTTGAAAGGAAGGTCCCATACCTGCTCCCAAAGATATTCTCTTGGCAGACCCTCATTGCGGTTGAAGTCTTCAGGTAAGTACAAAAATAAGTACAAGAAGGTTGATCCCAATGCACGCCAAATTTCCGGGTTGGTTAGCGACTTAGCAGCAGATGGAGGCCTTTGGGGAGGCCATGTTGCCCATGTTTGGCATGCTTCCAGCTCTCTAGTGTGCCTTTTGGCCCCAAGGATCAGCAGAGGGTGGATTCTCCCTTGGCACCATCTGTGCCTCTTGACCCTGCTTTGGGCTCCACACTGGCTTTGGTGCCATCGCTGGAAGATGAGCCATTATCTATAGTGCTGTCCCACGCCAAGCCAACTTCACCTCAACCAAAGCCACAAGTCGATCCCACTGGGAGCAGCCTTTAACCAATCCTTTTGACTCTGATATCTTGCCTTTACCACTTTACAATGGACAATTGGTATGCCGCATTACAGGATGCCAGGTGTTTGGATAACTCCCCAAACACTGTACTTTTCTCTCCTGGTCCTGCAACAGAGGATAGTCCCCATTTGCTATGGTCTTGAGGCGGGCAGCGGAGATCCTTGACCTGCAGCTCCTTATGATGGAGACCAAAACTAATGTTTTGGCGGAGGTTCTTCAGTCTGGCCAGGCACCTACTGAATCACACTTGCCATTTAATGAAGCCATAAAGAATACCCTTTTTAGCACTTATGGAAAACCATGCTCTGGGCCCACAGTCAACAGACAGGTTGTTCGCTGCCACAGAGTGACAGTGGGAGTCCTTGACTTCTTGAACCAGCACTACATGTCAGAGTGGTGAATCAGGCATCCACCAGCAGATTCAACACTAACAGCTCTCCTATGACAACTCTTGACTGAGTCTAAACACATGGACATCTTTGGCAAGCAAATGTTTTAGTCAGCTAGTCTTGCTTTGTGCTCAGTTAATGCAAGCTACCTCCTAGGCCACTACAGTCATGTTTTATGGAACACGGTTGATCAGATACATCAAGCAGTTCCAAAGGACCTACGAATGTCTTAAGCCCAAGCCATATAGGACAAGCCAGGATGCGTCAAAATTTGTTATGAAGTCTGGCCTTGATACAACTGGGTGCTTGTTTGTTTTGGGTAGTGGGAACGAGTGTCGTACTACAGTACCACGCCTGGGTGAGGACTGTGGGTTTCTCCAGTAATGTCCAAGCATCTATAATGGACTTTCCATTTGATGGCTGTTGCTTCTTAGTGAAGAAAGCGTTTGGCGCCCTGGAACTCTTTAAGTAAAGTTGTGCCGCAGTGCATTCCCTGGAGCGGTCCACCCCACTAGGCAATTTCCTTAGCAGTTTCACCACTTTTGTGACTACATCAGGGAGTTTTCAATACAGACCGAGGCCGTGGCACCTAGAAAAAACATTCAGGGCATCCAGGACAATTTGCAGCCCGGTCTTCCGAGCCTCTGGCAACCACATCTGCAAAACCACTTTAATGTATCCTTTTTGCCCCACACCCACCCTGTAGGTGGTGGTTTCAGACATTGGGGGTGATTCCAAGTTTGGCTGGCGGCGGGTGCCGCCAGCCAAACGGGAACCGCCAGAATACCGCTGCGCGGTCAAAAGACCGCCGCGGTTATTCTGAGTTTCCCGCTGGGCGGGCGACCGACAGAAGGCCGCCCGCCCAGCGGGAAACCCCTTCCCACGAGGATGCCGGCTCCGAATGGAGCCGGCGGAGTGGGAAGGGTGCGACGGGTGCAGTTGCACCCGTCGCGATTTTCAGTGTCTGCTATGCTGACACTGAAAATCTTAGTGGGGCCGTGTTAGGGGGCCCCTGCAGTGCCCATGCCATTGGGCACTGCAGGGGCTCCCAGGGGCCCCACGACACCCATTACCGCCAGCCAGGTTCTGGCGGTCAAAACCGCCAGAACCAGGCTGGCGGTAAGGGGGTCGGAATCCCCATGGCGGCGCTGCCTGCAGCGCCGCCATGGAGGATTCCCCAGGGCAGCGGGAAACCGGCGGGACACATCCGGTTTCCCGTTTCTGACCGCGGCTGTACCGCCGCGGTCAGAATGCCCATTGGAGCACCGCCAGCCTGTTGGCGGTGCTCCCGTCATTTTAGCCCTGGCGGTCGTCGACCGCCAGGGTTAGAATGACCCCCATTGTCTCCCAGGACAGCAAGGTATCACTTTGGACGATTGGGTACCCCAGCTTGTCAAGTGAGGTTACGGTCTCACATTTCTTTCCACCCCACCATGCTTTCCACAACCATCAGCGCAACTGAAGGCGGAATATCAGTTTTGGAAGTACCAGACATTTTGGCCTAAGGAGCCATAAAGAGGGTTCCTGTCTTAAAAGTAGGAGCTGGGTCTTACTCTGACTACTTCCTTGTACGAAGGGCAGAGGTCTTCGTTCTGTTTTAGATCTCCACCATGTTATGTTATGGTATATTATGTTGTTATGATAATGTGACTTGTTATAGCGCATAAATCTTCCCCAAAGGGGTAGTTCAGTGCTCAAGAAAGGTACAGGCAAAAAAACTAAGTGCCAGCCATTAAAAGAGACATGTCTTAAGAGATTTCCTGAAACGTGAAGCGGCAGATTGTTCCAGGAAAACTGTGCCAGATAGGTGAAGGACCTTCCACCACTTGTCAGACAAACATGGGGAACTGTCAATAGGACTTTACCATTAGAACCTAATCCCTGACTGGACAGTAATGTTTAAGTATCTGCGTTGAATACCGCTGCCCATTATAGGTCAGATAGCAGATTTTATAAAATAGACCTTTTCTTGATAGGTAACCAGTGCACGAATCTCAACAAAGGGTCAGAAGCGGAACCAGCAAGAAGACTTCCGACAAGCTGAGCAGCTGTATTTTGGACCACCTGCAGTTTTACTAATAGAGTTTCATTAGCCGCGGCAAGCAAAGGATTGCCATAGTACAATTTACTAATAATCAGGGCCTCTATAAGAGTTTCCCTAGGTAAGGAAAGGGAAAGCCGCCTCCAGAGGAACCATTTTGTTAAAACAGATGCTGCTAATGGCAGCAACATGGTCTTCCATAGAAAGAGGCTTGTCAGTTTTAAAGCCATGGTTTTTATCTTCCTGCTTAGGCATAGGAGCCGGGCCAAGATTAAACAGCCACCAGTCTTAAGCCAAAGACTGCTGAACTTTGCCAAATAGCATAATTTCAGTTTTTTTAGCATTCAATTGTAGGCAATAGGTGCCATCCATTCTGCAATTGCCTTCATGCTGTTGGAGTACTGCTCCTTAATTACCTCGAAATTATTATCAAAGCAGTTGCATACTACCGGCATATGATATTATATCAAATCCAAAGGATCCTGCAGTGACAGCAAGGGGAGCTACATCGATATTGAATAAAGTAGGGCTTAAACACGAATCCTGTGGTACTCCCTTGTCAATTGAAATGGTGTGAGACTAGTAAAATAGTCTGTGTTCTGTTAAGAAAGTCTTGGAACCATTTCAGTGTACATCCAGAATTGCCTATCTCATGCAACCTTTGAAACATCCTTGAATGAGATACACTGTCAATAATACCAGCATGGTAGAGGGTTCCTTTATCCAGGGAAAGTCTTATAAAATCCATAACCGCAACCGAGGCAGTGTCCGTGCTATGAGCACGTCTGAACCCAGATTGCGACAGGTCAAGGATCTTGTTAGCCTCTAGGTAAGTTGAAAGTTGTGAGTTTATTAGACTCTCAAAAGACTTGCCTAAAAGCGGGAGCAGTGGTACAGGATGATAGCTAAATTGTTGGTGATCGCGTTGGCCTTTTTAAAAAAAAAAATTTTTATAGGAACAACCTGTGAAGACTTTGAGGACTTCCAAATGCAAGGAATTAATCTTTTGTCTATGGATAGGTTAAACAAGGCCATGACAGCGGGAGCCAACTGGTGTGAGAGCAAAACTGTAGTCTAGTGGGTACATGGGTCCAAGGGAGAACTAGATTTGGCTTTTTGTAGAGCTTGTGGAATCTGCTGAAGAGAAAATGAAGCAAACATTTTTAGTGAGCAGTTGCCATTTTGACAGAGAGCGTTGTAATTTAGAGTATTACTAGACAGATCTGCCAGTGAAGTAAAGTTGTTAAATTTTGGTCTCGAACAAATCTGCTAACTCATTGCACAGATCTTGTGAGGCAGAAATCATCTGAGAGCAGGCAGACATGTTAACAAAATCGGCAAAGATTTTGAAAAGTACTTGAAAGGAATTGCCTGCTTACTCTATTTGGGTAATGATGTGCACTTTCTGGAATGTTCTGATGTGCCTGTGATAGGAAGACAGTGCTAATCTAAAGGCATCTTTATCAATTTGAGATCCGGTTTCTGCCATCTCCTTTCTAGCTTTTTGCAGGAGGATTTCTCCTGTCTCACCTCCCTTGTATACCAAGGAGCATTAGGCTGAGATGGAAAGTTTACTCCTTTTTTTATGGGAGCAATACCATTGAAAGCCTGATATAAGGATTTGTTAAGTTATGCTAAGGCGGCATTGATATTGAGGTCTGAAGAGGGTTCTGACTGCTCAAAGGCATTAGTAAGAGTCTGGTGACACCAGATGCCATTGCCGCAGAGTTGTATGGCCTCCCATGTTTCTCTGGCCATTGTTCTGAAAGACAAATTCAAATTGCACACGCTGGTACAGGTCTAGGCAGCAGATCATCTCCAGACAATGGCGATCCTCTTCACATTGTTGGAGTTTTCTGTCAATGTGTTGAAGTAGCACCTGACTCCTTTACTGATGCTCCTGCTCCCACTCATCGGACCCATCCCTGATACAGAGCAGTTTTGTGCTCCACTCACACCTGCCACTGCAGGAGTGGAAAGTCCAGGAAATTCAAGCTATAATCCTGATGTTTAAGCCTCTCCTGGTCTCCATTAGAATGGCATTGAGGCTGCTGGGACTTTTGGCCTCCGGCTAGTTGACCATGCCAGATGACGTGCTGGCTCTGGTTTGGGATCTAAAGTCCCAGTGGGCATAGAACATGGAGAACCTATTGGATTCCTTACAGGTTTCGGGGAAGACTACAAATGACCTGCAGTGGTGGGTGCTAAATTACGATTGGCCCAGTAGCAGACTCCTCTCCCAACCCTACCCTGAGCTGATGGTGGTCATGATGCACCACTGCTTGGCTGAGGAGGCCATCTGGATGAGCTGGAAATCAGATGACCTAGGAATCCGGGAGAAACACACCTCTACATCAATTTGCTGGAGTTACAGGTGATCCGCTTGGCATTGAAGGCCTTTCTACCTTCCATCAAGCAGAGGCTAGTACAGGTTCTCACATACAAAAGCTTCTGCCTTGTGGTATTGCAAAAAGGAGGACAAAGTGGGTTCTTGGGTCCTGTACCAGGAGCATCTCCGCCTCTGGAAGTGGCTTACTCTACAGGGCACTTCTCTGACCATGAACCACCTGTGACATCTCTAAATGCCAGGGTGGACAATTTTATCTGTCAATGCCTAGCAGAGCGCAAATGGCAGCTACACACAGATGCATTCCGCCTAGAGTAGAGGTCAGGACTTGTTTATGCCTTTCCACCTCCACCCCTTGTAGTTTGAGTTCTGAAGATGATCAAGGCCAACTGGGCCCAAGTCATCTTGGTGACTTTGGATTAGAATAGACGGGTAAGATGTCCAGAACTCTTGGGTATGAGTATCTGTCCTCTGTTCAGGCTGCCACTGCAGAAGGATCTGCTGTGCAGCAACAGAGCAGAGTCCTGCACCTGGGCCTCTGCAGCCTGCACTCCCAGGAGTGGAGACTGAGCAGCAACAGCTAGTTTCCTACGATCTCTCTCCCAAGGTTATTAATGTTATCCGACAGCCAGGCTCCCATTCATGAAATCAGTAATACCCCAAGTGCTGGGGCAAGTTGGTGGCGTGGTGCAGCACTTGTCAGTTTAACACACTACAAGCTATGCTGTCTGAACTATTTTTGTTTGTCTGGTCTTTGGCACAGCAAGGACTTGTGTTGGCACTGTTAAAGGATGTTGTCAGCTCTTTCAGTTTTTTGAGGTCACTGGATCAGCCTTCTTTGTTTAAATCACCTATTGTGATGAGATTTCTAAAATGTTTATAGCATATGTTTCCACTAAAGCCCTTTGAAATGCCACAGTGAGACTTGAATTTGAATTTGGATCTCACTTTTCTATGATTCGAGCACAGCTGTCCGCTAAGTCTCTTGACTCTGAAAATTTTCTTTCTGGTCATGACCACATTTGCTCATCGCATGAGTGAACTGAAGGCCGTCCTGTTCCAGTTGCCTTATACATGTTGGGTGTTGAGAACTTTAGCTGCATTTCTGCTGAGAGGTGTAACCCCTTTCTGCATTGGGCAGGCTATCACCCTTCTGACTTCCATTGCCCCTCCTCACCTCTCAAAAGGGGAGGACAGACACAACTGTTTGGACCCCAAGAGAGCCCCCAGTTTCTACATTGATCTCCCAGGGACCTTCAGGTGGACAGTCAACGCTTTGAGGGCTTTTCGGGAGCAAAGAAAGGTGAGATAATGCTGAAAAGGACCATCTCTTCATTAATAGTCCCCTGCGTTAAAATCTGATATACACACTAGCTAAGAAATAGCCAACTAAATGATTGAGGGATCATTCCTTTTGAGCTAAGGCTGCTACTTATGCACTACCATGCAGAGTGCCTATGCTGGATATCCATCAGGCTGCTATGGGGGTATCAGTTCACATGTTCATGAGGCACATACGCCTTGACAGTCAAGTCTGTCGTGATGGGCATTTTGCCCATTTGTTCAGACAGTATTTTTTGGTCTGAGCCATTACCCAGATGCATTACCTGGGGTGGTACTGCTTTGGTATCTGTTCACAAGGTGAGGAATCTGTAGTTACAAAAATCCATCAGAAAAAGGGTTACTTACCTTTTGGTGATGCTCTTTTTGGTGGACATTCCCTCTAACCACAGATTCCTTGTGACCCAATGTGGAATGGGCTCTTCTTTAGCCATCTAAAAATATCCCAACCTAGAGTTCTGCATAATGGTCAAGCCAATTTGCAGGTGAGCCCTGTGTCTGAGGCTGCGGACAAGCCTTAGCAACCAACACCAGTGCACATGGGTGGTGCTTAGATCATCACTTCTGGAGAGGAATGACATTGGTGAGGAGTCCCATGATGCCACCTACCGGCATTCAGGAGTAATGCTTTTGAGTTTCCAGACCCAATCTGACACAAGGGTATTATTTACAAAGTGATGTATCTACGGTGATCCACCAGAAAGAACATTTCCGGAGGTAACTTGATCAACAGGACCTGAACTGGACTCTGCTGGTGGTGTCTTCTTGAGTAAGTCATGGCCCATAAGTGCTGTCCCTGAGGTCCTGGGAGTCTTAAGAGACCAAGAGGAGCTGCTCCAGAAACTTTGAAAAGTTGGGACTTCAAAAATATTTTGACTTCCAAGTTTCTAAGGAATCAGCAGGACATTAAAGCAAAGATGTCCAATTTCTAAAGGGACTTTATCGGATACAGATTCAGGCTGCCACACTGGAGGATGTTGGGCTGCATAAAAAAGACTAAGGGCCTGATTAAAATCTCGATAAAGGGCATACTTCGTCACAAACGTCCAATATCCGATCTGCTCTATTACGATCCCCATAGGATATAATGGGATCGTAATATGGCGGACAGGATATCTGTCACGTTTGTGACAAAGTATGCCCCTCTGTCTGAGATGTAAAACAGGCCCTAAGTCCAGAGGTAGAAATCTTGACCTGGCAAAGGTGGGAAAAGATTCCCCCTGACATGAGGACTACAGCAGTCATGAAGTTTTAATTTCTCCTGCTTGGTGCTTTTGTGCCAAAACTAACTGCTTCAGTTTTACCTCAAATAGCACTTCCAAAAAAGTATCTTATAGACTGTTCAAAAGTAAATGTATTTGTCAGAAGGTGGTGCATTGAAAATGACTGTTAGTTGTAGTTCTGAATATCACAAACAGGCTGTAGCCACTTGTTTAATTTGTAAGAAAGTGCTTTTTTTGTTTGTGTTTCATGTTTTATAAAATGTCTTGGGCATGATTAACCTTTTTTCTGAAAAACAAACAAAGTGTGTTTTAATTTGCTCGATATTAGCACAATTACGGGCTGGAGAGAACATTCTAGTGTGAAAAGTGGGGAGAGGATGTGTCGTAACGGTCAGAGCTGCTGATTTTGGAGCTGGGGAACCAGGTTTGAGTCTCTGCGTCGGCTTAACATCCTGTGATTCTGGGCAAATAACTTAATCTCCCCATGCCTACTGGGAAAAAAATAAAAATGTCCTTGTGCAAGGTAACTGGTGCTAATGTAAAGCGCTCCAATACTTTTGCGACACATTTGTGCTATATAAAAGTGCAAAAAACAAACAAAACATATTGTAAATCACTTTTTGGTTTGTTTAGCCGCTCCTATTGCACTTCCTACCATATTTAAATGTGTACACTTTAACAAAGATTGCCATACTATTCAATGACGGGCTATACCTCTTCATGCTACATAGTGACAAGCTGTACCATACTATAATGTTCAATGACAGGCAATTTCATACTATACAGAACAAACCATAACATAGTATACAATGATAAACCTTAACATACTACACAATGACAGGTCATACCTTACTGTACAATACCATACCATACTATACGTTGGTAGGCCATACCATACAGTACAATACAATGACCGGTCATATCTTATAATAACATACTATACAACGATCGGCTATACAATGCCAGGCCATACCATACAATACTATAAAATGCCAAGCCATACCATACCATAACATACAATTACATACTATACTGTACAAAATGACAGGGGAAGCAGCCAGAAGAACGATGCGGGAACAACAAGGTTTGTTTTCCACGAAAACGTAACAACGCTTTCCTGAACAACTACTCTGTTTTCCTCTGCCTTAACCACGCATGTCTGAACAACGAGCATGCATGGTTAAGGCAGAAGAAAACAGACTAGGGATCAGAGAGGGCGCGGTCAGGGAAGTGGGGCGGGGTTGTAGGGTTGTTGGGTAGTTTTAGGGGTGGGGGTATGGGTGGGGTGGGGTGGGGTGGGGGGTTGGGGTACTTTTAGGGATGGGCGTCGCAGTAGTTTTAAGGATGGGGGTTGCAGTAGTTTTAGGGGCGGGGTGGGGGTTGGGGTAGTTTGAGGTTTTACGGGTGGGGGGGTCACGGTAGTGTAGGGGCAGGGTAGGGGATGAGGTAGTTTTAGGGGCGGGTGGGGGTTGAGGTCGTTTAGGATTTAGGAGCTGGGTTGTGGGGTCGGGTAGTTTTAGGGGCGAGGGTGGGGGGTTGGGGTACTTTTAAGTTTTAGGTGCGGGTGGGGGCAGTCGCTGTAGTTTTAGGGGCCAGGGTGGGGTGTTGTGGTAGTTTTAGGGGCGGGGTTGGGGTAGTTTAGGTTTGTGGTGTGGGGGAGTTGGGTGGTTTTAGGGTCGGGTGGGGGGGTTGCAGTAGTTTTAGAGGCAGGAGTGGGTGTCAGGGGGGTCACATGCTGGAACCATGCATGCCATTCCACTCATGTCTTTACCAGGAGTGCCTTTACAATGAAAAATCGTTAAGGCAGTAGTGGTAAGAACTTGGTTGTTGTTCAGACCGCGTTGTTCAGGCATGTGTGGTTCCAGCATGTGTTGTTACAACATATATTCAAATGACAGGTCATACCACACCATATTATGCAATGACAAGCCACACCATACAGTGCCATGACAGGGGTTACCATACTATATAAAGATAGGCCAAGCCACACCATACCATACAATGACAGACCATTCCTTACCACACCATACTATACAATGACAGGTCATACAATATCATACTATACAAGGACAGACCATATCATATACCACAATATACAATGATAAGCCATACCATACTAGGCATAACATATCAAACTATATTATACACTGACAGACCATACCACACTTCACAATGATAGGTCATACAATATCATACTATACAGTGACAGATCATTTTATATCATACTATACAGTGACATGCCATACCATAATATATTATAACAGACCAGACCATACTATACCATGAGAGGCCATATTATACCATACAATGAATTAATTAATTAACATACCACTTATAGATCGCACTGTCACTCGTGATTGAGTATCCTAATCCTATGCAAGGGAACAACAGGGATCCTTGTGTAGAATCTTAGAGTAGTATAGATAAGAGAGTGGCAGTCGGGGACACTAAAGAGCCAGACCTTGAAAGATTTTTTGAAGATTACTTCAGTTTCAATGAATTGGAGAGAGTTGGTTCCATGCTTTGGTGCCCAGCACCATAAAAGCCTGTTAATGGCATATGTGGCTGTAGATACACATATTCTGCAGACTCCTGCCATCTAGTGTTGGGTCCGGAGTTGTGCACGTTGCTTTCCTTCTAAGAAACTTTCGAGTCACAAGATCGAGTGACTCCTCCTCTTGGTGATATTGTGCATGGGCATTGACTCCATTGTTAGATTGTTTTCTCTCCACTGTCTGGATCCGGCATGTGTGCCTTTGCTCTGTGCTTCGACTCAGTTTGGTTCAGTTCTTCAGTTAATGTCTGTCCTCAACAGTATTGTTTTCGTTCACCCTTTCCGACATCTACACCTTTCAGAAACTTTGTCTGTTCGGATTCGCTCAACCGAGTGCTGTTCGGAGCACCGCCTGTTCGGGCCTACTTTCAGCTCAGCATTAGCCCTGTCGAAAAATGCGTTTCTGGTGATGGAATGCATAACTTTTAGATTCTGCCCACCATATGAAATACCTACACACTGACCAACACCTTCTGTGCAATTTGTGCCTTTCACCTGACCACAAAGAGGGCAACTGCAACACCTATAAGTCGTTTTGATCGAAGAACACCCTTCGGGACCTCATGATTCGTCAGCTTGAAATATTGCAAAAGACCACAGACGCCAAAAAAGAGGAGGCCCTCTCGATCGAGGGTAGCTCCGATTCCAAAATGGAGATAAGTCTGGAGATTTAGGAAGTTCCTTCCTCTCAACGCCATCCCAGCTGACCAAAAAGTCTACGACACTCCCATTATTAGAGGCCGCGGGACCGCCACTGCCTTATGGCCATGGTTGGACCCAAAAAACAGTTTTGGATGCCCTGCCCTCAGGCCCGGTGGTGAAAATTACTACCAAGACCAAGCCTTCGGTGCAACCTCTTTGGCCCGAGAGCGTGCTTCAGCACCAGGCCGACCTTCGTAGCCGACCCCATCACCCTCGGCGCTGACCAAGCATCATTCCTCAAAACCGAAATCCTCTGTACAGAAAACTTCGGAGCCGAAAGACTCTAGAGCATCTTTGCCCATTACGAGAGAGCCCATTGGGACGATAGAGGGAGCTCCTCCAGTACCTCCCTGAAGAACATAGGAAAAGGGGCCAACAAATTGTTACCGAGGGGAAGACTATCACCAACGCTTCTATTTGCTGTGTCCTTGATGCTGTGGATGCAGCAACCCGTTGTATAAATGCTAGTGTTCTTCTTAGGCAACATGCTTGGTTAAGGTGTTCCGGCTTTACGCAGGAGGTCCAGCTGTTCTCAACATGCCATTTAACAAGTAGCATCTCTTAGACCCCCAGGTAGATTCTACCTTAGAAAAGATGAAAAAAGATATGGACACAGCCAAATCTATAGGAGAATTACAAACTGTCACTCCTAGGGACCCTTTTCATCACCCATCCTACAGGGGTACATACAAGTCCATCCCCTCAGCTGTGTCCACCTCCCAACAGAAACAACCCCAGACCTCTTACACCAAGGGTTATTACAGAAGCTCATTCAGAGGCAACAATAACAAAGGTAAGGGTAAGGGTGCTTCCTCTCGCAGAGCAACACCCTCTGCAGAACAGTGACTACCTTATCCTCCCCTCCGACCACACAACTGGGCAGACTTAAATTTTTCCACCCAGTCTGGCATACCATCACTACAGACAAATGGCTGTTAGTCATTATCCAACATCGCTAAATTCTGGAGCTCATTACCATACCGCCCAACATCCCACCTCCCACTCACAGTTTATCGCAGGAACAGCAGACACTACTCCAGCAGGAAGTCCAAGCCCTCTCCTCAAAGGGGCCACAGAACGTGTTCCACTTCAACAGCAGGGTTCAGGGGTATTTTTTCTATACTTCCTAATCCCCAAAAAGGATGGGTCTCTAAAACCAATCTTAGATCTCAGGCTTATCAGAACACATCCATATAGTCACCTTACAGGATGTCATTCTACTTCTTCAACAGGGCGACTTGATGACAAAATGAGACTTAAAGGAGGCTTAGTTCCACACCAATACACCCTGCTCACTGCAAATACTTAAGATTTCTGATAACAGACAAACACTATCAGTTCAAAGTTCTCCATTCGGAGTGACTACCGCACCTCAAGTGTTCACAAAATGCCTGTGGTTGCAGCACATCTGCAAGGACAAAATGTTCATGTATTACCCTATTTAGACAGTTGCCTTATCAAAGCCAGTACACATCAGCAGTGCCATCAACACACCCTGATGACAAAAGATGTACATCATAGCCTGCGGTTTACTGTCAACATCCTCAAGTCTCACCTCCGACCTCTACAGATTCAATCTTACTTGGTTGCAATCCTAAACACACAGGGTTAGCCTACCCCTATCCCGTATGGATTCAGAACTTTCAGGCAACCTTATCCCAGTTCCAAACAAACCAGACATTCACTGCTAGGAATTATGGCGTTCTGCATTGCCATAGTTGCCCATGCAAGGTTACACATACGTCCCCTACAGAAATTTCTAGCTCGTCAGTGGTCTCAGTCACAGGGTCAATTGGAGAATCTACTGTTGATAGACTGCCACATTCACCGTCCTCTGCAATGGTGGAAGACCAACAACCTGTTTAAAGGGCATCTTTTGTGGGCCCTGTTCCCTACATCACTCTCTCCCATGGATGCATCACAGACAGGTTGGGGTGCTCACCTACAAAACCTAACAGTACAAGGTCTTTGGGATGGCAGGCATCAATCGCTCCACATGAACTACCTAGAGCTTCAGGCCGTCTACCTAGCACTGAAAGCTTTCCTTTCTCACCTGTTTCAAAAGGTTGTCCTAGTCCAAACGAATAATATGACAGCCATGTCATACAAAAACAGGGTGGGGGAAGAGGTGTTTGTAACTATCACACCTGTCTCCGGCCATATGGAAGTGGGCTCTGTCGCAACATTCACCTGTTGTCGAAATACCTTCTGGGAACAGACAGCAACTTTGCAGACCTGCTCAGCAGCATGCAGCAACAAGTCCACAAATGGGAACCCCACCCACATGTCCTCTTACCAAAACACCAACTCCCCAAACTTTGCCTCCATGGTAAACACACCCACTATCCAAGGATAACGAACTATGGATGAGTTGGGGAGGGATATTTGCCTACGCTTCTCTGCTTCTCCCACTTGTACCCTTCCTGGTTCGGAAGCTCAGGCATACTTCTCTTACAGTGATCCTGGTAGCTGCCACATGAGCGGATCAACCTTGGTTCACAACACTCTTGGACATCTCTGTAGTTCCACAAAAGAGGCTCCCCAACAGGCCAGACCTCCTAACTCAAAATCGGGGATAGATCATGCACCCAGACCCCAAAACTCTCAACCTAGCAATTTGGTTCCTGAAGGCATAGAGTTTGGCTACTTTGACCTACCACCCGAATGTATGGATATTTCTCAAGGAAGCATGCAGACCCACCACCCAACTTATGCTGCAAAATGGAAGTGTTTTATTTGCCACTGTCAATTCAAGCATATTGATCTTCTGAAAACTATGGTGCAAGACATTGCCTGCTACCTGCTTCACTTACAAAAGGCAAATTTAGCGTACACTTTCACACGGTTATACCTCGCTGCAATGGCTGCCTGCCTCTAAAATTGACAGCATCTCTCACTTTTCAAAATTCCAGTCATCAAAGCCTTCATGGAAGGACACAAACAAGTTATGCCACCAAGGGTTCCTCCAACATTCTCCTGGAACCTTAACATTGCCCTCACCAGACGCATGAGTCCCCCATTTGAGCCCCTTCACTCATTCCCCTCTCAATTTATTTCATGGAAAGTGCCATTTTTTTGTTGCCATTACCTTAGTCAGGCATATTAGTTAGTTCCAGGCTTATCCTTAGGAGAACCTTTCTTCCAGATACATAGAGACAAAGTGGTTCTTCGCTCCTACCCTAAATTCCTACCTAAGGTAGTCTCGCAATTTCACCTCTACCAATCCATTGAGTTGCCAGTTTTTTCCCTCAACCGGATTCAATTGCAGAAAGAGCTCTTCATACCTGAGATGTCAAGAGCACTCATGTTCTACATAGATGGAACTGAAATCTTTATAAAATCCAAAAAACTGTCATCTTTTAACCACCTGATTAAGGCAATCCAATATCCCAATCAGGCATAGCCAGATGGATACTCAAATGTATTCAAACCTGCTACCTTAAGGCCAAAAGACCTTTGCCCATTTCTCCCAGAGAATACTCCACTCGCAAAAAAGGGGCCGGCCATCCCCATAGCTGACATTTGTAAGGAAGCTACATGGTCCACACCACCCTCCTTCACCAAGCACTGTGTGGATGTTCTCTTTCAAACGACTGCAACTCCCACAAGCTAGCCACCACTTCTAAGGAGTGATTGTTTTACTGTATATGCAGAGCATATGTATCTACAGGCATACATGCCATCGAATGGAATATGTTACTTACCCTGTAAACATCTGTTTGTGGCATGTAGTGCTGTAGATTCACATGCACCCTCTCTCCTCCCCAGACGCCTGTGACCATTGCAGTTACATTATACATTTACATTTAGCATGGTCATCTCATTAATTACACATACTTTACACTTCTTTCTCACCCACCTGCGGCAAAACAATCTAACAATGGAGTCCATGCCTATGCGCAATATCACTGAGAGGCTGAGTCACTCGACCTTATGAGAGACTTCTTTGAAGAAAGACATCTTGTACAACTCTGAACCCAACACAAGATGGCAGGAGTATACAGAGCTTGTGAATCTACAGAACTAGATGCCATGGACAGAAGCTTGAAGGGTAAGTAACATATTTCTTCCCCCTCAGGTTTTTAATCTGGAGGAAGGGGGCCTCAGTAGATTTGCGTAGGAGGATCTCAATGTTCTCAGTGTCTTGTAGTGGCAGAACTGGGTTGTGAGATATTTAGGGGCAGTTGACTTAAAGGCATTAAAGACTAATAGTAGTATCTTGATTAGAACTATTTTATGGATGGGTAGATAGTGCTGTGTTTTTTAGGGTGACTGAAGCAAAGCTTCAGAAGTTGCAGCACCAATCTAGCTGCTGCATGTTGCACCATGTGGAGTCTATGAATTAGCTGTTTGGAGCAATAATCAACTCTTGACAATGATAGTTCCTTCCATAGCATACTATACAATGAATGTTCATACCATACCAAATCCTACTGTTCAATTACGGGACATACCATATTATACTATAACATAACATACCAAACCATAATTTGCAATGACAAGTCATACCATACTATACAAATGACAGGCCATACCATAGTCATACTATACAAGGACAGACCATACCATGCTGACAATGACGTACCATATTGTACAATTACAGGCCATACCATACTACACAATACATACTGTACAATGATGTACTGTATTGTACAATTACAGGCCATACCATTCCATACTACACTATAAAGGGCCATAGCATACCATACTACATGCTTACAGGCACCTAAAATAGAATACCAGTCCGTACAGTACAATACAATACCAGGCCATACCATACTATACAATGACAGACCATACTAAACTACAAAACAATTTTACAGGACAGGCCATGCAATACACTACAATGATGGGCTATACTATACTATACAATGGCAGGACATATCATACTACACAATGACAGGGCATATCATATCATACAATACCTTACAATGACAAGGTCATGCCATACCATACCATGATATACAATACAATGACTGACTATACCATACCCTACTATACAATGACATGCCGTTCAATGTTATACAAAAGTTATCATACAATCATCTTGTAATATGTTCGATGGCATGTGTAGTTGCAGATACACATGATATGCATATCTCTTCCAACATCTAGGGGGTTATTACAACTTTGGAGGAGGTGTTAATCCGTCCCAAAAGTGACGGTAAAGTGACGGATATACCACCAGCCGTATTACGAGTTCCATAGGATATAATGGACTCGTAATATGACTGGTGGTATATCCGTCACTTTACCGTCACTTTTGGGACGGATTAACACCTCCTCCAAAGTTGTAATAATCCCCCTAGTGTTGGGCTCAGTGTTACAATTTGTTTTTCTTGGAAGAAGTCTTTTGGAAGTCACTGGATTGAGTGACTCCTCTTCTTGGTTACAGTGCGCATGGGCATCTACTCCATAGTTAGATTGTTTTCTCTCCGCTTTCGGGTTTGGACGTGTTGCCTCTCGCTGTGAGATTTCGAATCGGAAGGCCTTAGAAAACCTACTTATTCATCGGTATTGTTTTGATCGCGTTTCCCATCCAGCATCGAACCGGTAGAACCGTTGGAATCTAAATTTCGCCCTTCGGTGCGCGTGCTCCCAACTCGGGCCTATTCGGGCCTACCGCACGGAAAGTCTGATGGATCGGACTCAATTCCGATTCTGCCCTACGTGCCACGCAAAGTACCCATATACAGACCAACACTTGGTTTGTAATTTGTTCCTTTCTCCAGACCATTGGGAGGAAGACTGCAAAGCCTGTTGATCGTTACGATCGAAGAAGACCTTAAGAGATCGCAGGGCCCGAAGGCTTAAAATGGCGTCCAAGAGCACCGAACATCTCAACGTCATGGAGGAAGAGCAGGCGCAGACAGCAATCTCCATCCGAGACACCGACTCCGAACAAGAATCGGAAGATGATAGACCCATCACGACTGGCCTTCATGTGAGTAAGTCTGCCTCTATGCTCTTATATAAAAAAACAACCGAAGGCCTTGGGTACACCACTGCCGGAAAGCCATAGTTTGGCCCAAAAAAAGACTGTCGGCGACCGACCTTCCGGATCAACGCCAACAAAGGCCACTCCTCCGTCCACTTCGGAGTGAGCAAGTCAGCTAAAACTTGCACTTCGGACTCCAGCAAATGCCCTCACTCTTTGGAGACAACCAACTTCTTTTTCGGGACCGAAAATCCTCATAAACAGAGGAACAAGGACTTTTGAGAAAATTAAAGCAAATCTTAAAGCCCATGCAAGAATCTCATAAAGCTTCGGAAGAAGAGACTGAGATTGAGCCAATATTGGAGTTTATGGATGAAAGACAATCAAGAATCCATATACAGAAGTAGACTGGCTGAATCCTCACTGCATCTCCTTTAAAGACTAAAAGAAAGCTGGCCTTTCAAGAGGAGTTAGATTCTGCTCAACCACTAACAAAAATGCAGAAACAAAAGGAGAAACTAGCATCTCTCCCTACTTCTCCTCCTCACTCTCCACAACGTTCTTTTTCACCTCACAATAGTCCACCACCACTTCCTTCTCCAACACACTCACTATACTCGCATGGAGATACAGTGGACCCATGGGATCTCTATGACCCTGATCCCATTCAAGATAATGATCTTGACCTCTACCCCTCAAAACCTTCACCACCAGAAGACACTACTGCCTACACTTAGGTAGTCTCTAGGGCAGCAGCTTTCATGGGGTGCTTATGCATTCTGAACCCCTAGAAGAAGATTTTCTATTTAACACTCTGTCTTCCACTCACTCCAGATACCAGTGTCTCCCAAAGTTACCTGGAATGGTTAAACATGCTGAACACATTTTTAGTGAACAAAGCTCGAGTCATTACCCCTAGGATTGACAAAAAATATAAGCCTGCCTCTACGGACCCAGATTATATAACACATCAGGTTCCTCCGAACTCAGTGGTAGTCAGCGCGGCCAGAACAAGAGCTAACAGCCAGTCATCAGCAGACCGTCCTCCTCCTGATAAGGAAAGTAGAAAATTTGATGTTGCTGGCAAAAGATTAGCCACACAAGAGGCTAACCAATGGAGAATTGCCAATTCTCAGGCACTGCTGGCTAGATATGACAGAGCCCATTGGGATGAGATGCAAGATATTATACAGCACCTCCCAAAAGAGCATCAGAAAAGGGCGCAACAAGTGGTAGAAGAGGGTAAGGCTATAAGCAATAACCAGATAAGGTCTGCCCTCGTTGCTGCTGTTACAGCTGCAAGAAGCGTCAACACTGCCATTACAATTAGAAGGCATACATGGCTGCGCTCCCCTGGTTTTAAACCATAAATACAACAGGCAGTACTTATTATGCCTTTTGATAAGAAACATCTATTTGGCCCTGAAGTAGACCCCACTATAGAGAAACTGAGGAAAGATTCAGGCACTGCTAAGACAATGGGGGCACCTTATACCACACCATATAGAGGCTCCTTTCACAGACCACAGTTTAGAGGAGGATTTAAGCCACAATTCTCTGACACATCTACCTCCCAGACAAAGCATGAACAACAAACTCAATAAAGAGGGGATTTTAGAGGGTCCTACAGAGGACAATATTTCCGGAACAGAGGCAAGTTCCAAGCCTCAAAACAAACCACTACACCATCTAAGCAGTGACTTCCTTCTCACCCCTTTACTCCACACATCTCCTGTGAGGGGGGGGGGGGGAAACTACAGCTATTCCACTCTCATTGGCAAAATATCACCTCAGGCAATTGGGTGTTATCAATTATCCGCAATGGCTATTGCCTAGAATTAATCTCCACCCCTCCAAACATCCCACCACAAATTGTCCCCAGAACACAACGTTCTGCTGCAAGAAGAGGTACAATCCCTACTATTAAAACAAGCAATAGAATTGGGTACACATTCTCAACAGGGAACAGGAGTATATTCACTATACTTCCTCATTCCCAAAAAGATGGCACCCTCAGGCCCTTATTGGACCTCAGGCCTCTCAATCTATACATCCTATCAGAACATTTTCACATGGTAACTGCAGGATGTCATTCCACTACTACAAAAACACGATTACATGACTGCTTTGGACCTCAAAGATGCGTATTTCCACATACCCATCCATCTCACAGAAAATACCTCAGGTTTGTCATAGCAGGAGAACATTACCAGTTCAAAGTTTTGCCATTCGGCATAACCGCTCCAAGAGTGTTCACAAAATGTCTAGCAGTAGTAGCAGCCTACTTAAGAAGACAACACATTCACGTCTTTCCATATCTAGACGATTGGCTAATAAAATCAAACAATTTTACACAATGCCAACAACACATTCAATATGTGATAGAAACCCTACATACACTAGGGTTCACTCTCAATTACCAAAAATCATCCCTTCAGCCAATACAAGTACATCCTTACCTCGGTGCTATTCTAGATACTCAAAAATCCCTAGCATACCCAAATACACAGAGCATACAAGCTTTCCAAAATCTCATACCACAAATACAGCCACATCAACAATATACTGTAAGATTTATAATGAAAATTCTAGGGATGATGGCATCTTCCATAGATATAGTTCCACATGCAAGACTAAACATGAGACCCTTACGACAGCGCCTCTCACAACAATGGTCTCAAGCACACAGTCAACTTCAAGATCTAGTGTTGATTGACCGGCAAACACAAATGTCCCTTCAATGGTGGAATCTCAGCAATCTAATGAAGGGCCGGTCATTTCAAGACCCTGTGCCTCAGACCATAATCCCCACAGACGCATCCATGATAGGTTGGGGAGCTCATCTCAACAATCATACCATTCAAGGGGAATGGGATGGCTAGCAGAAACAGTTTCTCATAAACCACCTAGAATTATTAGCTGTATTTCTTGCCCTAAAAGTGTTTCAACCGCTTCTCAAACAGAAGACTTTTCTAATAAAAACAGACAACATGACAACATGTATTACCTCAACAAATAGGGCAGGACACATTCATCTCAACTCTCCCTACTAGCCCAAACAAAATGGAAATGGGCAATTCACAATCCCATTCATCTGTTAGCCCAATACATTCCAGGAGTAGACAATCAGCTGGCAGATCTCCTAAGCAGGAATCACCAACAAACTCACAAATGGGAGATTCACCCCCAAGTATTTCAAAAGTACTTTCAAAAGTGGGGGACCCCAGAAATAGACCTATTCGCAACAAGCAAAAACGCAAAATGCCGAAACTTCGCATCCAGACACCCACATACCCTATCCAAGGGCAATGCTCTATGGAACAATTGGTCAGGGATATTTGCTTATGCTTTCCCCCCCTCTCACACTCCTTCCTTTTCTGGTCAGCAAACTACGTCAAAATTAACTCACCATGATACTCATAGCCCCAACATGGGCACGTCAGCATTGGTACACAATACTCCTGGATCTGTCTGTAGTACCTCATTCCAAACTCCCAAACAGACCACACTTGTTAACACAGAACAAAGGTCAAATAAGGCACCCAAACCCCAATGCTCTCAATCTAGCGATTTGGCTCCTGAATTCTTAGAGTTTGGTTACCTAAAGCTTTCATCAGAATGTACGGAAGTAATTAAACAAGCACGTAAACCTACTACTAGACAATGTTACGCAAACAAGTAGCAAAGATTTGTCTATTACTGTCAATCTAAAAACACTGAACCACTTACAGCATATATACAAGATATTCTATTCTATCTACTTGATTTGCAGAAATTAAATTTAGCTTTCTCATCCGTCAAAATCAACCTTACTGCAATATCAGCTTATTTGCAAACTATTCAACACACTTCTGTGTTCAGACTTCCTGTTATTAAAGCCTTCATGGAAGGATTAAAATGCATTATTCCACCCAGAACACCACCTGTTCCTTCATGGAATATAAGTATCATACTTACCAGACTTATGGGCCCACATTTTGAACCCATGCACTCTTGTCAAATTCAATTTTTAACATGGAAAGTTGCCTTCCTTGTAGCTATTACTTCCTTACGAAGGGTTAGTGAAATACAAGTGTTCACTCTTGAATAATCTTTCTTCCAAGTACACACACATAAAGTTGTACTTAGGACAAATCCAAAATTTCTACCAAAAGTAGTATCTCCTTTTCACATCAATCAAACAGTGGAATTGCCAGTCTTCTTTCCACAGCCAGACTCTGTGGCAGAAAGAGCTCTTCATGCCTTAGATCTCAAAAGAGCTCTTGTGTACTACAACAACAGAACTAAAGATTTTAGACAAAACAACTTTTTGTTGCCTTTCAACATCCACATAAAGGTAATCCTATATCTAAACATGGCTTAGCAAGATGGATCATTAGATGCATCCAAACATGCTACATCAAAGCAAAGAGAAAACTTTTAATCACTCCTAGAGCACATTCCACAAGAAAGAATGGTGCATCAATGGCATTTTTAGGGAACATACCAATGGCTGATATATGTAAAGCTGCCACATGGTCAACTCCCCATACTTTTACAAAACACTATTGTGTTGATGTTTTTCTCAGCAACAGGCTAAGCTGTATTAAGAACACTACTTCAACTCCTACAGGCTAGCCACCGCTATTTTTGGGGAGGACTAACTGCTTTGTAGTCTATGCATAGCATGTCTATCTGCAGCTACACATGCCATCAAACGGAAAATGTCACTTACCCAGTGTACATCTGTTCGTGGCATGTAGTGCTGCAGATTCACATGCACCCTCACTCCTCCCTGGAAGCCTGTGGTCGTCCAAGTTTTAATATTTGTACATATGTATATACATTTAAATTTGCCTGAACATCTCTTTATAGTCTTATACTCTATCACTCCTTCCTTCACCCTTTGCGGGAAAACAATCTAACTATGGAGTCGATGCCCATGCACACTGTAACCGAGAGGAGGAGTCACATTCGATCCCGTGACTCTGAAAAGACTTCTTAGAAGAAAAACAACTTGTTACACTCCGAGCCCAACACTAGATGTCAGAAGAGATACGCATAGCATGTGAATCTGCAGCACTACATGCCACAAACAGGTTACACTGGGTGAGTGACATTTTCCATATAATGTATATTATGTTATATAATATATTATGATGATATAGTACTTTTACACAAAACTTGTAAAGCATGACTAAAAAAATAAAACAATGACATAGCCAAAAGGTCTTGCTTGGGTGAGGCCTATTAGCTTTGCCAGTGTTTGTCTTAAAACTTCAAGCAATGGACGCTATCTCTTTAAGAACTCTGTGACTGCTCGCCCTTGCAACCCTGAAAGTCAAGTGCAGAAGCGGTTTTACAGAGCCATAAGCCCTAAGGTAACTTTAACTCGCGCCCCCACCATGCACAGTTTTTTCATAAAAAATCCGACTGCAAATATTGCATTGATATTATCAATTATGTTATTAGAGATGTCATGAGTGCCGTAATTTGTGGGGTAATTAGTAGTGCATGGTGAAGTCGCGAGTTATAGTTACCTTAGGGCATGAGTTATAGTTCTTGAGATAACTCTAACTGTAACAGGTGAATTTCTATGGTTTTGTATGTTTAAAATGTGAGCCTAACTATAACATCCCTGTAACCTTTGTTTTTTTTTTCAGTGAATTTCTATGTTTTTTTTGTTTTTTTAACGGAAATTATTTTTCACTATTATACGTTAATCCAACCACCGCCGTGCACAGCTAAAGGCTGTGTGTGGTGGGGTTGGCTGGAGGGCCAGTACCTGTGGCCAACCCGCCTAACAACCCAACTCCACACAGCCTTTGGCCATGTGCAGGAGTTCTCTGCAGGTCCGTGTGACCCCTCTTCCCCGGCCAATATTGGGCCCAGCGACCCCAACCACGAGGCCCAACCTTCTTTAAAAAAAAAAAAAAATGACGGAGGGTACACAGCCCCACTCCCCTAGCTGATTTCGGCCCCAAGGACCTCATCTCTTGGGGCCCGGCATTAATATGTGTATTTTTTTGCCCCCCTCCCAAGGCCTATCATGGCCCCGGGGGCCCCATCCCCCATGGCCTGGCCTTCTACATGTTTTTAGGGGAGGCAGCCACGCGGCCCCCTCCCCTGGCCAGTTTCGGCCCTGGGGACCCCATCCCCTGGGACCTTGTGTTAATATTTTGTTAGGGCGGTTGGGGGGTCCGTAACCACCCCTCCCTGGGCCAATCTCCGCCCGAGGATCCCATCCCCTGGGTCCCAGCCTAAGCATTTTTTTGAGTGGGGTTAAGAGGACCGTGCAGCCCCCATCCCCTTTCCGATCTCGGCCCCAGGGGCTCCATCCCCCAGGGCCCAACCATGACACCTGGGTGCCCACCCCCGGGAACACAGTCACCACTATTGGAGACCACAGGAGAAGCCTGAAGACCCACGCGGTCCCAGCCAGCATTGCTGTCACAGACAGGAAGCTGCTAAACATTCAGGTCCCTGTCTGTGAGAACAATAGTTTCCTCTGTTTGGAGGAAACCTCTGATTCCAGCAAGTGAGAGCTGTTTGACAACTCTCACTTACTGGAACCGGAGTGTTTGCTCTGACTTGGCGGGAGCTGTCCAAGCTCTCGCTAAGGCTCAGCAAATAGCTATGTCCCAGTATGGGCACCCCGGAGCATGGCAGGAGCTGGCCCTGGCATTTGTGGTCCCCAGGGCCATTATTGACTCTTTGAGGGGGGCACACGACCCTTCTAGACCCCTCCAACATTTCAATTAGTCCCCAGGGAGGTGGTGGTCTCTGGGGCTGCAGGGGGCCAGGAGTCCTCACCATTTTATTATCTATTCTACCCCGGGCAAGTGGCAGTCCCCGGGGCTGCAGGAGGACCGTGCAGCCTCCTGTAGTTAATACTGTTTGGCCGTGGCAAAGTGGCGGTCCCTGGGGCTGCAGTGGGGCCCATGTAGCCCCAATATTTAATTTCATGTTAGCCCCGGGCGGTGGCGGTCCCCAGAGCTGTGGGGGCAAGATGCTGGGCAGCCCTCCTCTCTTTACTCTGAAACTTTTCTTACAGACGCTGATGTGAGCATCGTATTTTTTGGGGAAAATTTGATGAAGATTCATCAAATGGCACCAAAGTTATTAGTAAAACAAAAAACATTTTTTCTATAGAAACTAGGTCCTAACTACAACTACATAGTGGCGACTTCCACTAGGTAATTAAAATAAATAAGCGGTCGCACTAGCAGGCTGCTCCGGGATGTTCCTCCACAGGATCAAGAACGTGAGCTGCCAAAGATTATCACGGAGACCTATTCTAGTATTGGTCGAGATATTCTGGGGGCCAGACCAACAAAAACACAATTTCAAGGTAAATCTAATAAAGATTCTACCAAGCAAGCTCCTGAGGATAATAAGAAATGCTGAGATAAAAAACAACAGTCACCTAAAAAAGAAAGGGGAGAATCTCTGCATACGGAGACACCACAGAATAGATATAATCTCAGAAATAGAGATAATATAAAAATGCCTGACAGATATCAATATACTGATACACGCCAATCTTGTTCCTTTCAGGTCTCATCGGAAAAACGCAGTGAGAGGTGGGCGGTCAGAGCGAAGAACTGAGTACGTGAAACTGAGACCGAAATCACAACCCTTAACAGAAGTTTCTGTTAAAAAAGAAAAGAAACTTCCCCCAACAAAAACCCCAATTCAAAAATAAAAAAAGTGGCAGCGGTTGCAGTTCAACAGGCCACTGAAGAAGAGGGCTCTCTTGAAGAACAAAAAGTGGGCACTAGCGCTATTAGACAGCGCAGCAGAGGTCACAATAGTTCATTGGAATCTTCCAGAGCACCTGGAGGTAAAAGCAACTGACAACTTCTTACAAGTATAGACTGCGGACATGCGTGTCTCCACGCCTGATAGGGTGGACAAAGTAATGTACAGTTAGAAGGGGACATTGAGCGCACAATAGATGCAATCTTTTGGGATTTCGTCGTAAACATATATGATATTTTGTTGGCCGAACAGGATTGGCCACCTGAATTTGTCCGTACTTGCCCATACGGGGAAGATGTTATTAAACCTTCTTTCTTGCCCCTTGTTCCAGAGAAGCTCGCTGAATCCTACGCCATTGATTGGGCTTTGGCGCAGGCACCTGTGTTATATCACAACCACGTAGGGTGGGATAAAGATTCCCCCTATCATGTAATACCTATTAAAAATCAACCTCAGCCCCAGTATCCAATAAAACATGATGTTAAAGCACCCGTGAGGGAAATCCTCACACAACTGAAGTACCAGGGTGTAATCGAACCCTGTGTCTCACCTATGAATAATCCATTATTCCCAGTAGCTAAAACGGACAATTCATACAGAATAGTCTTAGACTACAGACATTTAAACAGTCATACATGCACATATGCTATACAAAATTCACGTAGCACAGCACTCATGAACAACTTAGTGCGCAAAAAATACTAAACAAACTGGACATTTCCAATAGTTTCTTCAAACACATGCATTCTCAGAACTTTGCGAACAGACATGCTTGCCGCACAACTCTTACATGCAAGGGACAATAAATCACATTTGGTCACCAGAGTAATTGGTGATGCCATTAGTTTCACCTATGTAACTTTCAACGAGGGTGAGACAGTCCTGATGTCATACAAATCACATTTGTATTCAGCAGCAGAACAACGCTTTGCTCCCACTGAGAAAATTCTCACTGCTGTTCAGATAGCTGTCATTAAAGAAAGACCTCTAGCCCAAGGCAAACGCATTATTGCAGTCTCTCCTATTTTAGCCTTGAGGCTGTTACCAAAGCCAGCGTCCCAAATGCTAAAGCATTACATCCACGTTGGATTCAATAGTCAACGTCTTTGACAGCCACCGATGTTGACTACATTTTTCACCCCAAATTGCAAACTCAAGAATTTTTGTAATATGAACTAGAGTACCCAGTTCTAGGAAACGCACTGCCTATTGATCAATATCAAAGAGTCATGTACACCAATGGCTCAGCACAACCTGCAGTTGGCACAAAACATCAATACTCCTATATGGAGTCCAGAGAGCACTTAACAATCTGCCTAGAAGGTCCCTGGGTGGGGGGGGTCGTACTTCAGATGAGTGCCTGTTCGGAACTCAAATGTATGTTCCAGATGTTGATGGTTCTGGCTTGGAGGCGGCGGAAACACCCTTTGACATAAATGAACATGTCACTGTCTTACAGGAATTACAACAGTTCCGAGACGACAATGCTTCTGCCAGTGCTGCCTCCACAGGAATTAAGGATGTACCAGTAACACCCACCGGCTGGATTCCTAAAGTTGGGGATCTAGTACGTGAAAAGGTTGCTGTGAAAAAGGAGTTTGGTCCTTCCTATCGTGCACCAGTCCCAGTCTTGGGAATACACGGTACCAAAACTGTCATTCTACCATCGTTGGCTGGTGCTTAAGAAAGCCACTTTGTATCTATCGACAATGTCAAGGTACACCATGTGGCCGATCCTGCACAGCAGACCATGAGGAACAGCCAGTAGTTCCTGAATCCCTCTCACTACTGGTCAAGAAATCCCTCTACAAGTTGTGAGCAGCAACACTGACACCTCTCTGAGCTTGGGGAGGGTGGAAAATGATCTTGCATTAGTTCCACTAACATCTGTTTCAACAAACAATACAGAAATAACTGATCAATTTGATACAGCTTCAATACAGATGGATGGCGTCATTTATTCTGAACCACTGCAGGAAACCCCCACCTGTTCTCCCCCGACAAACACGGCTCCAGCTTTTGCAAGAGCTGCTTCTGAATACTTTGCAGACGTCAACGAAACCTTTTCGGACTTATTCGCCTCTTATACATCAGAGCTATCAAGACCACATAAGCTGATAAACTGGCTTAAAACAAATTACTTTATTTTTCCATAATACTATCTGTGGCTTTCTTTAGCTGTATTAGCTTTCCTCCTTTGGATTGGGTTTGTCATAACATTATTTTTATTAATACATGGTCATTTTCTTCCTGAAATACCAACAGTTGAAGTGGTGGATGAGGTCCTAAAACCCCATTTTTCTTCTCACAAGGTCCGCAGAGACTGGTCTTTTGTGAACATTTCCGCTATACCAATTCCTGATGGGATTGTTTGGGATGAAGTAACATTTGATATATACGGCCCAACAGAGGTCATTCAACTATCATATGTATTTAAACTTTCAGTGAACAATGTAATAATACCCGGAGTTGTATCTCATGACTGGGATGTGAAAACAGTTGATTCTATGATGACTGAATTGCAGTATTATACTGTATTTGAAAACAAAGATGTTTATGAATCTAAAGAGAATTATGGTGATATGTTTTGCTATAATTATTATGGGCACCATTTGATCCACAGAGCGAGTACCTCAAAGACTATGGGGCTGACCGCCGGGGCGAGGGTCGGCGGGAGCACCGCCGACAGGCCGGCGGTGCCCCGCAGGGCATTCTGACCGCGGCGCTTTGGCCGCGGTCAGAAAGGGTAAACCGGCGGTCTCCCGCCGGTTTACCGCTGCCCTCAGAATCCCCCATGGCGGCGCAGCTTGCTGCGCCGCCATGGGGGATTCTGACCCCCCCTACCGCCATCCTGTTCATGGCGGGAAAGCCGCCATGAACAGGATGGCGGTAGGGGGGGTCGCGGGCCCCTGGGGGCCCCTGCCGTGCCCATGCCAATGGCATGGGCACGGCAGGGGCCCCCGTAAGAGGTCCCTGCAAGGTATTTCAGTGTCTGCCTTGCAGACACTGAAATACGCGACGGGTGCTACTGCACCCGTCGCACCTTCCCACTCCGCCGGCTCGATTACGAGCCGGCATCCTCGTGGGAAGGGAGTTTTTCCCTGGGCTGGCGGGCGGTCTTTTGGAGACCGCCCGCCAGCCCAGGGAAAAACTCATAATACCCTCCGCGGTCTTCTGACCGCGGAGCGGTATTATGGGGGCGGAATTCTGGCGGGCGGCCTCCGCCGCCCGCCAGAATTAGAATCACCCCCTATATTTAATTACACACAATGGGAACTTTGTTCAACTCTACCACCAGGGAGTTCTCAAACATATTATGAAAAGTTTGCATATTTTTCTGGGCACAATGTTAAAAATGCTGAGTCATATTATTTTAAATTGCCATTGATAGAAAATGTAAACATATTAATAACAGATACGAAATGTATTTATTCGGATTCCTTTGTTTCCCGGTTGACTATAGAAGGCTATGACTATTGGCTGAAGTCGATTGACTTAAAAAGCGTGTGGGGAACTAGAAATTGGCAAATAAGGGGGAAGGAAGCTTTATTTAGAGCATACCTGATACCTGTTCAAATAATATATTTAAATGATCTGTACAACAAACAAGTTGTTTAGGCTTAGCAAAAATTTATGCACCCAGTATTCCTGCCCCTGCAAAATTTCACAAATGGCAAAAATATATAAATGCAACTGAAGATCAGTTCGATGAATGGGTCCAGAATGGCACGTTTAATGCTTCACCATCACGTCCTGGTAGGAGGTTATTGTGGCCAATAGATACCAATGGGTGTCACAAACATTTTAAAATTTCCATGGGGGTGTTAGAACTAGTAGGCCGGACCCTCGCTATATAATCTGAACATGTGGTTGTAATAACAACATACAGGGTAGGGAAACTATGCCAGCAATGGTTGAAGAGTTCCTCACTAGATGCGGTTAAAGAACATCTCAGTCTCCTATCTAATAACACCGACTTACAGGACTTCCTGTTAGGCCCCAGAAACCAACACAGAAAGCGCTTCCTATGTGAAGTATATAATGACATTTGAAAGCTTTCCCAACAAGAAGCTGCTGCTATTTAAGGCAAATAGACAAGGAAAACTTACAGAAGGCATTAGCTGTTGTAGACAATTGGATTAATACCCAGTCCAACCGCATATACACCTTGAATAACATCGTCTCTTCTGCAATAGACATAATATAAAGTGATATGTCTTCTTTACACCATGGACAGAGTCAGCTAAGATCCATAATGCAGTTGGGTTGGACACTTCAAGCACTGAAGGCAGGTCACGTTCCCTGGCAACACTTTAGCGCAAGGGATATATTTTCCACATTCAACTTAACGAGACAACAACTACTAATGGATAAGAAAGAAGTGACTTATGTCATGCTAAACATCAAAAAGTTAGAAAAGTTGCCCTTCTCTCCATCTGCTGAATGGTTAATACATGGGGTCATTAATCTGCCTATTTCAACACTTCAATTCACGACCTGTTTTAAAGCACATTCCAGTAGGCAGATATGATAGGCTGGGAGATAGTTACATCCATGACGTGTGGGAGCTGCTCTTCTTGTACAAATGTCTCAGTGGCATGAAAAAGGTCTTTCTTAGCGGTAGTGAATGCAAGACTTCTGTCACCCATTCAGTGGTTTGTAAACAGCTGTCCTTGCAGGGGGCGTGCAACGCTTCAGCAGCGAACTTGGCTTTTTATCTGAAGGGAGTTCCAGTCCCCTTGATTAGACCGGCGTTCCAGGTGCTTTCAAATGGCAGCTATGTTCTCCTCAATAGTAAAGACTGTTGTGAGATGCGAGCCAGAATTGTTTGTTGTTTCGGTCTCTAAGATTGTTACATGCTGCAGGAAATTACTTTTCCCTCCCACTAGGTAGCTGACATTTGGCCCCATATTGTGACTTCAAATGTGAATTTTTACAAGTTGAGCAGACTCAAGGCTTTATTGTTCCAAAAACATGTGGCGCTCACATCTGCACATGAGACCTACGCACTTCAGTTGGCAAGGTCATCAGCAGAGATATAGTCCCTTTTAAGTACCAACTTTCCGAGACACTTTGGTGAGCTCATGGGACGAATATTTAATGCATCCAGGACTACTGGAATCACAAACATTTTTATGGCTGTTGGTTCTGGTTTCGCTCACACCTTCTCCTCCATATTCGGTTTAACACCATCAGCCATCCACTTGATATTCTCTAGTATTTTTCAGGGGATTTCCAATAACTTTGGCTATAATAGGTGGCATTTTGCTATTGCAATTTTTTCTGTGCAATGGCTGTCCCACCGCAACCAGGAGGAATGAACGCGCTCCCACCAGCGCAGCTGTGTCGTGAATGCATGATGCAGCACTTAGGAGCGGCACTCCTGGAGGAATTGGAGTGTGACTGGTCTCTCTCATTCAGACCGGTTTTGCATTTTGTGTTGCCCATGTTTCTGTGCCTTTGGTGCTCATTCAAACATGCACTGAGAGTTTGCCTTTCTATGCAGGGCTTGCTTTCATTGGACGCTGATCTGTTGATGTTCTCGCTGAGGGTTCATTACAGGACCTGCGCGTTGAGGGTGCGTTTGCTACAGGAAGCTGCTTATGAGTTGCTTTTCCAGGAGGCTCTGAACTCATTACTGGGCACAGCACGGAATGCTGCTGCCTTGGCTGAAGCTCATGCTCAGGATATGGAACACGAATGCTCCTTGGTTTTTCTTTGTAATGTATTGCCTACTTTATCACCTGCCGAAGTGGAAGATTTCCTGTCTTCAATTGTTCTGGATTCTATTGTCAATCTCCAAAATTACTCTGACTCTTGTAATTCGACCTTTTGATGCCAGAAGTTAGCATTTTTTAAATAGTTTTTTTTTATATATGCTCGTGTCCTTTTAACTTGTCATTATTGACATTTTTATATGTATCTTAGGTTGAGTTTTAGTATCTAATATATATTTAATCGGCTTTGAACCACCTTTAAACCATCAAGGGGAGGGTGTTGTGTAGCCATTTTAGTAATTGCTCCATGCACCTTATTTTAGCACACTAGGACTGCCGCTGTGCATTTTAACCCAGAGATATTTTATTCAGATTCATTTATTATTTTAACCATAGCATCATTTACGGTCTTGTTTTATTTCTCTCTACATAGCTGTTCTTTGCGTAGGCCAGCACTACGTTCATAAACAAGACATTCTTGTTCACTCTGTGCTTCTCTCAAAGCTGCAGTGAGATAGGTTGCCGGTAAAACGTGGTAATGCTTTGTCTCTGGTATTCATTGAAATATACACATCCTTACATAGGGCCATTTTCTCAGAACATTAGCTGTTTTATTATCAAAACACTTCCCTGTCCCATACACGTTAGAGGGAGATTCCAGCCAGATGACCACAACTGTATGCTGATTGCTGAACGATTTGCTACAGGTGCTTATGCAGACTTCAGGCCTTTGCTCAGGTATGGGGGATGATGTCTTCCCAGGGGAACCTGAAGGCAGAACTAGAGCTTAACATGCTGTGCTCTAATATAGCCTAGGTAGGAATTAATCTACTGACTCTAGTGACAATATGGTAGCATTATTTCTATGCTTTACTCTCCTTGTCATAATTTTAATCCTGTCATGCTGTATCGTCCTAGCTATTGCAGTTAATGCTTTATTATCTAAAATACAGTTGCTTCATTAAAAACCTTATTGAAACATATACTGCCTCTGTTTGTCATTGTATATGTGAGTCTAATGTAACTGAGAGAAACGGATGAGATCTGAGTGACCACAATTTCCCTGAGGAGTCAATTGTGTCATGTGCTTGGCTGCCTAATCATCTTTGCTCTTGGGTAAAGATGAGGCACTGCTAGTTAGCCGGAGCAAAACCCGGATTGGGGTGACAGGTGCCACCTGTAGTGGGTTAAGACATAGTCTCCCACACCGCAGGTGATTCTGCCGCTCAAATCCAGTAGTCTCATTAGAAGAATGAGAGTCTATGTGACAAGACAATCAAGGCAGCTGCTTGAGTGTGCTTTAGAAATATTCTTTGAAGTGGCTCAAGTGTCAACAGTCGTGAGGATAATCAATGACTGGAAAAGACAAGATAAAGTTCGAAAACCAAAATTACGGCAATAACAGAGCTTGCCAAGCAGTGAGAACTTGTATTGCAGTTAGAACAGCATAGAATAAATATTGTTTAATGTGAAAAGGATAATAGTTTTTTGCATGAGTTCTTGTGATAGAAAGAATCAGGGGAGCAAAGTAGACCACCAGTGGATTTTAATTTATAGCTCTAAGTGCAAGAACCTTATTGTTGTATGTATCTATGGTTCAGTGTACATTAACAAACAAAGTTGTGTGCCATAGTCTTGCATGTGCCTGCATAGCACCACAATTTTCTGCATATTGAAAACCTAACTTTGAGGGCTTAGGTCAGAGAAACTATGATGGACCTATCACCTCTTCTTATTACTTGTGATAAATAGAGTCATTGATATAAAGAAATGATGGGAGTAAGGAAGGTACTGCAGAATAACTAACTATCTGGTCTCTTTCTTGTAGTTCTACCTCCAAGCAGGTTCCAGTCCAAACACCTTTCCCTTACCTGGCCAAATCAATATTCTGTGCTATTATATCTTCGGAAATATGTGGTGCCTAGAGCTGGACCAACTAAGCATTGCAGTGGCCCTGTAGAGAAAGAATGCTTATGCCAACCAAATTTAAATTTTGAAGGGATTATGAGTACCATCAGGCAGTTGTATGACGGAACAATGCATGCCATTACCACGCATGCCTTCAACGCCTTCGCTGCCAGGCCTTTTCCCCCTCAGCTGCCAAGCCTTTTTTTGGCTGTTTGGGGCAGTTCGTGTTTAGGCCCTCATAACTTTTTGTTCACATAAGCTACCCACACCAAATTTGCGTCCTTGTTTTCCAATAATCTAAGGATTCTAGAGGGACCCAGACTTAGTGGGTTCCCCTAAAGGAGACCAAGAAATTAGCTAAAATACAGCGAACATTTCGATTTTGTTAAAAAAAAAAAATGGGAAAAAAGGGCTGCAGAAGAAGGCTTGTGGTTTTTTCCCTGACAATGGCATCAACAAAGGTTTGCGGTGCAAAAATCACCATCTTCCGAGCTTTCAGGAACAGGCAGACTTGAATCAGAAAACCCAATTTTTGAACACAATTTTGGCATTTTACTGGGACATGCCCCATTTTTACTACTTTTTGTGCTTTCAGCCTCCTTCCAGTTAGTGACAGAAATGGGTGTGAAACCAATGCCGGATCCCAGAGAGCTAAACATTTCTGAAAAGTAGACCACATTTTGAATGCAGCAAGGGGTAATTTTGTGTAGATCCTACAAGGGTTTCCTACACAAAATAACAGCTGAAATAAAAAAATATTGAAATTGAGGTGAAAAAAACAGCCATTTTTCTCCACGTTTTACTCGGTAACCTTTTCCTGTGATGTCAGATTTTTTAAAGCAATATATAGTTACGTCTGCTGGACTCTTCTGGTTGTGGGGATTTATAGGGCTTGTAGGTTCATCAAGAACCCTAGGCACCCAGAGCCAATAAATGAGCTGCACCTTGCAATGGGTTTTTATTCTATGCCGGGTATTCAGCAATTCATTTGCTGAAATATAAAGAGTGAAAAACAGATATCAAGAAAACCTTTGTATTTCCAATATGGACACAAGATAAGGTGTTGAGAAGCAGTAGTTATTTGCACATCTATGAATTCCGGGGTGCCCATACTAGCATGTGAATTACAGGCCACTTCTCAAATGGATGTCTTTTTTTACACACTGTCTTGCATTTGGAAGGAAAAAATTTAGAGAAAGACAAGGGGCAATAACACTTGTTTTGCTATTCTGTTTTCCTCCAAGTCTCCTGATAAAAATGGTACCTCACTTGCATGGGAAGGCCTAATGCTTGTGACAGGAAACGCAACGTGGACACATCATATTTTCCCAAAGAAAACAGAGCTGTTTTTGTGCAAAGTGCCAAGCTGTGAATTTTGGCCTATAGCTCAGCCAGCACATAGGGAAACCTAGCAAACCTGTGCATTTTTGAAAACTGGAAACCTAGGGGAATCCAAGATGGGGTGACTTGTGGGGCTCTCACCAGGTTCTGTTACCCAGAATCCTTTGCAAACCTCAAAATTTGGCCCAAAAAACTATTTTTCCTCACATCTCGGTAACAGGGAGTTATGGAATCTGAGAGGAGCCACTAATTTCCTTCCACCCAGCATTCCCCCCAAGTCTCCCGATAAAAGTGGTACCTAATTTTTGTGGGTAGGCCTAGCACCCGCGACAGGAAATGCCCCAAAACACAACATGGACACATCACATTTTCGCAAAGTAAACAGAGCTGTTTTTTGCAAAGTGCCTAGCTGTGGATTTTGGGCTCTAGCTCAGCCGTCACCTAGGGAAACCTAGCCAACCTGTCCATTTTTTAAAACTAAACACCTAGGGGAATCCAAGATGGGTGACTTGTGGGGCTCTCACCAGGTTCTGTTACCCAGAATCCTTTGCAAACCTCAAAATGTGCCCAAAAAACACTTTTTCCTCACATTTCGGTGACAGAAAGTTCTGGAATCTGAGAGGAGCCGCAAATTTCCTTCTACCCAGCGTTCCCCCAAGTCTCCCGATAAAAGTGGTACCTCACTTGTGTGGGTAGGCCTAGTGCTCCTGACAGGAAATGCCCCAAAACACTATCTGGACACATCAAAATTACCAAATACAAAACTACCTGTTTTCTTGCAGGGGGGCACCTTTGCTTTTTGTCCTGGGCTCAGCAGCCATCTAGGGAAGCCTACCAAACCAGACACTTCTGAAAAATAGACATCTGGGGGAGTCCAGGGAGGTGCGACTTGCATGGATCACCTAATTTCTTACCCAGAATCCTCAGCACACCTCAAATTTACCTAAAAGAAATCACAGTTTCCCACATTTCTGTGTGGGATCACCCCACTGGGACACATTTCCTACCACCCAATGTTCCCCTCAGTCTCTGTGTAAAAATGATACCTCACTTGTGTAGGTGGGCCAAGTGCCTGTGACAGGGAAGAGCCAAAACCATGTCGAAATTGAGGGGGAATCAAAGCGGGTCCAAAAGGGCAGTTTGAAAAAAAATAATTTCAGGCTGACAAGTGCAGCAGAATTTTTATCGGTATAGATGAGACAATGTTGGGTGGTAGGAATTTTGTGGATTCCGGAAGGTTCCATCACAAAAATTTGGGAAAAATGTGTGATTTCCAGGAAAGTTGGAGGTTTGCAGGGCATTGAGGGTAATAAAGTGGTGCAGGGTGCATGTGAAGCACACCACCCTGGAATCAACCAGATGTTTAGTTTTCAGACGTGTCTATGTCTTGTGGATTTTTATACAAGGCAGCGTCTCAAAGTAAAAAAATAAAAATAAATAAAAAAGTGCAGCCCTCACCATTCCAAGTGGGGCAATTTTGAGAGTTACCAAGCTCTCATGGCCCAAATCTAAAACCAAAACCCAAAATAATCAAATGTCCTCTTGCTTGCTGTGGGATAAGATGTTTTAATGTGCGGGGGGAGAGCTGAAAGACTGTAACCAGGCCCATACTGGTTGGTAGCCACCACCCCACTACTTTTTTTTTTTTTTAAATTACCTGGCATCTAGTGGACTTTCTGCCCCCAGGCTGTGGATCAGGGGTAATTGTCCCATCTGTCCACTGGTGGGCAGAACAACTTTGGCCCCATTTATTTGGGGTGCGGGTATGGCCATACCCCCACCCTCTTATTTTGAAAAATGAATTTCCTTGGTCTCGGTGGGCTTTCTGCCCCCTTTGGGGCAGATGGGCCTTCCAAAAATAGGCTGATCTGCCCCCAAGGGGGGGCAGATATGGCCAACAGTAATGTGCCCCCATGGGGGGGGGCTTGCCCAAGGGGCTGCCCTCCCAAACAAACCACACACATACACACACACCAATCCCTGATGTCTAGTGGTTTCTGCCCCCCTTGGGGGCAGATAAAAACAATAGGCTGATCTGCCCCCAAGGGGGGGGCAGAAATGGCCTAAATACAATTTGCTCCCCAGGGGAGCGACCCTTGCCTAAGGAGTCGCTCCCCATACATAAAAACATAAAGTAAATTTAAAAAAAATATATATCCCTGGTGTCTAGAGGTTTCTGCCCCCCCCCGGGGCCAGATCGGCCTAATTACATTAGGCCGATCTGCCTCCGGGGGAGGCAGGAAAGCTCTAAAAATATTTTGCCTCCCCTGGTGAGCGGCCCTTGCCCAAGGGGCCGCTCCCCTTATGTGTAAGTATAAAAAAAAAAAAAATGTGTTGTCTAGTGGTTTTTGCACCCCCTGGGGACAGAAATGGGCTAAAAATAATTTGGCCACCCGAGGAGCGAGACTTGCCTAAGGGGTCTCTACCCACATATAAAAAATTTTAAAAAATGAAAAAATAATTCTCTGGTGTCTAGGGCTTTTCTGCCCCTCCGGGGGCAGATCGGCCTAATTATATTAGGTGATCTGCCCCCAGGGGAGGCAGAAATGGTCTAAAAATATTTTGCCCCCACCTGGGGAGAGGCCCTTTCCCAAGGGGCCGCTCCCCTTATGCTTAAGTATAATAAAAAAAAGAACTCCCTGGTGTCTAGTGGTTTCTGCCCCCCCCCCCCCCCCCCCCAGGGGCAGATCGGCCTAATTATATTAGGCCGAAATGGCCTAAACATAATTTGGCCCCCCGGGGAGCAACCCTTGCCTAAGGGGTCGCTCCCCACACATAAAAGTAAAAAATAAACAAAACATTTTTTTATCCCTGGTGTCTAGAGGTTTTCTGCCCCGGGGGGCAGATTGGCCTAATTATATTAGAAGATCTGCCCCTAGGGGGGCAGAAATGGCCTATAAATGATTTGGCCCCCTGGGGAGCAGCCCTTGCCCAAGGGGCCACTCCCCTCTTGACAATTACCTTAAAAAAATATTCCCTGGTGTCTAGTGGGCATTTCTGTTACCCGATCGCATCGGGCAGCAGAAATGCTTGCAGAGACATGAAAGGAAAGGCCTTTCCTTTCATGCCTCTACCGGCCCCCTCCTTCCAAGCAGAAGTGAAATGCTAAGCATTTCTCTTCCACATCGCTTAGGAAGCATGATTCCAGCGCGCTGGGAGGTGACCTCTGATGAGGTCAGCACGCAATCGTGTGCTGACGTCATCAGATGTCAATGGGAGGTTCTGGGCTGGAAGGGGAGCGATTCCCCTTTCAGGCCCCCGAGGGCGGGTACCTGGACGTAATGGTTATGTCCATGGTGCCTCAGCGGCGCAGCCACGGACGTAACCATTACGTCCACTGCAGGTAAGGGGTTAAATCCCAGTTTTTACAGCACACCTACCACCACAGTGCATGTCATTACCATGCATGTCATTACCACAAACACACATAGAGGTAGATTAAAAGTACCATTACCACACTTACCATTAACATGCTTACCAATATAACACTAACATTTACAACACACCTGTTTTATTTATTGAAAAGATTACTCAAGTAGGAAAATATTTACTAGAAAATGACGCAGCACAGTGAAAAACAAAGGAGCACAGTAAATTTATGTAGACCTTCATAAACATTTTTACATTTTTGTAAATGCAAGTACTCCTTCCTTAATTTCAGCCATATAAATGTACCTTGTCCCCAACCAAGACGGCTGTCGCAAAATGTAAAGTAGTTCTAAAACCCATTTTCTTTACACCAAACAACTTAAATATACTTTCAGTCATAATCTAAACTGCATTAAAACATACATTCCAAAACCTAATTTATTCAGAATTATCGATTAACCCAAAAAACAAATAAAATAAGCCATTCACCTACTCAGATTTTGTACTGGACAGTGACTAAGGGGAGAAATTACTATTATAAATCTGATGGGTATTTACCTCAGGGAAGGTGCTGGACAGTGTCTGGGAGGCAAAATCACTTTTCTAACTCCATCGGGTACTTACTTCATGGAAGGTGCTGGACTAGTGTTTAATCTGTAAATAAAAATGTGCTGATGCCTAAAGCCCTCTTCTTAAACACTAAGGCCCTCATTACAACCCTGGCGGTCAGTGTTAAAGTGGCTGTAATACCACCAACAGGCCGGCGGTAAAAAATTTGGGATTTGGACCATGGTGGCTACCGCCATCCAAATCCACCACTTTAACACACTGACCACCAGAGTGGTAGCGGCCACTGGGCTGGAGACTTCTCCCCCCTCAGGATCATGACCCGGCCTACCGCCATGGTTTCCGTGCCAAAGTTACCGCCACGAAAACCATGGCGGTAAGCACTATCAGTGCCAGGGAATTCCTTTGTGGCACTGATAGGGGTCTCCCCTGCCCCTCTCCCCCCACCCCCTCTCCAGAGCCCTCTCCCACCCTCCCCCTCCCACCCCTCCCCCAACACATATACACACCCACACGCGCACCCATATACACACATACACACATGCACACACGCATACCCACCACCACCCATGCATGCACACATACATACCCACACACCGCAACACACACCAACATACCTTGTCACACATGCATCCACAACAGACAACACTGACAATCACTCATTCAGGCATGCATCCTACGCGAATCACACCCGCATGCACGCATACCAATACATACACACAACACCCACTCACACACCCCCCCACATATACACAACACCCCCCACACCCCACCCCTGCACCCTTACCTGCTTGCAGGGGGTCCTCCGGCTGGAGACGGTCCACGGTGCTGCTGTCAGCAGCAGCATCCGCCAGGGAAACACTGCCAGGCCGTATCATTGCTCATGATACGGTCAGCGGTGTTTTGTTGGTGTGGCGGGCTGCTGCCAGCAGCGCTGGCTTACCGCCGTCCTCTGCCATGGCCGTCGGCGGTGTTCAGCCAGTATTCTGGCAGAATACCGTTGGCGGTCATGATACCGGATGACGGCTGGTTCAATGTTGAAATAAATACTGAGACAGCTAAATCACGTAGCTATCTTGGGCCTCTTCAATCCATTTAAAGCCACTCCCTGCCCCTTCAGCTCACTCTTGCAGCTTTATGCTTTCTCCCATTTTTGACGCTTTTTGTTTTTTTCTCACATTTAATGCTTGATGCAGAAACAGTACACCTTCACAATGTAACTCAGTCCCTCGCCATCCACAGGTACCTCTGCCACTGCCACCCTGCATAGGATTCCAGAGACAGCCAGCCCTCCCCAGAATGAAGGCCCCAGTGAGGACTACTATTCTGGATGTTGGAACATTGACAATTTACCTGGCCCATCTGGGACAACTGGTCAGTCCACCACTACCACCCTCACCGTGCCCACATCTGAGCTTCCTGTGGCAACAACAGCACAGCCAACCCCTCTAAGGACTGGTCAATCAACAGTGTGCCCCACAGTACAAGGACCAGAGTCTACCCCTCACACCCAAGACAATGAAGGTCCTGGTGTAACTGGGAGTGGGCACACCGTGCCAGGGGCACAGGCACAGGGGGCCAGGGGCAGTGGGAGGGCACCCTTGGGCCAATGGACAAGGCCTCCACGGGGAACGACTGGCCAGGAGGCCATCTTCCAAGTCCTCGGAGCATACCAGGATCCCAGGACAAGATGGGCCAGATCTCCACCTTGCATGAGGACCAGAGGCTGCAGGTGGATTACCACCAGGAGGCCATGCAGTAGTGGCAGGCACACAGTGCCACCATGGCCTCCATTCCAAGGGTGCTCAAAGAACTAACAACCATCCTACGTGTATCCTCCACCCACCAGCAGGCTCCTTCCACTAGCCACATACCAACTGAGCCATCCACTTCTGCCACAGCTAGTGGAATGGAGTCCCTGGCAGAGGACCCACAGGTTACTGGCACCCCTCCCTCTGTAGTTTCAGAACCCCCACACAAACAAGGTCGGCCATCCAGACATCCTGCAGGACCTGATGCCAAGACTAAAACCACTGCCAGGAAGTAACCCTCTCCTGAACATTCTCCCTTCTTTGCCACTGACACACCCTGTTGACTGCCCACTGTCATGTCTCAATTTTCCCATGGCCTTTGGATACTGGACCTGTACCACCTGCATTTGGGTCAACTGCTCTGATGAATTCATCCACCATGACCCCACTTTTCACCCATTGCAATCGTGAAACAAAATAAACATCATTGAGCACAACTACTGTTTACGTGTCTTTATTGTGTCAAGTAAGAATATCTGTAGTACAACGTCATTTCAATTAACTCATTGGCCTGCAAAAGTCTGTGAGATGGACAGAAGGGGGAGCAATGTCAGCTAGTTTGATGGTAGAACAGCAAGATACTGTAATCCTGTGTCAAGGGAGCCACCAGTCTAGCCAGGTACCAGAGTAGCACAACGTAAGTGACCTGCAAATATAGCAATACAGGGACAGCCATTACGATAGGAGTCAATGTTGCCCACTCAATACACATGGAGGTCATTGTCGTACTCCCTAGTGCGAATTGGTAAGTGTAATGTCCACAGTGATTACCATGGCAGATCCACATTTGCAAAATGTATTCCCAGTGCTTGATCCCTCGCAGCTGACATTACACAACTAAAGCCAAGGTCCACTGTCAGTATAAGTTACGCACCATATTCGTCCATTGTGTACAGTGAGGATAAGCTGCTAAACTGAGAACAATACATTGGTCGGCAGTGCTTTTGCAGTTGACATTGCATTACTGGGAACATACAACATGGCCAAGGATTTGTAGATGTGATGCTATGCAACAGCATGGAAACTTAGCTCTGACAATTGAACAGGAACACCTCCCCTGATGGCACACACCAGGAGGATTAATGTCACAAAGCTGACAGGAGTACAGTACACATACAATACAGTTCATATATACCTTATTTTCATTGAAGTATTGGTGGATCAACTCTGCTCTAAAGTCATCACTATCTGTCACCATCATGAGCCAATGGTCTCGCTGCCACCTCCTCAACATCAAGGGGGTTATTACAACTTTGGAGGAGGTGTTAATCCGTCCCAAAAGTGACGGTAAAGTGACGGATATACCACCAGCCGTATTACGAGTTCCATAGGATATAATGGACTCGTAATACGGCTGGTGGTATATCCGTCACTTTACCGTCACTTTTGGGACGGATTAACACCTCCTCCAAAGTTGTAATAACCCCCCAAGTGTTGGAATGTGATGTCTCAGGGCCAGATTGTGTAGCAAGCAGCAGGCAACAATGATCTGGCAGACCTTTAGTGGTGTGTAGAGTAGGGCACCTCCCGAGATGTGTAGACACCAGAATCTGGCCTTCAGTAGCCCAAAGGTCCTCTCAGTGACACGCCTCATTCTGCTGCGGGACTCATTGAAATGGTTCTCACCATCTGTTGTCGGGTATCTCACTGGTGTCAGCTGCCACGGAAGGTTAGGATAGCCAATCAATCAATCAATCAAAGGCATTTGTATAGCGCACTGCTCACCCGGAGGGTCTCAAGGCGCTGGGGGGAGGGGGGGGAAACGCTACTGCTCGAACAGCCAGGTCTTGAGTTGCTTCCTGAAGGCGAGATGGTCTTGCGTTGTCCGGAGGTGGATGGGGAGGGAGTTCCATGTCTTGGCTGCCAGGTAGGAGAAGGATCTTCCTCCGGCGGTGGCTCTGCGGATGCGGGGGACGGTGGCGAGAGCGAGGCTGGCGGAGCGGAGCTGGCGGGTGGGCTTGTGGAAGGTCAGGCGGCTGTTGAGGAACTTGGGGCCCAGGTCGTGGAGGGCCTTGTGTGCGTGGGTGAGGAGTCGGAACGTGATTCTTTTGTTGACGGGGAGCCAGTGCAGGTCTCTCAGGTGTTCGGAGATGTGGCTGTGTCGGGGGATGTCCAGGATGAGTCGTGCTGAGGCGTTCTGGATCCGTTGGAGTTTCTTCTGGAGTTTGGCGGCGGTGCCGGCGTAGAGGGCGTTCCCGTAGTCCAGCCGACTGGTGACGAGGGCCTGTGTGACCGTCTTCCTGGTCTCGGTGGGGATCCACCGGAAGATCTTTCGAAGCATGCGCAGGGTGTTGAAGCATGAAGATGAGACGGCGTTGACTTGTCTGGTCATCGAGAGGGAGGAGTCCAGGATGAAGCCTAGGTTGCGAGCGTGGTCCGTTGGCTTGGGGGTGGCTCCCAGGGCGGGGGGCCACCAGGAGTCGTCCCAGGCGGATGGTGATGATCCCAGGATGAGGACCTCCGTCTTGTCTGAGTTCAGTTTCAGGCGGCTGTTCTTCATACATTCGGCGACGTCTTTCATCCCTTCGTGTAGGCTGGCTCTGGCGGCGTCCGGGTCGCTGGTGAGGGAGAGGATCAGCTGGGTGTCGTCGGCGTAGGTGATGATCTTGAGGTTGTGTTGACGTGCGATGGTTGCGAGGGGGCTCATATAGACGTTGAAGAGGGTGGGGCTGAGCGATGACCCTTGTGGAACTCCGCAGATGACTTCGGTGGCCGCTGACCGGAACGGGGGGAGGCGGACTCTCTGGGTTCTTCCGGCGAGGAATGAGGCGATCCACTCCAGGGCCTTCCCCTGGATGCCGGTGTTGTTCAGGCGCTGTACCAGGGTGCGGTGGCAGACAGTGTCGAACGCTGCGGAGAGGTCCAGGAGGATGAGGGCCGCAGTTTCCCCATTGTCCATTAGGGATCTGATGTCGTCTGTGGCTGCGATGAGGGCGGTCTCCGTGCTGTGGTTGGCTCGGAAGCCGGATTGCGAGTGGTCGAGGGATCCGTTGGTCTCGAGGAAGGCAGCTAGCTGTCTGTTGACGGTCTTCTCGATGACTTTGGCAGGAAACGGGAGGAGCGAGATGGGGCGGTAGTTCTTGAGGTCGGAGGGGTCTGCAGTTGGTTTCTTCAGCAGGGCACTGATCTCGGCGTGTTTCCAGCACTCCGGGAAGGTGGCGGTGTTGAAGGAGGCGTTGACGATGTCACGGAGGTGGGGTGCGATGATGTGGTCAGCCGTGTTGAAGATGTGGTGTGGGCAGGGGTCCGTAGGGGATCCGGAGTGGATGGTGTTCATTGTGCGTGTTGTGTCTTCGGTGCTGACTGGGGTCCAGGTGCGGAGGGTGGCGGTGGGGGGCATCGGTTCGGTGGTGGGGTTTGTGGTTGGTGGGCCGAAGCTGTTGTGAATGTTGGCGATCTTGTCGTGGAAGAAGGCTGCGAGGGAGTCGCAGAGGTCTTGCGAGGGAGTGATGTCATTGTTTCCGGCGTCGGGGTTGGAGAGCTCTTTGACGATGCTGAAGAGTTCCTTGCTGTTGTGGGTGTTGTTGTCCAGTCGTTCCTTGAAGGCTGTCTTCTTTGTGGCGCGGATCAGTTGGTGGTGTTTGCGGGTGGCGTGTTTGAGGGCCGTCATGTTGTCTGTGGTCTGGTTGGTGCGCCAGGTGTTCTCCAGGGAGCGGCAGTTCTTCTTGGAGGTGATGAGCTCGTCGGTGAACCAGGAGGCTTTCTTGCTGCTGCGTCTGCTTGGGGGGTTCTTCTTCAGTGGTGCGAGGGCGTCTGCGCAGTTGGTGATCCACTGTGTGAGGTTGTTGGCGGCTTCGTTGGGGTCCGTTGAGCTGGTGGGGGGGTTCTGGCTGAGGAAGGTGGTGAGCTGGTCGCCGGTGATCTTGTTCCAGCTCCTGCGGGGGGTTTGTTGAGGGTGGTGGTGGGTCGTCGTTTTACTGAAGCTGAAGTGGACGCAGCTGTGGTCAGTCCACTGGAGATTGGTGGAGTGGCTGAAGGTGACATATTTGCTGGATGAGAAGACTGGGTCAAGCGTGTGGCCGGCGTGGTGTGTAGGGGTGGTTACCAGTTGCTTGAGTCCGAGGTTGGCCAGGTTGTCCAGTAGAGCAGTGGTGTTGCGGTCCTTGTCGTCCTCCAGGTGGAAGTTGAGGTCCCCCAGGAGGATGTAGTCGGTGGAATTGATGGCGTGGGGGCTGACGAAGTCTGTGATGTCTTCGCTGAACTGTGTGCGTGTTCCCGGTGGTCTGTAGATGAGGGTGCCTCTGAGCGTGGTCTTGGGGTTGGTGTGTATCTGGAAGTGGAGGTGTTCGGCGGAGGTGAAGGTGTCATCAGAGTTGGTCGTGATGCGGATGGTGTTCTTGTGGATGATGGCGATGCCTCCTCCTGTCTGGTTGACGCGGTCCCTCCTGGTGATTTTGTAGCCTTCTGGGACGGCGATGGCGACGTTGGGTGCTGAGGAGGCGTTCATCCAGGTTTCTGTCAGGAAGGCGATGTCTGGTGCTGTCGAGTCGAGGAGGTTCCAGAGTTCGACGGCATGCCTGTGAACGGAGCGGGTGTTGAGCAGGATGCACATCAGGTGTTTGTTGCTGGGGCTCGGTTTAGTAGGTGCAGTGTTGGGTCGTAGGCTGGTGAAGCGGCAGGTCAGGCAGGTGAAGGGTCCGTGGGTGCGTCTCGGGGTGGCTCGGTAGCAGGCGGTGTTTCGGCCGGCGTTGAGTGCGTGGAGGGTTCTGGCATCGTAGCTGTGCAGGGTGTGCTGGCGAGGGCGAGGACCAGGGGGTCTGGCGCTGGGCGCGGTCCAGGCGCGGACGGGCGCAGACGGGCTTACCTTTGGCGCACCTTCGGCGCTCAGTCGGAGCTCCAGCTGCGCGCGTCCGCTGCGCGGTCGCTCTGGGGGCGTCATAAGTAAGGAGCCGGGAGGGAGGAGCAGCTGGGTGGCGGGAGCGGTCCGGCGAATGGAATCACAGGGGGGCGGGGCCGCAGGGAGGCAGCGGCGGGAAATCCCAGGAGCAGCGAGCGAGCGAAGGAATCTGCAGGCAGGAGGCGGCAAAGGCAGGCAGGAGCGGCAGCAGTGAGTGGGGCGACCAAGCCCTGTGGAGGGCTGAGCGGTCACACTCTGTGGTCCCCTACGGTCCCCTTAAGTAAGGAGCCGGGAGGGAGGAGCAGCTGGGTGGCGGGAGCGGTCCGGCGAATGGAATCACAGGGGGGCGGGGCCGCAGGGAGGCAGCGGCGGGAAATCCCAGGAGCAGCGAGCGAGCGAAGGAATCTGCAGGCAGGAGGCGGCAAAGGCAGGCAGGAGCGGCAGCAGTGAGTGGGGCGACCAAGCCCTGTGGAGGGCTGAGCGGTCACACTCTGTGGTCCCCTACGGTCCCCTTAAGTAAGGAGCCGGGAGGGAGGAGCAGCTGGGTGGCGGGAGCGGTCCGGCGAATGGAATCACAGGGGGGCGGGGCCGCAGGGAGGCAGCGGCGGGAAATCCCAGGAGCAGCGAGCGAGCGAAGGAATCTGCAGGCAGGAGGCGGCAAAGGCAGGCAGGAGCGGCAGCAGTGAGTGGGGCGACCAAGCCCTGTGGAGGGCTGAGCGGTCACCTGAGTCACCTGTGGGCATAAAGGTTGGACCTATCTCAATACCAGTAGGGACACAGGGTAGATTGTGATGAGAGGTAACATTACAGTTGCACACATACTATTGGATACATACTAATGAGCCAGGGCCTCTCTCTCTGTAGTTGTGCCATCATGTGTGGGACTTTGCTGTTCTGCAGAATGTAGGAGTCATGCACAGATCCAAGAAACTCGTCCATCACTTGGGAGATATACTGGTCAGCGAGACACTCCACCTGGATATTTATGGGGTAAAGGTTTTTCCTGTTCCTGTATACTTGTTCATTGACCCTGGGAGGTACCGAAGCAATTTAGGTGCCATCTATAGCCCCCATCCCATGAGGGACATGTCCCATATCATAGAAGTCAGCTTTAACAGTGGGTAAATCTATATGTTGGGGGAACCTGATGTAGCTGTCCAGGTGTTTGAGCAAAGCACACAGTACATCCTTCAACACAATACTGAACATCGACTGTGACATCCCTGCTGCTAAGCCCACTGTAACTTGGAACAAGCCTGAGGCAAGGAAGTGTAGCACTTAGAAGACCTTTACTGTGGGAGGGATTGCATTGGGATTATGAATGGCAGGCAAGAGATCCAGCTACGACTGGGTACACAGTTCCATGATGGTCTGATGGTTCAGACAATAGGTCTGAATGATGTGTTTCTTTTTCAAGGTAGCAAGGTTGACGAGGAGAGAGGAAAAGCCACAGGTTGAAGTCGAAATTTCACATGCCACAAAACACTGTACTTGGAACACATAATATTAATGTTGACAAAACACTGAAGTACACACATTCCATTGGGGCATGTAAACTGAATGTGTGTGCCATCCTAGATTACTGTTGCAGCCCCAGACATACAGCTTGGCACACAGGAAACATGTGACACTTCAGTTTAACAGCACCCTATTCCCACAGATAATTAGCTTTATGTAACTTTTTTAACATACAGATATGGGTACTGTCTGCAAGTGACTGCACATGTCTTTTTATTATCATCAGTCCATCTAACTACACTGCCCATTAATGTCATGTGTGACCTAAGCTTTGATGTATGGGCATAGTCAGTCTATGCAATCATCACTACATATTATCCATGATGCACTTATAATACACCTACAGTACATAGAGGTCCATCTCTGTGGGACAGTCAACCATTGTGAATGCCATCCAGGGACTGGCATCACAGATGCAGCGGAGCAATGCCTACCTGGAAGGCATTCACGGTTCCCTGACTGCCCTGCGGAGATCATTTCAGGCTCTGGTCTCCTCGTTGATGGCAGCAAGTGTCCCTCCATCTCAGTCCCCCCTCCAGCTACCTCTGCCCAGTCCCACACCGTTCTCCCAAACCCATCGAGAGCACACAGTCAACCACCATTTATCCACAATCACAGTTCACAAAGACAAACACAAGCACCACGGGACCCACCACCACCAAGCACACAGACAACACACACATGCAGACAGAACATCCACTCCCTACACAGTCCCCCACTACCTCCTCCCTCACAGACACTACACCATTCAAACCTGCTAGCATCCCAACAATACTCCCAGATGCAGCCACAACTACCCTCATACCCACCATCACCACAATAGCAGACCCACAAACATCCACCCCATACACCACATGTGCACTCACCACGATTACCAACACACCCACATGCAGCACATCCACCTTACCTGTAGGCACCACCCCAACAGACACACATCCACCCTGGCATACCCCCCTCCTCCCAAGACACCAAAATGCCTGCACTCACCCTCCCAACAGACATCCAGCATGCACATGGCTTCCACCCATGCAACTGCAACCAATACACCATTCACGTACACACCTCACAACCACTCCCTCCAATCCCAGACTTTTTTCCCATGACCACCTTTGTTCCTAAAAAAGATTCCTTTATGAGGTTTCCCTCTTCCCTCCCACTGCCCCAGCCCGTGGTTCCTCCAAGCGCCCCATTACCCTCCCCAAACCCAGTCCTTCAACCTCCCAGTCCTCTCATCCACCCCCCCGGTACTGCTCATGCCCCCCCCCCTGCTAAAACTTCAACCCCCACCAGACAGAAGGCCAGCCCTCCGAAATCCAAGGCCAAGGGTCAAAGGCCAAAGCAAAACCCAAACCTAAACCCAAGCCAAAGGACCCCTCTCCCAAACCCAAGCCTCCCCCCTCTCACAACCCCTTCATCCCTGAGGTGCCTGCCTGCCCCATTGATGCCCCTGCCATGTGGAGGCAACTTTGCAGTCAGGAGTCATGTTGGGGCCGGATACTTTGCCCTGTGTGCCTGGGGCACTCTAGACTTTTGGGCTAGCCAGTAGGCCCATGTTGACATATAGTTGGACTTTTGCAAAAAAAAAAAATTACAATATATCTGCACAATGGTACTGTTGGTGTCAAAGGTTACATACTTGTCCTGGCCTTTCCTTCCACATGTATGTGTTGTGTTTGTGTGATTTGGGGTCTGTGTTCTGTGAATGTGATGTGTTTGTGTAGCTGCATGGGTTGTGTAGGTGGCTTATGCTATGGTCTTGTTGTGATGGTGTTTTGTGGCATTGTGTGGTAGTGTTTTTTGTGTGTGTGTGTGTGTGTGGAGTGATGGTTCCGTGATGTGCTTTGTATGATGGGTGGACGTGGTGTGTGCTTTGACATGTTATTTGGGTGTGATTGGTTATGTGCTGGTGTTAGGTGTTGCTGCCAGTATGTGTTGTCCCGTGGAGGTGTGTGGTGTGCCTCTCTGCCAATGTGTTTGTGTGATTGCGACACTGTTGTCATTGTGTGACTCAGTGGTGTTGTACATGAATGTGTTTGACTATGGCAGTGGTGTGTGTCTGCAGTGTGGTGTGTGTATGGCACGTGCGTGTTGTTTGTGTGTTTGTGAGTAGGTGTGTGTATGTTGGTACGAGTGTTTGCGTGTGTGAGTGGCCGTCTCTAGCCATGCCTGATGTGTGTGCTGTGTATGGTTGTGTACCAATAGCCTTCCCTCTAGTGTGTGGTAGACGGGTGTACCTAGGGTTGTTGCCTTCGTCACTGGTTATGGAGATGTATGGCCAACAGGAGCAGTGGGAAGAATCCAAGTTCAGGTTTCATCGCGCATGTGGACGTGTGTGTGTTCCTAAAGGTGAGTATATCCTTTAATATTGTTCATTTCCGCCAGGCTTTTCATGGCGGTGCGACCGCCCCGAAAATCCTGCTGGTGTGCTACCTTGTAATATGCTTGGTGGAAACATGGTTTCCACTGGCCTGGATATGCCTACCGCCGGCCTCGTGGGTCAATTTGCACTTGTGGTACTGGCGATTTATTGGCTGTATTCTGTTCGGATCACTGCCATGATCAAGATATGGTGGTCTACTCTGCTGGCCTCACTGCAGTGTGACCCCCTCAGCTGGCTTGGCAGTCCGGGAACTGCCAAACTCGTAATGAGGGCCCAAGAGTCTTAAGTAGTCAAATAATCCAAACAGTGAAACCAGCATCCACTGAATTGTCTAACTACACAAATTCTTTTTTTTTTTGTTTTTTAAAACATCTCCTAAGGTCTACTGATTGGCAATCCACAAAACATAACAACAATTATAACACCAAATTCCCAAAAATTGGAAAGAGTTTTAAAAGAATTCAATAAAGGAGATCCAATCTCCAAAAACAGATTTCCTAGAAAATGTCCAGTAGTAACCCATCTAAGAATCCAGAGTTTCTCCAGCAACGACTTGGTCTTTATCTTCAAAATTTGACTCCCCAAAACTTTTTTTTAAATATACCATCTCCAAAGTGCCACTGATTGGCAATATACAAAAAATAAAAGCAATCCCAAAATCAAATTCTCAAAAATACAAAAAAGTTTTTTTTAAATTCCCCATAGAACATACTTTGTCGAAAACGAAATCCCAAGAAAATATCCACTAGAAATCCATTCACAAATCCAGTTTCCTTAGCAACAACAAGGTGTTCGTCTTGAAAATACAAACAACTTTTAAAAAATGTAGTGCTAGAAAAGTAAAATGTAGCTTTTTTTCCAAATAGATTTTTTTAAATTCTAACCTATTTTATTTTAAACTTTTTTCAAACCTAATTAAAAAAAAAAAAATCCTTTAATTGGCATACTAACATGCCCTGCATAGAGCTGTAAAAGAGGTTAAATCAACAATAAAACACAACTGTATAATTTACAACTACCTACCCCCACCTTTCCTTACAATAAACCTAATCACCTACATGTTAAAAAAAAAAAAAAAGAAAGATAGCTTTTTTTACGTGCCCGCAGCTCTTCCTTGCATCTGATCTTGACCTTGACACTCCACCAACTGTAGAAACGGATGCAAAACTGCTGATGTCAAGCCTGTGGGAAAATACTGAAGAAGTTATCAAAGTATATGTTATGCACTTTTGTAAAAATGTGTTATATTTCTGAAAAAGAAGTTATATTATTTGCTGTTTAAAAAAAATATTTTCAAAATTTTAGAAAACATAGTAGTAATTTTTGTTGAAATAATCAACATGGTGTGTTATCTTTTTGTTTAAAATTAATAATTTAGATATTTTGCAAATTGATATCACTCGCTTTATAACTGAATATTTATTAAACATTATATTTGTTGAAATAATAGTACTCTGGTATTACAAATAATATTTAAGTAATAATACACTTTCCCACCCGGTACCCCTATATTCCTTCCATCCTGTCCCTAAAGGTGTGTATTAGACCCTTAGAATATATCACTTTAAATAATATATTTTAACATGTATAAATTAATACTCAGGTATTTAAATTAATACTTAATTATTTATACACTTCTCCACCCAATACCTCTATCCCTTACATTCCATCCTGAAAGGTATGTGTTACAGTATTCAAAATACATTTAAAAAATACTACTACTTAAAATCATATATTTTAATGTTTATAAATCAATACTCAGACATTAAAAATAATTCCTGAGTATTAATACACTTCCCCGCCCAATACTACCTAAATCCATTGCATCCCACCTTTCAAAGATATACAGAGTAATATTAATAAAATAAAATGTAATATACATTAATACATGGTAAATATGCGTGGTAGTGATATGCTTAGTTACGACTTAGGCGTGGTAGTGACTGCATGGTAAATGTAGAGCATGATTAAGACTGCATTGAAATTATTGTTTTCCAATCAAGCATTACATAGCTCACCTTACCAAAGATTGAATGGGATAGTAGCTTTTAATGTTGCCAATATTCCCTTGTAATGCTACCTGTTATGACTGGATTCAAGAGGTCTACATAGTGTTTACACAATATTCCACACATATTGAGGAGACTTGGCGCATCAGTCATGATTCAGTTCCAATTTGAAAATGGGTAAATCTTGAGTAAATTGTGACTTTGTATCAATACTGTTGTAAGCAATACTAATTAGTCATATTGAATGACTGCAATTTTGTCTTAGCCTTAAGAGTGTATTTGTGCATTCATTTAGAAACTGACAATACATAGACCCCTTGAATCTATTCAGACAAATTTGTTTTACCTGAGAGTGGTAGTAACATTAAATTCGATTGGCCCAGAGGTACTTTGATATTGTGAGCTACGTGATGCCTGAGGGTGCTCATAATACCTTCACGACACTTAGTAGGTAAAGAATTTGGTGGGTAAAGAACAATTGATGTTCAAATAATTCATAATATTATTGACAGAGGGGAGTGTAGTGAGGCTCGGCTTCCTCTACAATGTGTTTAATAGCTGATATATAACTTTGTAGGACGCCCCTCAGAGTAGTTTTCTTGATGCTGTGACATTCTGTGCAAAATTGTACTAGCAGCAAATAACTGTGGGCCTGATTTAGAGTTTAGCAGATGAGATGTTCATTCACAAATGCAACAGATATCCTATCCATCCTAATACAAACTCATTATATCCTACGGCACTTATAATACAGATAGGATCTCTGTGACACTCTCCCATCGACCAAACTATAAATCAGGACCTATGTTTTTAAAGTGAGACAGTAATTGATATGAGGAATGTGATTCATATATGTGAAATAATGTGCAAAAAAGTAAAAATGCATTTTTTGTAATGATGTGTTTTAGTACATATGTGTGTATGGTTTATGTTACGTTTTCTTATGTTATGTTTTCTCTGTTGTCCTAGTATTCGTTAGATTGTGTAACTACAAAGTGGCAGGCGTCATATTTGTTTCTGGGAGACTAGAGAAAATTTTAGTCCTGAAGAAGGTTGCAAAAATAATTTAGACCACCGAAATGCATTGGTAATTTTTTTTCAATCCATAATCAGCCTTTCACTGTACAAGTGTACATGAAATATTGACCCACAAATGTAATCTGACATTATAGACTAGTTGGAAATTGTTTAAAGACGGATGAATGTGCCTTCTTTTGATTGTCTTTGTTTTATTTTAGTTGTCATTTGTATATTCATATTTACAAGAATAGTTTTTGCTAAATTAGCAAATTGATGAAATGTGAGAAAGGGTTTTTTGTACACGATTACCCAATTACGTTGATTTATTTCATTCTGTAACAGAGTGCTTATATCTATGCATCTGCTTTTATAAATAGCGTTGGGGAGAAAATTAGTAGTTAGTAAAGTTCTGCTATAGGAAAGTGCCCTTTATGGATTGTCTCCCCAGCACGTTTTACTCTAGATGCTCTTAGTTATCACTCTGAAAGTGCAGTGGTGCCTGCTTACTAGGCCCCAGTGCCAGTGCTCTCTACCTAAATTGGTATAAGTGAATTGGTATCCTGAATTTGCAAGGACTTTAACTTCCACTTATAAGTCCCTGGTAAATGGTATCAGTAGTACCCAGGACATGGGTGTTAAAGGGGTGACAAGAGCCTGAAGCACTGTTTGAGCTTCCCTGAGTGACCCAAGTACCCAAGTAAACTACTGATAGCAGGCCTGCTATTGCAGATTGCAGGAGCAGTGTAAACTACTCAAACTCATCTGTGCCCACACCATGTGTGACATAGCCAAAGAATTATCCTAAATATATGTCAGTCTCCCTCTAAGGAAGTCCATCTAAGCCTAGAAGGCAGGGTACATTATATTAAATATGTGGGCATCTAAGTGAATTTTCCTTTAAAGGCTACTATAAGTGAAAGGCCCAGTGGCCCACAGAAGCTTAACCCTCAGGAGGCACCCCCGAACTTGACCTGAAAGTGACAGAGTGTCACAAATACCATATTTTCATAACCTGCAGCTCCAGTGCCAGGCACCAAGGACAGCCGGGACATCTCTGGACCCGGGCCCAGGAGCCAGGTAAAATTGCTTTGACTGTTGTAGCTTGAACCTGGGACCAGCATCACCTGAACTACAAGTGGGATCCTCTGAACTCACCCCGCAAGTATCTGAGTGTCACTAGTAATTTTCCCCATTGACCGCAATGGTAAACGTTTGTCAGCTTGAACTGTATTGGATTATTTTTCAGTTGAAATTCTATAACTCCGGTTATAAGTATCTGATCTACTTTGCTTTGTGTCCAAATTAATATAAAAATCTGATTTATTTATATAAATTGGGTTTGGATTTCTTTTGAGTCGTGTCAATTACTTATTGTCCATGATGGTACTCTGAAATGCTTAGCACTTTCCTGGCTATCTTTGCCACACTACCAAAACTGAGCTAAGGAGGTATTACTGTGAATCCAAGGACCATCATTGGGGTATTGTGAGAGTATTACATAGTGAAGCCTAACCAGCATCACTGCATAATACTCCACTTTTCTATATCTACCATCTAGAAATGTGAGACAGGATTCCATACCTGAGCTAAGTCAGAGGCAGCCAGTCTCTAAACTGCACAGTCTACAGGGATACAGTACAGCCAGGTTTGGGAATAGGAAGGATGTCTTTGGTGGAACTGCTCGCTGGATACTTTTGTTTACTCACTCCCTGAATGTACAGAGGATTGCACCTTATATATTGCTGCTCAGTTTTTGAGGTGGTGCCCTTCGTAATAATAACATGGTAACAACAGTAGGATATGAAATCTTAGTGAGCGTGCTCATGTGATGAGCTCTGAATCTTGATGCACTTACTGTCCATACCTTCTGAGATAAAGGTTTAACTTTATTTCCCTAATGACTTATAACATCATACATTTTGAGTATGCATTGAATGTTTTCACTGTAACAATAGATAATCTTCTGTTGGATATTTCTAACCGCATTCTGATGGACACTTCTAACCGCAGATTACTCAACTTTTGAATATCCCAGTGTGCCAGAATATCAAACTTTCCACATACAGGTGTAGCTGTCAGACTTTCTAAATACCCTGCATGTGGATTCTGAAGTCTGCTCCCTACTTTATCAGAATCTTCTTTCTTACAGCATGGCAGGGAAACCACCACCCCCCCCTTGCTTCCAAAAACAATAGACCTCAAATGTATCCATGACTGCAGGATGCAGACAGCTGTCTTGGATCTCATGGTGACCAGGGTCTAGGCACAGCTCGGAGTTGTGCAACAGATGGTCCCTGATGCACCCAAAGTCCATCAGGGAGCTTAAGGCAAAACTATGTGTCATTGAACACAAAGATGTGATAGATCATGCTCCCAAGTACAGGACTCACCCGCGCTCCAAGTTGTGAGACTGGTCCAGTTCCAGATTCCGGCTTGCTCCAAGTCTTTATCTTTGAGCAAGTTGAAGACTACATCCATGATCAAGTCGTGCCACAAGTGCAAGAACCCCAAGCAGGATTTGTTTCTGTCTTGCCCCTCCAACACACACAGCACGCTGTGCAATCCACAAACCAACAGACCAATGCACACCCATTCCAAAACTGATCCCAGCATGCCTCTAGTTTCCTGCCATTGTCCACACTACAGCAGGTTGAGGCATTCAGGAAGGCCATGCTGCAAAAGTTCAGGGAGATTCCAGCTCCCTGTGAAACACCTTTAGGCCCCAGAGAGCTGCAAGGGCACCCACCCAGACTTGTACTGAATGGCTCAGACTCAGCACTGACTGACTCTGTAGTGCCAATGTCAGCCCATGCCTTGTCGGTGTGGAATGCATTGGCATTGACTCCAGCAGCATCAGCACAGATCTGGTTCTGATGTCTAATTTGGATCCAGACCCAAGACTTTGAGCCATGCCAGCCATATGTCTCATTATGAGCTCACTGTGCGACCTCCCCCAACTTTAAAGGATCCTCTGTTCCTCCCTCGACACCAGTAGTGTAGGAATTAGAAGCCTTATTCTGGTTGGACACTCATGCAATTCAAGGTCTTCAAAATGTCCAACAAAACAAAGACAACAATGAGGGGAAAAAATAAAAAAAGAACTTACTCCCCTCTCACTATATTGATGATGCCCTTTACACAGATCTGCAAAATTCCACTCTAATTGACACCTCCCGTGGAGAGAGAGTTAGACTCCCAACCAGGGGACCCCAGCCCATGCCTTGTTTGTGTTGAATGTGTTGGCATTGACTCCAGCAAAATCCACATCAGATCTGGCTATACCAGCCCTATGTCTCGTTAAGAGCTCACCAAGCTACCGCCGCCAACTTTGGAGGATCCTCTGTTCCTTCTTCAAAGCTAGTAGTGTAGGAACTGGAACCCTTATTTAGGTTGGACTCTGATGCTATTCAATATCTTCAAAATGTCCCAAAAACAAAGATGACATTGAGGGGGCAAACAACTTACACTCCTCTCACCATACTCATGATGCCCTTTACATAGAGCTGCAGAATGCCAATGGACTTTACACCTCCCCTGACACAGAGCCGGGCTCCCCATCAAGGCCCTCCACCAAGGAGATTGCTTCTTGCATAGTAGTAGTCTGCAGAGTGACAGATGTGAAAGACTTGCAACTATCCACATTAGACACCAAGGCAAACCTTCTGACAGAATGATTACAGCCTAGGCTTACCACCTTAGAGAGCATGCGGCTCTTCAAGGAGGCCACGATGGGCACCTTGATGGTGACCTCGTCTAAGCTGCTGTGTTAGGGGACTGTCTGTAAGCTCTGTACCTAGCTTTCATAAGCCTGCCTTTGGTGATGTGACCTTCAGGATCCAGCAGACATTGGTAGTTCAGGCATCTACTAATAAGGTGAAACTAAATGCATTCCCTGGTACTCCTCTGGATAGGAAATCAAAATGTATCATTGCTTTTTGAAAATAACCTTTTCTTCTATCAGCTTGGCCTTAAGGTCCCTTAATGCTGTTCACCTGCTGAGAAGATACATACATGCCCTCTGGGACATGGCAAGCATGATCTTGCTAGCTATCCCTGCTGAATTTCAAAGCTCCTCTGTTTTGATAATCGAAGATGGACATGATGCAGACAAATATGTCTTTGAGATCTGGTCTGCCCACATTGGATTCTATGGGACATGCCACAGGCACTAGTTTGGTGATCCAGTGCCATACATCGATTCTCTGGGGACCTGCTGAAATCCCTGATGCACATGCCTTTCGATGGCTCCAGACTTTTCAATGAGAATTCTTATTCTGTGTTGGAATGCTTCGAGGCCAGCTAGGCTACAGCATGCTTCTTGGGTATGACCTCTCTTGCTCATCAGTTTCACCAGCAGTACAAGAGGTTCAAAGGACATTCATGAAGTCTTTCCTATCACCAGTGACAGCACTCTCAATCTGAATAGGAGCCAGTACAGCCGTTTCACAGCTCAAGGGCACGTAGTTATGGCGGAGGTAATGCACTCCACCACTTCACATGCTACAACTGCAGCCAACCCGCTTTCTCCTCCCAGGGTCATGCTCAGCCATTAGTTGGAAGAAGACTTCCCTACCCGGTTGGTGCTCCATAACATCAGCTCAGGGGGTGTTGCAGATTGTTCAGAGATGTTACACTCATGTTTCACAACCTCCTCCCTCACATCTTGCCTGTTTTTGCTCAGACTTCAGCCTGTCCCTTTTGCCTAAAAAGGACCGTAAAGAAGGTCCTGGAGTTGGGCAATGATGAGAGATATTGCTCCCGCTATTTCTTTGTGCCCCCCAAAATAGAGGACTCAGGCCAACTTTAGACGTTTATTGTATGATCTCCTTGTTGGGTAAGGACAAATTCAAGATACTGTCTTTGACCCAGTTCCTTTCTTACTTGAATCCAGATGATTGTGGCGTGGGGTGTCCTTGAACTTGCAGGATGTGTACCTTCATATGCCCATTTTACAATCCAGTGGACACTACCTTTGATTTGTGTTAGGATTGGAGCACTTCCAATTTGCCGTTATACCTTTCAACTTTACCTTTGCCCCTCTGTTATTTACAAAGAAGGCACAGCCTATTTTTCAGTTCGAGAACAGATGTATTCCCACGCTCCGACCATTTGCTGCTGAAGGCGCACTCGCCACAGTCAGTCGCGCCCACATCTGGAGGATAGTAACCCATCTGTGGTCCCTGGGGTTTTGACTCTGGTGAAAAATGAAATAGATTGCTGCTCTTTGAGACGTGGCTAGATTGAGAGACTGTGTTCTATGAGAACACCATATCTGGAGTCAGGTTGAAACGTCGTCAACAGCATGACACGCAGACCTAGTTGATACTTAGCACTAAGCTTGAGGTTATAGCAATTATGAATAACCCATCATTGTTCTAAAAATGAATCTGAGCTGCGTTTCAGTCGCTCTATTTTGCTTTTTTCTCGTTTTCTGTGTGACCAGTGGAGACACTCTGCACCCTTTTTCCTCTTTTTTTCTATTTTCTCTTGAAATGTGTATTATTGTTGAGCATTTTATTGGTATTTATTTATAAATATATGTTCTACCGAAAAGTCCCTCAATTTCCGGATTACGAAAAAAGAGGAGGGTTCAGGAGGGTCATGTTTAAGGGGTTATTTCAACCTAGCTATTGACTTAAGCCAGCCTGAATTTTCTCAGTTTATTTATTCACCTATTCTCATTCATGATCATACTTGAGAATTTACTTTGTGGGGCAGAGTTAAATCTAGACTTATAGTCATATTTAATTTACACTTGGCATATAACGGGGATGTTTTCTTCTCCAGCAAATATCGAGGGCGCAGGCAGAAATAATCAGTGACTTTTTATAAACAGAAAATAATATATCTAGAGAGGCCCTTGCCCCACTGATAGAATAGTATGCCAGGCTTCCACTCACTTCAGTCAGTGGACACTTAATTGCTCTTGGCATGCGCAGCAGCTGTCTTATTGACACATTTGGCCCGGGAGTTGAAACTCTGGTCTAAATGCACATTTCTTGAGCATACATTGTTCATTTGACAACTCTAAGGCAAAATGCCTACTAACTGAAAACAAAATAGTGTAAGCAATATGATAAGGCAATGGAAAACTGCAAAGGACATTTTCCCAGGGTGAGGTATTTACTATGAGATATAAATGCCTTCTATCGCAAAGTGTTCGATGCAAAAATACGGTATGTCATGCAGATTGATTTTGTAACACACCGAATTCTGCATGGTTTGTCTTTTTTCTGGGTATTTGATCAATTTCAGCAGATTGGCATGCCAGAGTTATAAGAGGAAAACTGCAAATGTGTGGTCATTATCACGTAACTAGTAATTCCTGTTTTCGTACAGGGATCAGGGCTTCGCCCCTAACTCACGAGCGCCTATGTTGTGTTTTTTATATTGAGGCCCAAAAAGTCTGTAGGGATTCTAAAAAATGATGACTCGGTGACATTATAGAGAGTTTTTCAGCAGCAACCTAGCATATCACTCTAGAAGAAGAAAAATAATTTGTCAAGGGTACATGCGAGACACGTGTAATAATGCAGCAATTTTTGCTATGTACAGAAGTAAGCAAGCACTGGCAAAGTTAATATGTCTTGCCTTTTTGATCTTTTCTAATGCTGCTGAGGTTGTGCAGCATCCTAAAAAAAAAAACGACAGGATGACAAAAACTTGTGCATTAGCATACATGTGTCAAAGCACTCATTATGTATGCTTAGGTGCTCATGAATGCACGAGGCCCATGGGATGGCATGGGCGCCATTTGTTTTTATGTATCCAAGATGATGCAAGCTAGGCCTACCAAAAATATTTTTATAGGGGGATATTGGGAAGCAATGATGGATGAGCTTGGAGCCAGCAGAAAAATAAGTAAAAAAAAATAAAATAAATATATATATATATATATATATATATATATATATATATATATATATATATAAATCTTCAACAGATGGACAAATGGCCATCTGACGGCTGCACCGATCCCGTAGGTTGGATCCCAATATCGAAACAAACTCACATCCAGCAAGCTCGAATTTAGTTCATAAATTTATTTCTTAATGCAGGTAACACAGTGTCCTGAAATGCGATGTCAACGCGTTTTGGCAGAACGCCTTCTACTGGACAAAATATATATATATATATATATATATAGAGAGAGAGAGAGAGAGAGAGAGAGAGAGAGAGAGATTGGATGAAGCAATGAAGGTGTGTGCTTTGGATGAAAAGTGAGAAGCAGCACACGAGGGAGAGAAATCAAATGGGGGTAGAGGGATGGAGCAACAAGTAGCACATGGAGGTGGGTATTTGAGACAAGAGAGCAAAAAAATTGATGCACCCTCTTGGAATGCTTAAAGAAAAACAATTAGTTCCCTAAGCGTATGCATGATACAAGTCAGCCATCAAAAAGATGGTAAAGAACCTATGCTCCAGGAGAAGGATGATCACAAGAAGGGAAGGGAAGCCATTGAATAAGAAGCAAGAGAATTATAGTGATGGGAAACAGCCTGAACAATGACGGCTGAACGACGTGCGTTGTCCACGAAAGCGAAACAATGCTTTTGTGAACAACAACCCTGTTTTTCTCTGCCTTAACCATGCATGTCCTGAACAACGAACAAGCATGGTTAAGGCAGAGGAAACCAGGCTCTAGATCGGAGAAGATGTGGTCAGGTAAATGGGGCTGGGGGTAGTTTTAGAGGTAGGGGTAGTTTTAGTTTTTAAGGGCGGGGTGGGGGGTCGGGGTAGTTTTAGTTTTTTTGGGGGCAAGGGTGGGGGGATGGGGTAATTTTAGTTTTTAGAGATGTGGGTGGGGTGTCAGGGTAATTTTAAGATTTAATGGCAGGGTGACGGGTGGGGGTAGTTTTAGGGGTGGGGTGGGAGGTTGGGGTAGTTTTAGGTTTAAGTGGTGGAGGGTCAGGGTAGTTTAAGTTTTAGGGGCGGGTGGGGGTCCAGGGTAGTTTTAGGTTTTTAGTGTGGGGGGTCAGAGTAATTTTAGTTTTTAGGGGCAGGTGTGGGTGGTTTTAGGGGCAGGGATGTCCGGTTGCGATAATTTTAGGGGTGGCGGGTTGTGGTAGTTTTAGGGGTGGGGGTGGGAGGTTGGGGTAGTTTAGGTTTTAGGGGTGGAGGGTCGCTGTAGTTTTGGGGGGTCTGAGTCATTTAAGTTTTTAGGGGCAGGTTGGGGGGACGGGGTAGTTTTAGGGGTGGGGGGTTGGGGTAGTTTAGGTTTTAGGGGCGGGGGTAGGGGAGTCACAATAGTTTTAGAGGCAGGGTGGGGGTCAGGTGGGGGTCGCATGCTGGAACCATGCATGCCGTTCCACGCATGCATTTACCAGGCATCCCTTTACAACGAAAAATCGTGGTAAAGGCATTGGTGGTAACGCGGTCGTTGTTCTGACTGCATTGTTCAGGCATGTGTGGTTCCAGCATATGTTGTTCCGACGTATATTCTATAGTGACAGTAAAGCCAACCAATAGAAAGCTATGGGAGGGCTCAAAGCCCATTGAAAGTTTTGATATGGTTTAGAAGAGGTAGCTGAAAGATGTCTGTAGGCCAGGCCTAAAAAATATGAATGAATGTTAATGGTTGTTTTATTGATTATTCTCCCAGATTGGGGTCAACTTCTCTAGAATGTCTCCCTTCATTTTTCATAAACACATTTTTATTGTTTTTAAAAGAGAAAGTGCAAGACAGTTGACACAGATTTTTCAATATGATCCGATTCCAAAGCATCATTAACAATTGACATTAAGACATTCTAGGAGATGAACGACATTTCAGGTGTTGACCCCACATTAAGAGTCATAACCCCCCCTCGGCCTACTGCATCGCTCCCAGCCACCGTCCCCAAACCCTCTCATGTTTCCAGGAACAACCCCTAGCTTCATAACTTTTGGAACGATGGAACCGCAGAAGAGTTCCAGGCAGCAGCAATATCTCTCTTTGCTACCAGCAGGGCGGTACCTGCAAGGGCACGTTGTGCTCCTCCCATTTCTTCCATCACTCCCAACAAGACTAGTTTTGCGGACATCTGCATCTCTTGCTCTAGCACCTTGCTCAATTCATGGACTACCTTGCCCCAATATATCTGTAGCACTGAACAAGACCAAACCATATGGAAGAAATCCGCTGGCTCCCCCGCACACCTTGGACATTGAGCTGTAGAGCGTAAACCAGCCCGGTGTAGCCTGATTGGTGTTAGATATGCTATGTGTAAATAGTAGAACTGCACTGTGCAAAGTCTCACTGACCCCGCCAGCACCCTTGGCGCCATCAAAGCCTTCATCCATTCTACCTCATCCAGGGCCCCCACCCATGATTCCCATTTGATTCTAGATGAGTCCAAGTGTCCCGGAGTATTGTTAACTAACATTTTATAGACCTGGGAAACATCTTTCCCTCCCAGGTTCCCCATGAGTAGCTTGGCCTCAAGCGGGCTGAACTCAGACAGAGGGCCTGTGGCCGGCAAATGCTCTCCCAGAGCGTGTCGAAGCTGTAGGTATTTAAAGAACTGTGTTTGGGTTAGTTGGAAGTCTGCCTGCAGTTCCTGAAATGATGTCAATGCATAACCTTTCCACACATTCCCTACCAGTAAAAAACACCCAGCAGATCCCACCCCACAAACTCCTCCAGTGCCGTCGTCTCACTCAACCATTTCCCCCTCCATAACGGGGTCTGATGGGTGACACCAGCATTCCATCTAATGTGTCGTAACGCAGAGCGCCACGCCAGGAAAACCACCTTACTTATTGCTACCATGTCCTGAGGGAGGGGCGCGCCGTATTCGCATCTTCTTCTTCCATCTCAAAGATGTCTTCCTCATCCTCTTCTTCGCCTAAAGTTCCTCAGCATATTTCTACATCCACTCATAAGAGGGTCAAACAGGACCCAACTTCACCAGTAAAATCTCCCTCGCCGATCTCTCTTGAACTTGACGAAATACGTGCATTGCGTCCTTTTATTGAAGAAACTAATTCTCGGATACAAGATCTTGATTCTAAGTGGTCTCAAATGGAAGTGAGAGTCTCTGCTTTGGAACAAAGAGTCAGCGACATGCAGGATGAAACACATAAAATTGTTAGTTTGGAGAAGGAAGTGGCAACCTTGAAGACTCTTACGGATGATTTGCAAAACAGAAATAGGCGCAATAATCTTCGCCTTTATGGATTACCGGAGGGTCTTGAAGGGAGTGACTCAATTTCATTTTTCACCTCATTCTTTCCACAGTTGGTGGATCTACCATCTTCTACAGTATTAAACATCCAAAGAGCGCACCGCATTGGTCATCGTTCTCTACATTCCTCCACATCTAAACCAAGAAGCGTGATTATTTTCTTTCTTGAATTTACTGACTTATTGAGAATTCTTAACGCAGCGAAAACCAAAAAACACATTTCTTGGCTGGGAAGTAAAATCTTAATTTCACAGGATGTGTCCAAAGCTACAGCAGACAGGAGGAAAGAGTTTTTGGATCTTTGTCCACAGCTTCGTGACTTGGGAGCTTGTTTTGGATTATTCCATCCATGTTTGTTCAAAGTGACATATCAAAACAAGACCACTTCATTTACCTCTCCTGCAGTTCTTTGTGATTTTCTACAAATACACTCTACAAACTCTATGGAAACAGCTGGTCCTTCTACACTTTGACTATATACGTTTCTTAATTTATTATGCCCTTTCACTATTATTGCGATAGAATTGATGGTCCTTTATATGCAGTTTATACAGTATACTATATTGACGTGACTACAGACCCTTTTTTGTTAATGTATTGTTTTCTTTTAACAGGTTCCTGGTGTCCTATAATCATTATTTTTGCTCGTAACGTTTGTCCGTTCCATTCCCTTGCTGTGCCGTCTTCAGTCTGTGCTGTCACCATCCCTCCCCTATTGTTTATTCATCTCAGGTATGTTTTTGCAGTCTTCTTTATTTGATATGTACTGTCTCTTCTTTTTTCTTTACTACTTTCCATCCTTTTTCCTGCTGTTTTACCTTTACTCTTCTCTCCTTTTGTTTTTTCTGTTTTCTTTTCCCTTATATGTATTTTCAGTTATTTATGGCACAAGGCGTTTCGTGTATATATATGGTTATGTGATGTAAATTCAGGGTTGTTTCTTGGAATGTCAAAGGTTTTATTAATCCAATCAAAAGGCAGAGAATTTTATCCCACTTATCTAAATATAACCCAGACTTGGTTCTTCTACAGGAGACCCATTTGACGGACTCTGAAGCTATGAAACTTAAAAAAGGCTGGGTGGGCAATGTTTGTACTTCACCTTTGTCTACAAAGAAAAATGGTGTAATTGTGCTTTGCCATAAAAAATTATCAGTTAATGTTATTTCACAAGACTCGGATTCTGATGGTAGGTGGCTCTTGGTGAGGCTTAGTATTAATGGGATTACAATGACTATTGGTAATCTTTATGGTCCAAATAATTCAGATTATCTTTTCTGGCCCACTATCACTAAACAATGTTTGCATTATAATGATGATTTTCTTCTTATTGAAGGGGATTGCAATCAAATTCTTGATCCCTTTATAGATAGGCAATCTGTAATTAACTTTTCTCCCCATAACATGCATAAACAATTTAAGGCATTTTTCTCACAATGTAATTTAATTGACTCATGGAGAACTTGTAATCCTGATAATAGGGATTTTTGATTTTATTCTCCACCACATGGCCCCTTATCTGGACTTGACCATATTTTTGTTTCTAAATCATTATCCCAAAATCTTATTAACTCCTCCATTGAACCTATGGTAATATCTGATCATGCCCCAGTCATTACAGATTTTGACTTGCTCCTGGTGCATCCCAAATCCAATAGGTGGCGATTTAATAATTATTTATTCCTTGACTCTAAATTTTCCACTTCCTTTGTTGCCTTTGCTGACGAATTTTGTCGATTTAATGAAGATTCTCACGTTTCTCCACAATTGTTATGGGATTCGTTTAAGGCTGCGGCTCGTGGTCATATAATAAATTTTGTCTCTAATAAAAAAAAATCTTTCAATGCCCAGCATCAAGCACTACTTCTCAAAATGAAACGCTTAGAACATCAGTACTATTCTTCCTCCTCCAATTTTAATATACAAGAACTTATTCAGACAGAACTGCAATTTAACAAAATCTCAACGGATAATGCTTCCTCTTTTCTTCTACGTAGTAGTGCTCGTTATTATGGAGGTTGGAATAGAGCGGGGAAGCTTCTGGCTAAATAATTTAAAGTTCGAAAGCAACGCTATAATGTGAAGTCTTTAGTTTCAGATACTGGTGAGTCCCTTTTTAAAGATGAAGATATTTTAGCTGAATTTATTAATTATTACCAGACACTTTATACTCCTGAATCAGTCCCGACCCCCTTACAGAGTGATGATTATTTAAAGAATATTCCAAACCCTAATAAGACACTGATTGATGCTACTTCACTTGAAGTAGATATTACTTCGTTAGACATTTTTAAAGCCCTTCAATCTCTAAAAAAAGGGAAAACTCCTGGTCCAGATGGATTTACAGTGGATTTTTTTTTTTAATTTTCTGATCTGTTATTTCCTAAACTTTTTCAACTTTTCCAATTCTTCATAGATTCTGGTTTTACAGGGGGCGCATTTCAGGAAGCTTCGATTTGCCTAATTCCAAAGGACAGTAAGGATCATACTTTTTGTAAAACTTTTAGTCCAATCCCTCTTCTTAATACAGATTATAAAATCTTTGCTAAATTATTAGCCCCACATCTTGATACCCTTTTACCTGCGATAATAAGTAAGGAACAAATGTTTTTTTTCAAAGGTAGACTTGCTTCTGACAATTCTAGAATATTCTTTAATGTACTCAGCAAGGCTCCCGCTCTGTCATATTCTCTAGCGGCAATTTCCATAGATGCTGAGAAAGCATTCGACCGGTTAGATTGGTCTTTTCTATTAAAAGCTTTAGCCTGGCATGGTTTAGGGCCTCATTTCATTTCATTTATCTCTTTGCTTTATCAATCTTCAATGGCATCGATATCTGTAAATGGGAAATTGTCTAGATATTTTGTATTACGCCGAGGTGTACGTCAAGGGTGTCCGCTTTCTCCACTCCTATTTATTCTAGCTCTCGAGCCCTTTCTATCCAGTATTAGAAATAACATTAAAATTGAAGGTTTCCAGTATGGCGAGAAACATTTAAAATTAACGGCATATGCAGATGATATACTTTTATATATCTCAAACCCTGAGCTCTCGATTCCGTCTCTACTTTGGGAAATTGAGGGTTTTTCCTTGATTTCAGGTTATAAGATAAATTCGGATAAAACTGAAATCCTACCTTTAACAAAATTTTGTTTTAAAGCATCGTTTGATATCACTGGTTTTCACTGGAATTCTTCCAAGATTAAATATTTAGGTATTTGGTTCACTTCATCCATTAACAAGTCCATTGAAGTAAATATTTCAGAGGCTTTAGAGAAAGTTGATAGATCGATTCTGGCTTGCAATCCCTTATTTTTATCTTGGTGGGGTCGTCTTGTTTCCATTAAAATGATGATTCCTCCTAACATATTATGGGCCTCATTCTGACTTTGGCGGGCGGCGGAGGCCGCCTTCCCAAAGTCCCGCCGTCAGAATACCGCTGCGCGGTCAAAAGACCGCCGCTTTAATTCTGAGTTTCCTGCTGGGCTGGCGGGCGACCGCCAGAAGGCCGCCCGCCAGCCCAGCGGGAAACCCCCTTCCATGAGGATGCCGGCTCCGAATGGAGCCGGCGGAGTGGAAGGGGTGTGACGGGTGCAGTTGCACCCGTCGCGATTTTCAGTGTCTGCTTGGCAGACACTGAAAATCTTGGTGGGGCCCTGTTAGGGGGCCCCACAACACCCGTTACCGCCATCCTGTTCCTGGCGGCGAAAACCGCCAGGAACAGGATGGCGGTAAGGGGGTCGGAATCCCCATGGCGGCGCTGCAAGCAGCACCGCCATGGAGGATTCCACAGGGCAGCGGGAAACCGGCGGGACACCGCCGGTTTCCCGTTTCTGACCGCGGCTGTACCGCCGCGGTCAGAATGCCCATGGATGCACCGCCAGCCTGTTGGCGGTGCATCCGCGGCCCCGGCCCTGGCGGTCCATGACCGCCAGGGTTGGAATGACCCCCTATATATCCTATCCATGATTCTGCTTCCTTTACCTGGTACCTTTTTTACACAATTGGACTCCAGATTGTCTAAATTCCTCTGGAACAATAAGAAATCTAGATTTTCTCTTAGTCATCTTTGCCATTCTAAACAGGAGGGAGGAGTCAATTTTCCTGATTTTAGATTGTATCACAAATCCTTTTGTTTACACCAAGCTTCTAGGTGGGTCTCCCTGTCAGACTCTAGGTTTACTCCATTATGGTTGGATATTGAGTGTTCTTTTCTTTTGCCTTTT